>NC_137968.1:1082169-1575545 GCF_963924665.1 Micromys minutus
TTCTGCTGGGTACAGGCCTCGTTTTCTTTCCCTTTGAAGACACCATGTGGAATGCTTAGTGGGGAGCGAACCTAAGGCACCACCACAAACAGCTGTGAAAACTGACCAAGAAGACTATGGGCTATATGTTCAGGAAAAGGAAAAATGATAAACCTGTATGTACACAACACACACACACACACACACACAAAATGAAGAAATGACTAGAAGAATGTTACACCTTGGCTTAACCCTTGTCTTAGCCACCAAACCCTGCTCAGATGCTAAGATAACCCAGCCATTTGTCCACAACAAAACAAAGCAATGATATTGCCAACTGGGATGAAAAACAAAGGAAAGAGTAACAGAAAAGCAGATCTGGCCAAGTCTCCCCTCTCTGCAGTTCCTAGAGCTCCTTGATGTTTTAGCACAGCCTTCCAGACCAGAGGGGAAATAAACAATCATAGTCTAACACCTTTGCATAACAAAAGTGGAAATTATACCCAACAGCATGAGCAATGTGTCCATAGAAACTGTGGCAAAGGCAGACTCGGACCCCTCTCCTCAGCAAGATGCCTTCCTGCTGCTCATATTGCATCTGCCCCATCAACCGTAAGGTATGAGTCTCAGTTCCCAGACTTTCCTTGCCAGCGCTTCTACGAAAGCTGTAGCCCTCATCACCTCGATTCAACACAAAAGGAACAGTAGGTCAATTTCTGTACCAAGCCCTGGGCAAACATTATTTTCCTCAGAACAGTCTATAAGGTGAATGATGACACCAGTTCCCAGATGAAGCAAAGGAGGCAGACAGATTAGGAGTCACACTGGTGTCAAGCAGAACCAAGACTCAACCATCTGTTTGTCTGATTCCGGCACTGTGATCGATGTTATATTGTACCCATAAACTATTGCAATAACTATCAGGTTTCTTTCCCACACACAGTAGAGTCATTCTCTGAAGTCAGATTCATCTTTAAACCTGATTTCCAGCATATCCCTGCATTCTTCAGAAACACAACTCTCATCACTGAGAACCTCCACGGTCTGGTCCCACTGACAGGTCCAGCTTTGTCTCTAGAATTGTATTTGCTGTGTGGTTGATGCATCTTGTAGCCTCACTTCCTCTCTGAGCACGTCTTCCTCCCGTTTCTTGTTCTTCTCTTTAAAACCATCTGAACTGCGTCTTTTACGTACTCACCAACCAACTATTAATTCCTCTGCACTTTCTACTGCCTGGTCTGGATTATAACTCTAACTGTGTAACCCAGGGTAACTTTCTCAATCTTCCTGTGTTTCTGTTTCTGAAAACATATCATGAAGATACTTGTAACTCTTAAGTTAAAAAAAAAAGTGTTGGATTATATTAGTTAATACAGAAAAAAATATGAACAGTATGTGAAACAGAGTGGTACTCAAGATGCATAAATTAGTCACAATATTTATTGTAGAAATCTAGAGCTAAGACTGGGGCGAAAGGGGACTGTAGAGATTAGTAAACCACAATCAGTCTATTTCCTCCCAGCCCAATGAAGAACACGGGCATGTCAATCAACAATCCCAGCCGAGTACTTTAATGCTAGAAGAGATGCAGGGACACAGAGCATCATCGAGAAAAAGTACCAAATCCCTAGAATCAAATAAGGGTACAGTAAAGACTGTATTATCTCAAATTAAGAAGATACTGGCTTCCTTCCAGTGGCACCTCAGTGCATCTGGCACTGTCACACTGGGGTTTCTAGGTAAGCAAGTGGCACTCAGAAGCTTCTTTAGAGTGTAGACAGAGGAATTCCCACCCATGCAGTAATAAGCTCGGTCTTCTGGTCTCCTTCCACATTTCACGAGAGAAGCGCTTAAAGGCTATTTGATATGTTGCCGAGTTCCCAGAAGCCTGTGCAAGGATTTCCGAAACACTTCCTCCAAAACCCCCCAGCAACTCTTCTCTGGACTAACAGATTGCACCGCCGTAGCTCCGCTGCTTTAAGTGTTACCACCTAGTCTACAGACAACCATCTCATCTTTAGCAAGGGTTCTAGAGGAGGTGACCAGTGCACCTGGCTGTGTGGTGGCCCTCCATCCTAGAAGTCAACTGCCTGTACATCCAAACTCCCTCTCTTGGGAAGCCTGGACATGAGAGACGAGAGAGGAAAAGAGAGTCAATGAAAGCAGAGAAGCTTTCCTTAAAGGAAGCACTGAACAAAAGGGAGACTTGCAAGGGAGGCAATTAGTGTCTCCAAACAGTAAAAGCTTAGAGACAGAACCCTACTGGCTGAAGGAGATGAGAAAAGATGTCATACATCCCAGCCACAGCCTTCTCAATCTCCAGTGCAGTGACAGTTAAGGCAAGTTTCTATTCTTTTTCTTTTTTCTTATTTCTCTGGACATCTTCAAAACGAAACCCAAGATATTATGAGCAAGTTCATGGTGCTTGCTACCAGATGAGTCTGGGCAATGTAACAGGCACTTGAGCTTTCTGCTCTACCTCAGTGCAAGGCCCACAAGTGCTTTCTCATGGACGGTCAAGCACTGTCCAAACAGCAAGAATGAGCGTGGCTTACTTATTCTAAGAGAGTCCCCAGATTTTATCAGATGGAGAGGGGTGGCTAGTGAGAGAGAATGGAGATGTGAGGCAGTATGGGAGGGGAACCTGCCATGATAAGGAATTTATCCTACGATTGCAATATTCTATATAAAAGGTTAGAAAAGTTTAAGCTGGGGATAGTGGTACCTGCCTGTAACTCCAGCACCGACAAGGTGACAGCAGAAAGATCATGAGTTCAAGACCAACCTACGCCACATGAGACTGTCTCAAAGAACAAGACAAAGAGTACAGGACAGGAAGAAGGGAAAGAACAAAAAGGCAGGAAGGGAAGATTGGGTTTGAGGTTGCTAACTAAAATATTGTAACTTCATCCCAAACACATTGCTGACTCCAATATGTTCTCTCTTTTGTTACTATTACAAAACACCTGAGAATAGGTGCTTATAAAGAGAAAAAAAGTTTATTTGGTCTGCTATTCATTTGGAGACTGAAACAAACAACAAAGTATTAACTCACTGAAGGCTCTTTGTGTGCACCACCTCAGTGGCTTCATCCCACAACCGGTGTACAATCTCAAGGCAGGAAGTGGGAGAAAGGGGAGAGGCCAGGAGGGAAGGAGGGGAGGGAGGAAGGGAGAGAAGAAGGGAGGGAGGAAGGGAGGGAGGGAGGGAGGGAGGGAAAGAAGGAAGGAGGGAAGGGAGGGAGGAAGAAAGACCACCTCTATAGCACTACTCTGAGGACCAACTCAGCAGCCTGTAAACCACTGGGGAACAATCTACATTTCAATCACAGCATTATCTCAATAATAAAAGTAGATGCAAATTTGGAGACTCAAACTGAGTTCCTTTATCGAAAAATCACTGACCAGAAAGGAAATCCCTTTCTCCAGGAGTACTCATTCAACCAAAAATAGTTCAGAAGAGCAGAACACTGACACTGTGTCCAACTTTTAATACTGTAGCATGAGGCTGGAGAGATGGCTCAGCGGTTGAGAGCAATGACTGCTTTTCCAGAGGTCTTGAGTTCAATTCCCAGCAACGACATGGTGGCCCACAACCATCTGTAATGGGATCCAATGCCCTCTTCTGGTATGTCTGAAGACAGCTACAGTGTACTCACATACATAAAATAAATAATCTTTTTAAAGAAAAAAAAAAAAAAGAGCTGTCATCTACAAATGTGTTGGACCCACATACCCAGCATGGGATTCGGGTAAGCTGTGGGCCATAGGTTGAAGACACCTTCTTGTGCCTAAATGGAGAACACCGCTACCAAGAGCAACTTCTCCAACCATTACTTCCCTCAGACAGATCCCACATGCACACACTGGAAGATAGATCCAGAGTAGTTTTTAAAAAATAGGTGTGTGGTAGAGTCCACTGAGCCTCTCTTGGAAGGAAGGAAGAAAGGAAGGGAGGGAGGGAGGGAGGGAGGGAAGGAGGGAGGGAGGGAGGGAGGGAGGGAGGAAGAAAGACTATGTCTACAGAGATTTTTCATGAATGGCCCCTACTGTACTTTTTCTGCCCAAGTTTCACATGTATCAGCTTTCACTCCCCAAAGATGGGCACTGAGACATGTCCAGAAAGACTCATGATCTGAGATCCCCAGAGTTTCAGAACATAACAAATTGCAATGGGAGTCCAGAACCTGGCCTCCAAAAGCTTCCTCTGATTCACGCTTATCTTTATCTTAATCGATGCTTTCTAAGATCCTGGGTATCTACAAAAGATTGGTGGTTATGTTGCCAATTCAAAGGCCAGAGACTTCAAAAGGAAGGAATCTCATGCCCACCCCCATCGCACTCCCATGTTCCCACTTGTTTTATCAGCTCTTCACAACAGAAAAGGCCTTCGAGTGTGATTCCTACTGACGACACTGGGGTTAATCAGGGTTCCTCAGCAGCTCCTAGCGCCATCTGCTCAAACTGCCTTCTCCCAGATTGACTGGGAGACTCCTGCTGCTTTCCATCCTAACTTAAAGGCAGAGAGATTCTTGTACATCCTCAGAATCCTGGACAAGCAGTGAGACAGAGTCAATGAAGACACCCTGCAGGAGTGACACTAAGGTCCCCAGTGCTGTGCCGGGAATGGCCATTAAAATGATGAGCTCGGTTGTCTTCTACCCTGCTGAATTTGACCCAGTTCCAACCCAGATTTCTGTGAGACAAAATGACTAGTTCATTAGTTGCAGCTGTTGGCAATCTCATTTTGAGATAGACCATAGGAAGCAGGAGAGCCTTAAGGGAGAAGTCTCAGACCCGACTATTTGTGACTTCCTCTGGGTTTGCACCTACCGCATCTTTTCCTTCCTTATTGGCTCTTTCCAGTTTTCAGCCCTGAGAAGTTCACTTTTCAGGCGTCGGTTCTTCTTGCTTTCTGGGGATCTTGTCTGTTCCTGCCTCACTTACCCTTACTTCCCCTTTGCTGTCTCTTGCCTCTCGTTTCTCTGGTTTTTCTTCTATTTTCTTGTCTCCTCTTCCAGCATGATGTAAAAGAACCACAATGTCAGGGTTGGAGTGGCATTCAAGAATGTTAACAACAGGGACCACACAGCTTTTTGCTCATGGAACTACTGGCTGAACTGGAGTAAGGAATAAAAGGTTCTCTGCTTTCCCAGATAATAAGGGATACAAAGAGGTATGAGAGAGGGCTTGAGAGTAGGTACATGGCAAAGCCCTCAGCAGATTCATGCCTATGTGTAATTACTAATCAGTATAGAATGCTCCATAAAACTGTACAGACTAAGGGGGGCAGGTCCCAACATCTAAGAATTAATCTAGGACTACAGGAAGAGCATGGTATTTCTAAGAGCCTGTGCTAGCTCTCTGAGCTGAGCCTTACTGAACAAACAATTCATATACCAAATAACAGACCAGGCCACTGTAGGACAAAGTAGAGCCCCATACTTAAGCCCAGTCATGGACAAAAATGGACAACGGTCCCCAAAGCACAAAAATGCCTAGACATTCCCGTTAGACCAACATTGCTTCTTTGCCAGTTAAAGTCACCTCCTTATGCAGTCCTTCCTCATTACAGAGAACTTTTGTGGTATTCAACCACAAGAATTTCCTGCTTCCTGAAAGCCTCCAGCCCCAGTTCCTCAATCCTCCCCCAAACTACCAAACAAGCCAAAATCCTTCTAAAGGCTTGTCTTTCTGCTGCTATAACTGAAAGGCACAGTTGGATGGTTAATAAGAAGTGTTTATTTAGTTCTTGAATCTGAGGCTAGTTCATTGGTTCATGGCGCTAGTGTACTATCATCTGGTAAGGGTCTTCTTGTAGGGCCATGTCACGGCAGAGAGTAAACCCTAGGGAGACAGGACACAGAGATGCTTACTTAAATTGTGTCTCTTTATTTAGGGATAAGGTCTCACTTGAGGCCCCGGCACACCTGGAATTCCTGATCTGCCTTAGCCTCCTTTCGGCTGGGATTACAGGTATGCACCACACACACCTCTTTTCTGATAAACCCGTGAATGCACAATGAAGAACCACTCTGATGATCTCATCAATCCTAATTCTCTCCCAAAGGACCCACCCCCCAGCATGACTTCAAGGATTGTTTTGAACATGTGGATTCTACTATAGCAAGGTCTTTTTTCCTAACCCCTTACAGTCTCTGCCATTCCCCAATCTTCTTGATTTCAACCAGCAATAAACAACTTTGCCCAACCCTGGTGTGCTCTGGTCTCTGGCTGCAGGTCAGTAATAAGCTCCGAATTTGTTCCTTCCCAAAGTCTTGACATTATTTAAGGATGGCCATTCGGTGAAGATAGCCAGGCACATTCTGAGTTGAGTAAGGAAGACCCTGTTCTCCATGTTATTCCCTTCTCAAGAGTTCAATCCTGGAAAACTTCAAAGACAAGAACATGAACGTAACCCCTAACAACAGGATAATCTAGTGACTTCTAGACAGATGTAGTGGGTTAGACCCTGACCTTACCAAGAAAGCCCACCTTAAGAGGTGGGAGTGGGTGAGTGAGTGGAGAAGCACCCTCACAGAGACAAAGGGGAGGAGGGAGAGTTTGGGATGTGAGGGGTGAGTTGTGGAGGGATGACTAGGAAGAGGAATATCATTTGAAATGGAAGTGAATAAAATGAGTAATTTTTAAAAAGAAGAAGCTTTCCTTAATCGGGGAGAAAATAGACAAGTTAAAGATGGATCTTTGCCTATTCAGAAGCCCAGAAAACAGTTCTCTGGAGTCCTGGGATGCTCTGCAGGTTGTATTAATGCTTGTTTGCTACCTCCGCCCAGAAAAGTTGACAAACGGATGGACAGAGGAAGACCGTAGAGGAAGACTGTAGAGGAAGACTGTAGATTCTGGAGTGGCAGGGAACTAGTGAAGAAAACAACCCCATGTCCCTTCTGCTAATCTGTTTTCAAGCCTGATTCAAGTCTTTGTTCCAGAATAGCCATATAAGCATTCTTTTTTCTGTCAAGACTGTCTTCAACTAACATGAAGGGGAAACTTGGAACAAGCAAAAATGTAATTCATCAATGCTCTGTTGTATTGCGGTAAATATAAAAAGTGTGCTAACCTTTTGTCCTGTGCTAGTGCCGGCTCCTGTAGGATACCACATGGCACTGTGGGGTATCTGTATCTTAGCAGCTCCATGCCACCTCTAAGTTCTCACAGACATCACTTCTTTTGACCCAAACTCCGTGGTCTACTCCACCCACCCTGGCATATTTTTTTACTCACTTCCCCCTTGAGGTAGTGTTGCCAAGTATTGCACACATTCCTCCCAACTCCTGGTGGTCTTTGTGCATTTCACCACTACATCATTTAAGTCGTCACATTAAAGAACACACCAAAATACTCTGATCCGACTGGTATAATATAATTTACCCATCTAGATAAGTCAAATGATCTTGTACAATTCCACCCCTTATAAAACATTTATAACAACCTTATTCATATAGAGATGCACTGAGAGAAACATCCACATCTGCTTCCATGTTGCCTCCTCCTGAATCCCTGCATACTCCTCCTCTTCCACTTTTTTAGACTTTTCCCCACAAACCTCACCACTGTCCAATCATGTATTACCTTGACATCAACCTAACATCACCCTTTCTGTTTACTTTAAAACAAAGTTTCCTTCAAATGTAAGCTGTGTACAACTTTTACCATTTGAAAATACTCTAAATAACTATGTTATCTCAAAGTTAATTAGCTTGGGTAGGCTATAAAACTAAATTGGTCTTCAACTCCATCAGAAATCTGAGAATGGCCAAATATCTACAAACACAGGAAGCCTAACACGGCTTCCAGAACTGAGAGAGGTTGTAGAGACAAATCTGTTAGTAGTCTGCTGTTATGAAGACATGTGAGATCAAGTCTTCAGCATTCTGGCCCAGGATCATTGACAGACTTTTGAAATGCAGAAATCTTGAAGGGCGGATCATTTGGGCTCACCAAATATTATCAATTGACTGTTCTGCATAATGTGTCCCTCTCTGGACACATAATAGAACCACTTTACCTTCAGATAGGTTTGTTTCCAGGAGCCTGGCTGTCTATATGATATGCCCAAACCGATAAGATAATTCTTCCCATATATTAGTTTTTTCCTGATTCCAGAGACTTATATACAATGTACTATTTCCAAGGGATGCATAATTGCCAGACAACAAATTGCGCACAAACAAAAATTGAAGATTGCTCTTAAATTATTCAAGATTTTTGAAAAATAATTACACAAAACAGATCAATCAAAAAATTAAATATATACACTGAAGTTTTGAGACAATTACTTGAGACAAATCCTGCAATCAAACACTGGCAAGCATTCCCCCCACTGAGGGGTGCAAGAAAACTTAGAAAAATTAAATCATGGTTTCATATCACAGAATAAAAGGCTGCATTGTAGAATAGAATTGAAGATTCAGGAATGAAATCACATAACTATGGTCACTTGGTCTTTGACAAAGAAGCTAAAACCATCCAGTAGGAAAAAAGAGTATATTCAATAAATGGTGCTGGTCCAACTATCAGTCAGAATGTAGAAGAATGCAAATCAATTCATTCTTATCTCCCTCTACAAAGCTCAAGTCCAAGTGGATCAAGGACTTCCACACGAAACCAGATACACTCAAACTAATAGAAGAGAAAGTGGGGAAGAGCCTGAACAGAACACCAATGGCTTATACTCTAAGATCAGGAATAGACAAATGGGACCTCAAAAAATTTCAGAGCTTCTGTAAGGCAAAGGACACTGTCATTAGGACAAAACAGCAACCAACAAAATGGGAACAGATTTTTGCCAATCCTATATCTGATAGAAGGCTAATATCCAATATATACAAAGAACTCAAGAAGTTACACTCCAGAGAATCAAGTAATCCTATTAAAAAATGGGGTGGGTACAGAGCTAAACAAAGAATTCTCAACTGAGGAATATCAAATGGCTGAGAAGCACTTAAAGTAATGTTCAATATCTTTAATCATCAGGGAAATGCAAATCAAAACAATCCTGAGATTCTACCTCCCACCAGTCAAAGGGTGACAGGAGGAGAAGAAAGAGGCAAAGGAGGAAAATAAGGTGAAGGAAGAAATGGAAAGAGAGGAAAAGATGATTTTAGAAGCTCAGTTCTTGGCCTTCAATAGATGTAAGATAACCAGTCCAAGCATGGCGAAAGTATGTGACTCAGTGCAGGTTCTGGGGGGGAATTTAAATCTTATGATCTTAAACGAGTACTGTATTCATGGACTTTCGTGCCTTCTTGCAAAATTAAAATGATAGCCTAGGATGACAAGAATCCAGCTCTGTGATAAGGTAGTCCATGCTGGAGATGGCTGTGGGATAGAACAATCTACAACGATCAGCTTGGCATCCTTTAAAAAAAATGTATGAAAATCTCTAGACTCTTCTAAGTCACTTATTCAAAGGGGGGTCAGATTGGAAGTCCTGCAGCTTTCTGCTTCCTCATGCTCCTTCCTTGTCCTGCCAACCTTAGCCTTTACCCTGCTTATTGAGACTACCATTGATGGTTTCTCAGTAACTCAGATTCAGTGTGTACTTTCCCATTAAATATGTGGTGTCTTCATTCATACAGATTTGTAGTTTCATTCCACTGACTCTGCACCACAATGCACATAGGAAGACAGCAGTGACGGTGTGAGTTTGGCATTTGCAAACACCGAGTTCAGTCATTTGGTTTGCTCCAGTGAAGAGGTCTCCTAAAACTTCGGAGTTCATAGGATTTTGGGTACAACCCTTCTTTTCTTAGACATATTTGTATTCCTTGATGCACACTGAAAATTAGCCCAGTATACAGAGAAGGGCAGCATTAAACTGAGGCCTGTATCTAATCAAATCTCCACTTGGTCATTAAGTGAGGATCAGTTTAGTTACCCTTACGTATAACTGCAAAGATTTTACGTATAAAAGCAGCTGTGCACCTGACCGAGGGTCAGTGACTCTCTCAACCCACATCTGAGCTTCTATCTACAGTAGATAGTGGTTAACACGGAGAAGCCCAAATGGCTGAGGTGCAGAGATGCAGAGACTGTAGAAAGCTCGGCCCCAAAGGGAATACTGCGTGCGCACATCCAAGGCTCAGGTGTCATTGTAGAAGACGTGAAATGGGTGTAAGAGCCCCAGGTGGGGGATGAACACATGAAAACATGTTCTGGACACAGCAAGGCAACTGAACATAGGAACCCACAGTCTTGTGACAGGAGCCACAAGAGTTATACAAGGCTAAGCCAGAACAAACCCTGGCATACTCAGGAGTTGGGCACACATGCTACATGACTCCTAACCATGGAGCGGTGTCAATAGTTAAATGTTAGGAAGGAGGGGTCTGTTTTCTCTAAGAATGTAGCCCCTGGTGAGCTGACAACACTCCAGTGGAGGACCACACGTCCAAGAATATTTCGAGTAGCACAAACTGGTTTTAGAGGATTTTTTTTAGAAAGGAAAGGACACAAAGTTGGATGGAGCTAGGATGGACTAAAAGCACTATAAACAGGCAAAGAACTAATTTTAAAAAGAAAAGAAAAATGTTTTCAAAGATTTGGCAGCCAACAGAACAAAGGACTTCCTTTCTTTCTCCTACAATAGCTGAAGTGCCCATACTGACAATGGCTCTGCCTCTTTCAGAAAGCAGATGCCAAGTGCTCTCTGGGAAGTGTAAATAGTTCACCAGGAGATTTTCTTTAGGCACTATAGCGTATATATGATTTCTGCCTCCTTCCCACTGGACATGATACCATGGGCCTGGCTTAGACCTAAACGCACAAAGTCCTAAACGCACTTCGAATCACTCACCACACCGCGGGATCCACACAGACACTGCGGAGTTGTCAGAATAGTCTATGTATTCATAGCAAAATCGAATGGGGCTTGGAATCAGCAAACCAGCCCTCACGCCCATTGGATGTGACCCATTTCACCCACACACTCGCCCTAACGTATGGACTGAGTGTCTGATCTGTGCTCGGCATCACACGAGAGAGACTGTAGAACGCTCAGCCCCAAAGGGAATACTGCGTGTGTACAAGCTCCGATCGGGTGTCATTGCAGAAGAGGTAAAACGTGTCCAGGCTGGACATAGAGCATTTAGCAAATGATCAAGGTCCATAATGTCGGTCAGCTGGAGAAATAAACAGATAATGACAGAATGTGAGAAACATCATCTTCGCCTTTTGGCGCCTCCACTTTCTCACAAATGGCTGTTGCGTGATGCATAGCAGGTGAGCATGCTTGGGTCTCAACCTAGAGGAAGTGCTGTGCGTTTGCTTAGCCTTATGCCTTTGAACCTACCAAGGCCATAGATTAGTTATTAACAAATCAAACGGCCAGCAGCTTCGTCCAGACCTTGTCCACAGTTATGGCGTCAGTCATGATGAAGGCCTATCTACCCCGAGAACCGCCACTCCAGCTTCTGCTTTAGCCGGGAGCAGGATACCGAAGGAGAGGCCACGGGCCCTGGATGAGAGGCATTGCCTGACGCTTCCAGGCGCGCTATCACGATGATGAGGATGGGGACTTGGTTGCGTCTCCCAGGGATGAGGAGCTGACAGTTCCCATGTCCTGTGTGAAAGATGACATCTTCCGCATCTACATTAAAGAGGAGGAGATTACCGCCCACCATGTGCTCAGGAGGTATCCGGAAGCATGGTGCATCCCAATGTGATTTGCGATGGTAGCAACAGGCCTATTAAGTGCAGTGTGTGCCCAGACTATGACCTGTGCAGCGTCTGCGAGGGGACAGCAAGCTCACCTTTCTCAACCCCTTAGGCCACCCTCTTTGATAGCTTCTCTTATAGCCGCTGGCTTCGGAAGGTGAAACGTGCACACTTGCGCTGGCCTGGCTGGAAGATGGCCCACCAGGGAGGTGGAGTCAAGCAATGAGATTGACAGTGATGTGGAACGTGGAGGGAAGAGAAGCCACCCGACACCCACTTCCCCCAGAAAGTGCCAGCACAGGCGCAGAAGACCAGAGCAGTTGCTCTTCGGAAGTCAGCAAACCTGACCGGGCCGGGGAGGGCCCTGCTCAGTCTGTGACAGAGCAAATGAAAAAGATAGCCTGGGAGTCGATGGGACAGCCAGAGGAACCGATGGAGTCAGATAACCGCTCAGGCAGAGATGACGACTGGACAAATGTGTCCTCAAAAGAAGTGTGCCCGTCCACAGGTGAACTCCAGTCTCTACAGATGCCCAGAATCGGAAGGGCCAAGCTCTCTAGACCCCTCACAGGAAGGTCATACGGGGCTGTACCCACATCTCCCACCAGAGGCTGACTCCGAGGCTGATTGAGTCACTCTCCATGGATTCCTCCGATGAAGACGGCTGGCTCACCTCCTACAGAACAAGATTATGACATCGAGGCTGCTCTGGGCACCATCCAGTATCCAAAGCACCCTTGTGCTTTGTGACAGTGCGGTGGCCAAGCCCCACGACCCACATTCTTTGTCTTCTAGTTACACCTCGTAGAGCAGGACGTCTACAGACACAACGGAGGCACACTGTGCGCCCACTCGCTCTTGCCACCCACATGTGCACCAGCAGTCCGGAAGTCCTGCCTGAGAACCCTCTGTGTTTTCTTCATTCAAAGTGATTAGCACAACTGATGGCTATTTTCAACAAATAAAGCCACTATGTTTACAGGGGGCTGTGCATAGTGAGTGAAAGGTGGCAGGGAACTGGGGCCTGTGGCTCCTGGGGAAACAGAGAACTCATGTGAAGTCAACTGAAGGATGTTACCATACACTGCCTCCCCTTATAATGGCCAAGGTTTCGTTTTTCTGCCTAATGTTAATGCTTAACATGCAAAACCCCCATACTGCTTCTTCCGATTTGATTTTTAAGTAGCCTGTAATAAAATGGCGTACGCACTTAAAAAATAAATAAATAAATCAAACAGCCCTGTGAGGAAGCAGCTTCCTGGTGCTTTCGATTAAATTACGCCTCCAGAAAGAAAAGTTAAAGTTCTAGACCCAAGAACCTAAAATAGTGATCTGTGGAGGCAGAGGCTTTACAGATACATCCAAGGTAACGTTAATAGCATCTCCTCTAATGTCATCTGGCTTCTAACGTGGTATTCGTTGAAGAGGAGGGAACTTTAGACAGCAACATGCTCAAGGAAAGAGAGACATATGAAGATGAAGGCGGCGTTGTATCCAAGGGGCTGGGGAGAGGCTTCACTGGTAAAGCCTGTGGTCCGATTTCAGTCTCCAGAGCCTACCTTACAAAGCCTGTGTTTGGCGGTGTGCATTTGGATTCCCAGCGACAGGGAGGTGAGCATGAGGACCCCTGGGATTGGCTGACCAGCTCACCTACTTGGCGAATTCTAAGTCAGTGAGAGAACCTGTCCTTTCACCAAGAAAAAAGAAGAAACTGGACAACATCAGAAGGGCTATCCTGTCTCCTGCCCTCATATGAGCATGTGTGCTCACTCACACACACACACACACACACACACACACACATACACACGCACACACACACACTCACACACACATACACATACAAACACGCACATACACACACATACACACATACATACACACACACACTCACACACATACAAACACACACATACACACACACATACACACATACACACACACTCACACACATACACACACATACATACACACATACACATACACACACACATACACATACACACACACATACACACACACTCACACACACACATACACATACACACACACATACACACACACACACACATACACACACATACACACACACTCACATACACATACATACACACACATATACATACACACACACACATACACACACACACATACACACACACATACACACATACATGCACACACACACACACACACACACACACACACAGGCAGAGATTCACATACAGATTGGAGAATTCCAAAGACTACAGAAAACCAGAGAGGACTAGGATGATTAGAACAGATGCCCCTCAAGATGTATAGACGGAACACTCCTACCAGGACTTTGATCTCGGGCTTCAGCCTCAAGAACGGCAAGAGGACAATTTCTACTCCTAAGGTACCTGGCATGTGATTCCTGCCTGGGACAGACCCAGCAATCTAACACGCATGGGAGGCAAGGGCTGAGGGATGACATCAAGAACTCAGACGGCTCTGCAGCACGGCCTGCTTTCACTGGGCGGACGATATACAGGGTCCAAGGCCAACTTCAGAATGGAGAAAAGCCGAAAATGAAAGCCATTTTCATCGAATTCTCCTCACTCTCTTTCTTCTCAGCAGTTGGTGGGAGAGAGATCATAAAGTAGAAGCAATGCCGTTATTATCATCATTATCAGCAACTCACTTATGTGGATCTTAGTGAGAATTAGACTTTAATGTTTCCTCCCAGTGTGCGCAGGGTGCTGGCTACAACCGGAAAAAGCAGAATGACAAAGCTGGTTAAGCCCTTGTGTGATTTATTTTTGCTCCTATGGGAGGTTGACACTTTATTCATTAAACTACTCCCTTTACCACATTTCTAAATCATTGCTTTCCTCTCCGATTCTGTCTACTTTACATTCCGGACTTTCAGCTAGAACGGCTTTCATAATGAATTCTTTTTTTTTTTTTTTACCTGACAAGGCAAGTTAAAACCTCCCCACACTGAACATTTAAAAGGGAAATTCGGCCCCTTTTTGTCAGAGTGTTTATCATATCTCACAAATACTCAAATCCATTTGCTTTGGAGAAGGTTTGTCTTTCTATGACAGCTATATAAAGGGGTTTTATTACAGTGCTTTATTCATTGGGGCTGCTCTGCCTGAAGATAAAAAGGAATTCATTTTCTGGCTTTCCCTTGAATGTCAGCTCTATGGCTTGCTTCTATTATCAAAGTTCTTAACCCAAGAAGAACGGAGAGGAGGGGGAGTTTGAGCTGATACACAATGCCTGGCTAGAGAAGGGAGTAACATGGAGAAATTGAAAATTTCCAAAATAAAACCTGACTTTAGCCATTCGTGGACTTGCATGGAATACAGAACCATGCGTGGCTCTCCAATATCGAATCAATGTCAGCGTTGCTCTTTATGAATACTCCAACCTTTCCGGTGTGGTGTGGTGCTTTCATGGGCATCGCCTGGGATTTGGATGAGAAGCAGATGCTCTTTGGCAGGTCTAGGCAGTATTTGAGGTTGTACGTTCCTAGCAGATCACTGTTTGTGGGGATTCTCCAAGTCAAAGGGAACACATTGAGTGGCAAAGAGAAACAGCTAAAAAGACCAAAGTGTGTGTCCCAGGCCTTGGAAGCATTAGCTTCTCTCCGACCCCCACACAACAGTGTGAAGATATGAGAAGCTGAGATCCTGGTGTCAAACCAGCTGCACACACTCCTTGCATTAGTTATTGGGCAGGGCATGTCTGACAAGCTAATGGAGCATCTGTGTATGATTTCTGACCTCAGCCACCTTTCAGGGCTCATGGATAAGGAGACTGCATTTGGAAGAGGTCTCCAGCAAAGCACCAAGAGATCTGTGCAGGGAAGAAAAGGCATAGAGCGTAAGGTCTTATGCAAGGGAGACTGCAGAGGGGACAGGTACCAAAGCCGCTGTCGCAGTTTGCAGTTCAGGAAGTATTAGGAGACTGTACCAAGTATTAACGAGCTGCCATTCTCATACCATAGACACCAACAGAAGAGCACAAAACGGGAACAGGAAGGCCCAGAGGCTCTCAGCAGTAACTTAGTAGAGACATGAACAGGGATGGAGATTATTCATTACACACCTGGAGGCGTGAGCAGAGGAACCCGAGTTCCCAGTTCGTACGTGCTCAGGAGGCTTAAAGAAATCTGGATTACACAGAGTGTGAGGCAGCAGAGTATGGATGAGTCACTGCAAGCCTATGTCTACGGCCAGGAAGCAGTGCAAGTTCAAGCAGCTCTTAACTGCGAGTCATCTTTCAGCCACAGGCCTTTCAGTTCATAAGCCAGTGAGGTTTTCCGCCCCTGGCATGGAAATGAAGTATCCTATGGAGAAAACAGTACACAGGCACAGAATGGGGGTGGGGAGACCTATTCAGTGACTAGAATAAAAACCTGAGGAGCATTGAATAATTTCAAGTCCAGCAAGTGATAAACAATAGAAATCACCCTCGATCTTTCCTGCTAAAGGCATATCCAACAATTTTATTTTTAATACTATAATTATTATAATTTTATTGTTTTTACTCTCTATATTTTTATTTCTACTGGGGAATTTCATTTGTATATACAATGACCGTATCTGCCCTCACATTCCTCCACTTCAAATCTCCCTGGACTTCAACACATCTCCCTCCCAATTCCATGTCTAATCAACATATTACATATTATATTAATGTATTATATATTGATTATATATTGTTATTGTGTATTATATAATATTATATGGTATTATATAATATGATATATGTTATTATGCATCATATAATATTATACAGTATTATATAATATAATGTGTGTTATTATGATTATATAATATTATACAGTACTATATAATATAATGTGTGTTATTCTGTATTATATAATATCCTATGTATATATACATACATATACATGTATACATATATACATATATACATACATACATACATACATACATATATATACATACATACATACATATACATATACATATACACATACACATACATATACATACACATACACATATACATATGGTAAACAGCCATACATTAGAGCATATGGTATAGGGCAGACTTTTCCAGGAGAGATGCTGCATACACATCTACTCACTCCAGATATGGAGCCAGTGACAAACCAAAGTGCCAGTACCACCAAAGCCCACAGCCTCACGGCTATATCAGGCCATTCCTCTGAGTAATGGAACCCCTGTGCTTCCGCATGGTCAGAGAGCATCTGTACAACCAGCTCATGACACTGGGTATAAAAATGCCCCTACTCCTTGCTACATAACACTAACTGTGTACTGTTTGTCTCAACTGGCTCTTCTGTAAAACAGGAATGCAGCAGTACCAAGCTCTTGGTGGTATAAAGAAAATACGTAAATAATGCATGGAGAAGATTTAACCTGATGTTTGGCATGTGGTAACCGTATTTCTGCCCTTATATGTTCACACAGAGAGACACACAAACACAGATATGAAGGAAAGGGGATGGAGGGAGAAGGGAAGGAGGAGAAGAAGGAGGAGGAGGGGGGAGGAGGAGGAGGAGGAGAAGGAGGAGGAGGGGGGAGGAGGAAGAGGAGGAAAAGGAAGAGAAGGAAGAAGAGGAGAAGAAGGAAGAGGAGGAGGAGGAGGAGGAGGAGAAGGAGGAGGAAAAGGAGGAGGAGGAGAGGGAAGAGGAGGAGGAGGAGAAGGAGGAGGAGGGGAGAGGAGGAGGAGGAAGAGGAGAAAAGACATTTGTTAGGCCTCTATTAACACTACAAAACAGTTTTGAGTATCTGGAGTCCCCACCCCACCCACCTTCTAATTTCCTTACAGTTTATTTAAAGTATAAAGGTATATGCTTCAGTGTGTGTGTTTGTCTCATTATAAAGCCCTGACTTTTCTGGAACTGGCTATGTAGACCAGGCTTCCCTTGACCCACAGAGATGCTCCTGTCTCTGCCTCCCAAGTGCTAGGATTAAAAGCATGTGACATCATGCTCAGCCCAAATAAATGAAAGAGATTTAATAAGACCACACACACACACACACACACACACACACACACACACACAGTTGGAAGCTGGCCGGCTTCTCCATGAAGGCTCAGTAACTTAGTGAGAACAAAGTCATAACCAGAAACAAAGCACAGAAGTATGTTGACAATGGCTCAAAAGACAAGTTGACTGTAATAGAAAAGAAGGCAAAAACCAACAAAAGAGTACACATGGTGAGACCCAGGGCTCTACTGCATATGCAGCAGAGGATGGTATTGTCCAGCATCAATAAGAGGAGAAGCCCTTGGTCCTGTGAAGGCTCGTTTCCCCAGTGTAAGGGAATGCCAGGAGTGTTGAGGCAGGAGTGAGTCGGTGGAAGGGAGGGAGAGCATCCTCATATAGTCAGGGGGAGGGAGTGTGGGAGAGGGGAGATTGGGAAAGGGGATAACATTTGAAATGTAAATACATAAAATATACAATAAAAAAGAAAGGAAGGCAAAAATAGGATTAGAACGTAAAGTGTTATTTATCTGTTTTTTTTTTTTAGAGGCAGATGATGTCTTTGACTATACAGAACTGTGTCTATATGTCTAGGTCATATAGATATAAGCTAAAAAGAATTGGGACTTAGCCCTGCTCATTTCTCAGTTCCGCTAAGCTATTGCACAGTGCTGGGTCTTAAACTGAGTAATTAGGTGGATAATCCTCTTTTCTGCCTAATTAATTTCTTCCCACTGCCTTACCCACATCAGTGTCCCCTTCTACTCCAGCCTGTAAACGTCTGCCTAAATAACCAATATGTGCACTTTTCAAAGGACAGTGGTATGAACACTCAAGCAATATTCTGAGAGACATGGTTTGGTGGGAAGGTGAAGGCCTTTCAAAGGACCCCTTCAAATCACTACAGTGCTTGCGCGAGTGTGTGTGTGTGTGTGTGTGTGTGTGTGTGTGTTTGTGTGTGTGTGTGTGTTATGAGAGAGCGAGCTTATTTTGTTATATATAAGAATGTTTGGTTGGTTTTATTCTGATTTTGTCCTTCAAGAGACTAAGCAAAGTCCCTTCATGTATTCAAATAAGTTTAGAATACCTACCAGATGCTAGGCACTGTTAGGTTCCAGAGATCCAAAAGGAAAGTCATATTTTAAATACCTCTATACTGGTAAGCTAACTCAAAAGGGAAGAAACAAAGAAAGACAAACAGACAGAAAGACAGAGAGAAAGAAAGAATGAGGAGGAGGAAGAACAGCAGCCTTGATTTGGGCCTTTGTCAAATTCAATAATTCTTACTACAGCCAACATCAAGCTACCTACAGTGTGCTGACCAGTGAGCGCAAACCGCCGACTCTCACCAGATGAAATGCTACAGCCCCTATACAAACACACCTCACAGTGAGGCAGAGGAAGCAGGTGAGCCTCCAGACTCCAGAAGCAAGAGGAGAGCATTACAAAACCAGAAGCATGGGAGGCAAAGGTGGTCAGTCTTCGTTGTTCCAAAGAGTTCAGCCACTAAAACCGCAAGATTAGTGCTCCCAGTGTCCCTGGACAGAAGGCCATCTGAGGACAGACATTACTTTGTCTCTCTCATCATCTAGCCCTTAGTGGCCTTTTCAGTCCCTAACACAGATGCACCTTATAGCTCCTACCTAGAGATTCTGAAAGGCAGGAGAGCAAGATGAATGGCTTGTCCCTTGTTGCTAGTGGCTGCATGAGTGGTTCTTGGATTTTACAAGAAGGAAACCTTGTCATTACTAAGTACAGCCTGAAGACTCAGTTCATCATTTTGACTTCTGCTTTAATTAACTGTACATACGGCTGTTCACTCATTAGGGTTAGGCAATCCATCTGGGATGAATCTTCATGACATCTGGGCTGAGTTAGCAAGTGCCTCTGGGATTTGGAATGGTGACAAGAAGTCGTGCAGGAGAAATTCAGGGAAGGTTACAAACTCAGGTGCCAAAAGCAAATGGACCAAAGACCAGACAGCTACAGAAAGGTGTTCCAAGGTACATTCATACCTAGCCCCCAGCATAGGCTAAATGAGGTCTGTGTGAGCCTGTGGAGGCTCTGAAGGGTCTGAGGTGCATTCAGGCTTCAGACTAGGCAAGTGTCCAAGTAGGAACTCCACACCAAGCACTAAACTCAACAGCAGAAAATACCAGCGACACAGAAACCATCACTGCGTAAAGATGCAAGTCGCCCCTGACAACCACTCATGTTTATTTTCTTTCCTTCCTCACTTTTTAATATAAATTCCAAAAGGCACTCGCTTGAAAACAAAATAGGCCACATGGCAGGCTGCCTTCCAGAAAAGACGCTTCCTTTCTGGCAATAGTATGTGCCATGTACTTACTTAAAATCAAAAACCAAAACCATGTCTGCCAGTGCTCAAAAGAAAACCAGCTTGCCCAGTTTTTTAAAAATCCACAATTAATAGTGTATATCCAAACAGCTGAAACAATAAATTTTCAAATGGCTGCCTAAAGCACCTGGGATGGGCACAGAACTCTGAACATAAAAGAGGAGGGAGAAAGAAAGGGGTGGAGTGGATGGAGGAAGGAGGATAGGAGGGAGGGGGGAGGGAGGAAGGAAGGAAGGAAGGAAGGAAGGAAGGAAGGAAGGAAAACAGGAGTCGATTTTTTTAATAAGCCATGGAAATCCGTAGGAAGGTTCTTCAAAAATCTGCTAGTAATAACCAGGCATGATGCTGTACACCTTTAATCCCCATTCTCAGAAGCAGAAAAAGGCAGATCTCCCAGCCTAGGGCTAGCCTGGTCTACAGAGTGAGTTCCAGCACAGCCAGAGCTACATAGAGAAGCGCTGTCTCAAAAAACACAACCCAGCAAACAAACAAAAAGTACTCCACAAATGGAACTAACTACACTATTTCCAGGGACACTTAGTGCAGGGCTCTAAGTTTACACACCACAGAGACACTCACACATCCATGCATACTGTAGCAGTATTCACAGTAGCCAAGATGTGGAACCAGCCAACAAGTCCATCAGCAGGTGAGTAAGTAAAGAAAACATTGCACATCTACACGGTGGGTGTTTGTGCAGACACTAGATAAGGCTATGAAGTGTGTATCATACAAAGCCCAAAGAGGGAGCTCAGGAGGAAGAACAGAAGTCAGCTGGGGGAGGGGGACATGGGAGGACAATGAACAGGAGAGCAAAGCATACACGTGCACAGGAAGACATCACAGTGAAACTCCTACCCTGCAGAACAATCTAAAAAGTTACAAATAAGCAAATTAGAAAATGGCAACCACAGGGAGGTATTAAACTAAGTTTGGCCCAAAGGTGATTCCGTAACTTGTGCCCCTAACGACCTTTAGTTTAACTGAATAAGTAAACTATCTGAAAGCCTCAGTCAGGAGTAGGGTTGTGACAGTAACTGAGTTTTAGCAGTCATGAGTGCCTAAGGGATCAGACCAGGTTCAAATAAGGCAAAAACAACATTGTAACCCAAGCTGGTCAAGCCTTCCCCACAAGCTCACTTGGGTTTACTCACATTTCCTAAAAGCTGCCTGTCAGCGGTACAGGCAGACCTTCCATTCTTGTCCTGGGAGAGGCCCAATTCACAAACATTTCTCTGTTCAATTCGATTCTGCTAAATTTAATTTGTCAGAAGTCTTTATTTTAATACAAGTGATTTATGTGTTAATTAGTTTGATGGTGGTAACTCTTTCCCAGTGAGTATGTCAAACCGCTAAGTCATAAACTTGAAATGCACACAATTTCTCTTTGTCAGTTATAAATCCATAAAGATGAAAGAAGAAACAGAAAATGAACAAAACTGCAGAACATAAACTAAAAAAACTGACACACAAGGAAAGACTTTAAAAACGAGTGAAACCTCTAGCGTCCCAAAATATCAGTTATGAAGGGCTAAGTGGTACCAAGTTTTCTTTGAGTCCTTTATTGAAATGAGGAATTTTTTACCAATGGCTATCCACCCCTTACCTCCCTTTTCAATAAAAATCTCTCTTAAATCCAAACCATCTACAACATAAATACATCATCATATTGCTTCAGGGCCCCTGAAGACATCTTACTGGCAGAAGCTTAGTGGTAATATCTCATTCACCATCCATTTTAACATAGTCACTAGACTGGGGGTCCCTGTAACATCTGAAAGTTTCCTAAAATCATTACCATTTTTCCTTCAAAGCAACAGTATTACCAGTGTGTACTGAATATTATTTGTGGACACACAGAATTTTCAATCATTAAAATAGGAATAAAATTCAAAAGTATGTAATTCTTATGCCAAAAGGCTGAAGAAAGTTGTAATTTAGTCCTAGATTTCACCTTAAATTTTTCTAGTAAGAAAATATGATAAGTTTTAAAAGTGTCATTCATCAAAATACAAAGTTCTTTCCCTCTTCAGGTCTGAAAATATTAAGGAAAAATACTGGAGAAACTGATATAAAGAATATTAAATAATAAAAATTAACTTTTGAAACATCTCTCAGGATGCAAACAGGTTCTTTGTGTAAGCATTTCCATATTAAATGTCAAGAGCATCATATTACCATAATTCTATGAATCCTATGAATGTGAATTATGCCCTCCAGATATGTGGGGTTTTAGGGGCTGGAACTTGAGGAGACAGAGTTCAGTCCTGGTGCACACCTGATCCTCATCTAGCAAATGCCTTTGCTAAAAGGGTAGTTGCTGCTGTGGAGACAGTTAGTCCTAACTGAGACATTCGCAGCTGGAGGGAAGAGGGAGGTTTCCAAGAATTGGGATGTAAAGGAAACGTACAAAGCTCCCTGCGCCTCAACGTTGCAAGCTTCCCAAGTCCCCTCCCCGAGGTTGTAACAGTCACTAGGAAGAGGAGACTCTCCAAAACCAGCCAAGCTGCCTGCCAGCCTTCATGCCTTTGGATGATGCGAGTACTTTTGACACAACCACACTCCTGTAAGTAACCCAAAAACTCACTGTTTCACCAAGCCAGACTTGAGTGGAACTGCTTCCTTTGTCTCCTGTCTGTGCATTTAGAAGATGCTTCAGTCCTTCTTAGAAGGGAACAAAATATTCACAGGAGGCAATCCAGAGACAAAGTGTGGAGTTAAGACTGAAGGAAAGGCCATCCAGAGACTGCCCCACCTGGGGATCCCATATACAGTCACCAAGCCCAGACACTATTGCTGATGCCAAGTACGTGCTGACAGGTGCCTGATACAGCTGTCTTCTGAGAGGCTCTCTCAGAGCCTGAGAAACACAGAGCTGGATGCTCTCAACCCACCATTGAACTGATCACGGGGTCTCCAATGTAGGAGTCAGAAAAGGGACTGAAGGACTTGAAGGGGTTTTCAACCACATAGGAATTACAACAATATCAATCAACCAGACCCCCAGAGCTCCCAGAGACTAAACCACCAACCAAAGAGTACAAACGGAGGAACCCATGGTCCCAGCTACATATGTAGCAGAGGATGGTCTTATCAGGTTTCTCCTCTCGTTGATGCCCTTGGCCCTGTGAAGGCTCAATGCCCCAGTGTAGGAGGAATGTGAAGGTGGGAAGGTAGGAGGGAGTGGGTGAGTGGGGGGGGAGCACTCTCATAGAGGCACGGGGAGAGGGAGGGGAGGGGGAATACCAGAGGGGAAATGGAAAAAGGAGATAACATTTAAAATGTAAGTAAAGAAAATATCCAATAAAAATAATAAATTTTAAAAGGGGGAAAAATTAAAGGAAAGGTTCATGGCTAAAGTACTACTTTAAAAAAAAAAAAAAACAAAGACAGAAGAACAATAGTATATCATGATCTAACAGTATGACTGGTGTAGTGGTGCATCAGTAGGTCTGTTCAGTCTCCTTGGTGTCCCTGACCTTTGAAGACCAGAAAATTTCTTTCTAGAGTCAGAAATAGGAGAGATAACCTCTGAGATGAAGATCTTATGACCCGTTTCTGGGGAAGTTTCACTAGATTTTATGGCCTTCTTCGGAGAAGACAGGTGCCGGCAGGACCTTCTGCCATTCTTGAAGGTCAACCTGTCACATTTGGGGATGGGTGTGTCCTAAAGCCTACCACAGACCTTGACATGAAAACATGAACCCCGTTCATTCTAATTCTCTCCCCTCGTGCTAAGACCACGAAACACTGGGGCTGGGGCAGTCGGCTGCTGAAGTGATAGAAGGAAGCCAGGATTCGTGCTGCTCTGTGGATAAAGCAGATGGGATAGACTGAAAGCTTGGAGAGGTTCCTCTCAGGCACACTACCTGGAGAGAAAGGGGAGACGGCTGAGGTCAGAGGGGACCCTGCAGGGGAAGGGGACAAGCCTGTCAATTTCCAGGCTCTTAAAAGAAAGCCTCTGCCACCTTCTGCAATGTGGGCCCTACACTTCCCTGTGTGTTACAAGAGCACAAGGCCTCGAGACAAATGGTGCATTGCCGGAGATCGGTTTCCGGGTCATTCTTTCTTCAGTGAAGTGCTTGCCTTTAAAAGCCTTAGAAATGGGGTCTGATCCCCAGTACCTGTGTTCAAACCTGGGTTCAGTTGGCAGTCAAACTGTTCACAAATATAAAATAAATCTTATATTTAAAAAGAAACATGGTAATGGCATGCACATGTAATCCCAGTGATGGGGAAATAGAGTCAGACGGATCCCTGTGGTTCACTGACAATCTCGGCCAGACTACTCAGCAAGTGTCAGGCCAATGAGAGTCTTTGCCTCAAAAACAACAGAGAAGATGAAAAGCACCTTCGGAACAGTAGCCAAGGTTGCTCTTTGGCCTCCACACATCTACACGCATGTGTATAGGCACATATACATGTGCACACATATGGACACACATACACTTTGTGTATGTCTTAGTAAAGGTTTCTATTCCTGCACAATCATCATGAGAAGGAAAGGGTATATTCAGCTTACACTTACTCATTGCTGTTCATCACCAAAGGAAGTCAGGACTGGAACCCAAGCAGGTCAGGAAGCAGGAGCTGATGCAGAGGCCATGGAGGGATGTCATTTACTGGCTTGCTTCCCCTGGCTTGCTCAGCCTGCTTTCTTATAGAACCCAGGTCTACCAGCCCAGGGATGGCTCCACCCACAATGGGCTGGGCCAGGGATGGCTCCACCCACAATGGGCTGGGCCTCCCCCCTGATCACTAGTTGAGAAAATGCCTTACAGCTGGATCTCATGGAGGCATTTCCTCAAGGGTGGCTCCTTTCACTGTGATCACTCCAGCTTGTGTCGAGTTGACACAAGACCAGCCATTACAATGTAATAGATTGGGGGGGGGTTGATTTTACCCATGAACAGTGCTTTTCATGTCTGCTGGATAGATTGATTTCAGGGATAAATCTAACCAAAACACATCTTCTTAGGGTAGTAGACAAACTAAAATCAGCTGAAGTATGGCAATGCATTTCTGATCGGAGAGAAATGTTAAGAGCAAATATACGTTGCCCGTCACTGCCTCTGTGGGAGAAAGAAGTCAGGAACAATACTGCACACTTCTTGAGCAGCTACATTCAAGCCTTATGCTTCCAGGACAGAGCTATCAGGGGATGAGAGGATGCCCGTGGGTCAGTCCTCACCCAACAAAGACATTTTATAGTATAGCTCATTTGAATGTTGAAGCTAACCCAAAACTACTTGGTTGCTGATTTTGTGGTTAATGGAAAGGAACGGGATGATAAAATTGACAGATGTGTTTTCAGGGGAAAGGCAAACTGGGTTTCAACTTGCCAGCTGAAGAAGCCTGAGTAGGCTTCTGTACCTTTGTTTCCTCATTTGTACCGGGAGGTTGTTACGGACTCGTCTTGAGTTCTGAACAGAATGATCTGTGAAGATTACTGAGCACGGTGCCTGGTGTAGAGTAGACTCACAGGGAATGGGAGTTATTACCAACCCTCCTTCCGGTGACTCTGTGTCTGTTAGTTCAGCCACCATATAATGACACCATGCCCAGGAGTCATCTAGGGAAGTCTCAAAAGAGAAGGATCAGAAATCAAAATGCACTCACAGAAGCAGTCTAGACTTCCCTTTTGACATGAGGACATTGTGATTAAACCTGTAGCTCTAAAGAACTGAAATCCCAGGGGCTTGGCTAAGAACGAAGCAGCCATATTATTGTAGCAAAGGTCTAGCACCCTTCAGAAAAACACTTCAATCCTGTTCTTAAAATCCAGCCGGCTGTGCTCTGATCTCAGCACTCAGGTGGTAGAAGAGAAAGAGTAAGGAGTTCAAGGGCAGTTTGGGACACATGACAAGTTCAAGGCCACGGAGATTACAAGAGTCCCTGCCTCAAAAATAAGAAGCTCGGGGCTGGGGAGATGGCTCAGTGGTTAGAGCACTGCCTGCTCTTCCAGAGGTCTTGAGTTCAAATCCCAGAACCACCACATGGTGGCTCACAACCATCTGTAATGAGATCTGAGGCCCTCTTCTGGTGTGTCTGAAGACAGCTACAGTGTACTTATATATTATAAATACACCTTTTAAAAAATAAGAAATACTGAGAGAGAAAAATAGAAACAGGCTGAGGCAAGAAAGTAAAGAAAGAAAAAAGGATGGAAGAGAGGAAGGGAAGGAGCGAGGGAGGGAGAGAGGGAGGGAGGGGAAAGAAGGGAGGAAGGGAGGGAGGGAGAGAACAGACCAAATGAAATAACAAAAAGCAATTCTTAAATTTTGGCTTTTCTCATGTTGGCACTCAGTATTAACTCTGCTGGTGCCAGATGCTTGACTAAATTGTCTCTAACTTCCCAAAATAAATCCCCATTACAAACACCTGTAGAGTATCAGCACCCCACCTAGTCCTCATCCACAGCTATCTGCACCTCTGCCTTTTGTAGAAGCCAAAGGCAGGACCACTCTGTGTAGCAGAACAGAACTGCTAGGAGGAAAGAGTCTCAGGAGTAGCTCTCAGCTATACAAGGAGTCTGTAGGCTCCTCCCTCTCCAACACAAGTATTTTATCCATCTTCTCAATTTTCTCTTTAATGTTTACTGACTTAATAATACACCTTTATCGGCTGCCTTGTTTCCTCAGTATTACCCATTCCCTAATATTCCTGAGGACTCTCAAATAAACCAGCTGTCGTAAACCCATGTCTCAGGCTCTGTCCCTAACAGGACCTAGATATTCGCAGAGACCTTTTCCGGAGGAGCAATCTAGATTGCTCACACGACCTCTTAAATCTCTCATCCAGCCCTCTGTGCTGATTTTTTTTCCTCTTCTTCCCTATAGATTTGCCAAGCTGCCTATCAATACATCTTCTCTGAGCCCAAAGCCTTAAAAGTCTCCAGTGGCTTCATGACAAAATACCAGTGGACCCCGCAAGGGGCGGCTCTGCTTATGGTGACGACCACACTGTCCTGGGAATCAGCAATGGATCTCTGTTGCCGCCTTTCATCTTGGCTCTCGAGTACAAAGTGGCTGGGTCACCTTTGCTAAGGTATCGGTTTTCCCATGGTGAACTCCACCAGGCAATTAGATTCTTGCTCTCTCCACAAATATCAGCAGGAAAGCATAGGCTTTATTTTTAACTGTGCAGGAAGGCATCGCTATGGTAACATAACTAACTCCAAGAACAATCTGATTGATGCTGTGGGATAGGAGGATTGATGTGCCTGACAGTAGGGAGAGATTTCATACAGCTTTATCACTTAGGGCAGAGTATATAGATTTTGGTTATTAAACAATAACAGCATATAATGGCTATCCTCACATGCAAGGGGAACCATGTGCCCCAAAACAAGATGATAAACAATCTAATGAACTCACCACCAGGGAATTGAGCTGCTCTCGTGATTTAAGAGATATATGTGTGATAAATAAAGATGAAAGAATATAATTTTGGACAGAGTATTCAGACACTTCACCCACCAGGCAAATGACGCAACCATGAGCTGCTGCTTACTCTGAGAACCTTTAATTATCATCTTTCTTCAGCTAGCATTTTTCTCGAGTTTCTTTGCCCACATCCCGGACTCTATATTCTTGCTCTGGGGAAGATAAGAGAAAAAATCCAAACAGGGAAGGAATGGAGTAAGATTCAAGGCAGATCCCAATCTGGCAGCAAAGGTATTCAAAAAGCTCCTCCAGCTGGGCAGGAAGAAAGTTCTAAAGAAGTTGTCCTGCTTCTGCCCTAATAATCTCTTAAGGAATCTGTAGGGCAAAGCTACTACCCTGCTAAGGTACCCATGGCCACTCAAGAAAGTGCACTAGAGTATCTAATGTCCAAGATCTCAAGAAAGTTTGAGAAGGACATCGCTTCTACCGGTTACATGCACCTAAATAGAGGCTACCTTCTATGACATTGGTTCTCAACAAGAATTCGTGGGGGGACCATAAAGCAATGTTACTTCTAAAAATACTTTTTGCTTCAGAAAAACAAAACTGTCTTTCGTTTTTAAATATTATTTTGTTGACATAGAAAGGATTTGTTATTTTGTTTAAAGATTTATTTATTTCGTGGGTGAATACACTGTTGCTATGCACCAAAAGAGGGCATCAGATCCCATTACAGATGGTTGTGAGCCACCATGTGGTTGCTGGGAATCGAACTCAGGACCTCTGAAAAAGCAGTCAGGGCTCGTAACCTCTGAGCCATCACTCCAGTCTGAGTTTGTTATTTTTAAATGAATTCAAAAGTTCTTTTGCTTTTATTTACAATACAACAAACGAAAATAGAAGACTTACTTTAAAAAGAAACTATTTAGGATTCCAGTAATTTGTCAAAGTATTTAGAAGTCTGCATTGTTGCTTTCTCTGTTGCTTTGATAAAATCATAGCAGAGAGATGACAGAAACCTCTTAAGGGAGGAGGTTTTATTTTGGCTCACAGTTTGAGAAGGTTCAGTCCATCGTGGTTTGGGAGGCATGGAAGAGGTAACAGGAGCAAGCCTCTGACTCTCCACATCTCAGAAGGTCAGGAAGGAGAAGTTCCTGCTGAACACAGAGCCACTGCCAAACACTTAATTCCAGCTCGACAGCCCAGAATCTGCCAGCAAGTCTTCACATCCAAAAGGGTCAACAACCTCTGCAAATAACACCACCACCTAGAGCAGTGTTTCTCAACCCCCGTGGAAGGTAGAAGGACCTTCTCACGGATCGTCACCTGAGACCAGCAGAAAATACGACGGATGCTTACATTATGATTCCTAACAGCAGAAAAATCATAATTGTGAAATAACAACAGAAGTAATTCTATTGTTGGGGGCCAACCAACAAGGAGCAGTATTAAAGGGTCACAGCATTAGGAAAGTTGAAAACCAGTGGTCCAGAGAATGAGTGTTCAAACATGTGAGCCTATGAGCAACATGAAACATTCAAACAGTGCCCTAAGACTGAAATGTTGACATTGCATTACATTCAGAATGGCAGCTAAGGTAAACACATGACGAAGCTCCCTGAGAAAAGACTCAGAAACCAAAGCTCTGCAGGGCTCCGCACAAACTGGGTTAAGAGGGACTTGCATACTATCCTGCCTATCTTGAGTGATAGCTCTGGGACCCTTTAGGAGAAGTCTCCAACTCACTCAGCACCATGATCAACTGCACCAAAACCAGAAGATCAGCAGTAGCAGGGGCCAACTCCAAGTTTCTATTTCTAGATGCCAATATTAGCATGTGGTGTGGAGATTCTTCAGAAGCTAAAGAAATCAAAGCGCGAGGTCAAAAGTAAAGATAATGTGGTGTTTTAGATGAGAATGGCCTGCAGACACCTGAATGCTCAGCCGTCAGGAAGTGGCATTACTTGA
The DNA here is from genome assembly GCF_963924665.1 of Micromys minutus. Taxonomy (NCBI): domain Eukaryota; kingdom Metazoa; phylum Chordata; class Mammalia; order Rodentia; family Muridae; genus Micromys; species Micromys minutus. The sequence goes on from NC_137968.1 coordinate 1,111,492, forward strand.
GAAGGATTAGGAGGTGTGGTCTTGCTGAAAGAAGTGTGTCACTGATGATGGACTTTGAGGTTTCGAAAGCCCAAGCCAGGCGAGCATCACTCTCTTCTGCTTCCTCCAGATCCGGATGTAGAACCGTCAGCTCCTTCTCCGGCACTGTGTCTGCCTGTGTGCAGCCATGCTTCCCACTGCGAGAAAATAGTTACTCTCCAAAACTATAAGTAGGTTCCAATTAAATAATTTCTTTTATAAGAGTTGTCATGGTCACTATGCCTCTTCACAGCAATAGGATAATGGCTAAGACAGAAAAAAAAAAAAAAAAAAAAGAAAAAGAAAAATGAAACAGAAATGAACCTGCAAGCTGTAGTGCTCATCCCCTAGGGGGACCAGCTACTCAGGCAGGTACAGAGCTTCAGGAAGCTCAAAGAAGGCCCTGGAGGAAGTGTGAAGCAACATGAGTCACTGTATGCTGTGGGAAAAGCCTTGCTAGACTCAAGCACGTTTACAGTTTCTTTCCACAACAGTTGAAATCATTGCTCTGGGCTATATGAGATCAATATTGTCTATGTACCTGAGTCATAGCTTTAACAACTAAAAGTTGTTTGTTCTCTCTCTCTCTCTCTCTCTCTCTCTCTCTCTCTCTCTCTCTTTATTTCTCTCTAAAAAAGGTTTTCTTTAGGTTTGGAGAGGTAGCACAGTGGTTAGGAACATTGGCTATGTCCACAGTGGGCTGGGCCTTTCTTCATCAATCATAAACCAAGAAAATGCCCCTACAGACTTGCACACTGGCCAATCCGATTAAGGAATGTTTTTTTTTTTTTTTTTTTTTTTTCAGTTGAGGTTCCATTTCCCAGATGACCCTAGTTCATCTCAAATTGTCAAAAATCTAACCAGCACACATGGTTTCCAGGGACCAAACTCAGCCTTGTACAGCAGGGGTCTTTACCCACTGAGCCATCCTGCCAGCCCCTGCAGGCTTATCTATCAGACCACAGCACTTGAGCCTTCTTTACCAAGCAGGCTCCACAGAGCAGTATTAACAAGTTATAATGGAGACCTATTGCACCCCAACTTCCTGTCCTCTCTCACATGTCCTTTATGGTTTATGCGCCTCCTGTAACCCTACTCTTCAAGAGTCCATGACTAGTGACAGGAAGTAGAAATAATCACATACAGCATTGGACCTGGACTTCGTCTAAGACAAGTACACACTGGGTGTGCACATCCATGTGAGGATGCATGTGGAAGCTAAAGTTCAACCTGATATTCTGTTTTTGTTTGCTTGCTTGCTTGCTTGCTTGCCTCCTTGATTGATTGATTGATTGATTGATACAGGACCTCTCACTGGTCTGAAACTCACCAAGTACATTAGCTGCTGGGCGAGCAGGCCTCTCCAAAACTGAGATTACAGGTTTGGCACCATGCCTGCTTTTGTTTTTTTTATAATGTAGACTCTGAGCTGAAATTCGGGTTCCTGTGCTTGCACAGCGAATGCTTCACAAGCTGAGTCCTCTTCATCCCCTATACCTCTCTTTAATCAAATAACTGGTAAGAGATGGTTTGCTGTAATCCTGCTGACGTCAAATAACCGCCAAATTATATTAGAGAGAACCTAAAGTATTCTTATTTGAGCACTGACCAGGCACACAACTAGTTACTTTCAGTGTATTATCTCATTCAATTCACCATACATGGCAGATTTTGTTAACTCTCTTTTCCAGATGAGGAGACTGAAGTCCCAAGGGTTTAAATGTTCTTCGTTACGAAGTCACAGCTTGTAAATGGAGATTCACGTCTGTCTGACTCCAAAGCGTAAGACCTTTTTATTCCTTACAAAGATCATATTTCACGGATACATTACAGTCCTTCCGCTTGCACGTAACTTGGAATTATTAGATTTTTTTTTTCATTTTGGTATAAACCTTTTCAGATTCTATTTGTCACCTCAGGCAGAAAACTGCCACACAGAACTGGCGTGTTGTCCTGGGAATGTGTTTCTTATATCAAAAAGCAAAATCAATTTATCTGCTTTTATATTTCATGGGTGTCTCTCTTCCTCTTAAAGGTTTCTGGAGCAGTAAGAACATCTCAAATGGCATTTTGCAAGCTACCTTGCTTGCTCACCAGCTGCTAACTTCGGCCTCTCTCCCTTTCTCCTTTGTTTTAATTTTCAGGTTGGTTTGAGAAAATAATAAAACAGCTTGGCTATTAAACCATATATTGTATCCAGTGTGCAAGTAATGATGGGAATTTTATAGTTTTCTTGGGAGGGAGCAGAAGATGAAGGAAAACAGGGTACCATTTCTGCATTTGCCTGACTAGTACTCCCACCAGTAGACTCCATTTTAACAAGGCTGTACTGGCTGGTTTTGTGTGTCAACTTGACACAAGCTGGAGTCATCACAGAGAAAGGAGCCTCAGTTGAGGAAATGCCTCCATGACATCCAGCTGTAAGGCATTTTCTCAACTAGTGATCAGGGGGAAGGGCCCCGCCCATTGTGGGTGGAGCCATCCCCAGGCTGGTAGACCTGGGTTCTATAAAAAAGCAGGCTGAGCAAGCCAGGGGAAGCAAGCCAGTAAGTGACATCCCTCCATGGCCTCTGCATCAGCTCCTGCTTCCTGACCTGCTTGGGTTCCAGTCCTGACTTCCTTTGGTGATGAACAGTGATGTGGAAGTGTAGGCTGAATAAACCCTTTCCTCCCCAACTTGCTTCTTGGTCATGATGTTTGCACAGGAATAGAAACCCTGGCTAAGACAAAGGTACTCCACCACTCCAGAGCTGAAGAACAGAACGCAATACGGAAGGGGAGAAGGACAACTCTCTGACTAGAGGACTACTACTGTATCTTGGTCTTGGTGCTCTTGGAACCTTTGCCATGAGATGTCAGTGGGTCTACCAGTCTTGCCAGTGACCAATTTCCGTGATGCCTAATGACCTCCAGCCATTACTACCTACTACCGCTCTCTTTGATGCCCTGTTTCTAACAGTGTCCTGGTTAGTTTTGTTGTCAGTTTTGATATGTGGTCCACACTGGTGCTATCAGAAACAAGCATCTTTCACTTCTACAAGCTAGCGGTAGAGACCACTCTATGAGCAGCTGCTTTTCCTTTTTCTGTTATCGGATTAGCTAGATATGACAGTCATCTGGACCATAGGCTTTCTCAGGACCTCCAAACTCCACAGTCTGCAGAGATATGATACCCCCAACTTATTACTTGCTGTCTAATGAGGATATACTTCCAAGGTAGTAACAGTTAGACACTGCTATCTAACAAATCAAAAACTACATGTTTAAATAAAACACAGTTACTATAGGTCACACGTCTACAAGTAAGACTGACTTCTTCAGTTTGTCAGCTTGTCTAGGCCAAGTTAACAGGCTCCGTTGAGTTTCTGTTATGCACATGCGGTTGAGTGCCTGGTCAGCTGAGAGCTGGCTGGTCAAAGCATTCCACCCTCATCACTCAGCAGGCAAACCGGGTCTTGATCAAATGGCAGAAGCAAGACACATGCACAGGTGCATGAAGCCTAGACCTAACAGTCATGCCGCCGTGCCCATCACATTCTACTCAGAGCAAAGCAAACTAACTGTAAGGCCCGATTCAGAGGATAGAGAAATAAACTTTCGAAGTTTATTTAGTAGATTTAGAATCAATCTACTGCAGAGCAATTCCCTGGTCTTTGTCTTTATAATTAACTCAAGGTCACATGAGTCCCACTTGGAAATCTCTCCATTAAGATGTAAAGATATACACATATAAGAGAAGTACTACCTGAGGACCCAGCTGTACCACTCCTGGGCATACACCCAAAAGATGCTACAACATACTATAAGGAAACATGCCCCATCATGTTCATAGCAGCCTTATTTATAATAGTCAAGAGCTGGAAAGAACCCAGATTTCCTTCAACAGAGGAATGGATACAGAAAATGTGGTACATTTATACAATGGAGTACTGCTCAACTATTAAAAAGAATGAGTTCATGAAATGTTTAGGCAAATGGGTGGATCTAGAAAATATCCTGAGTGAGGTAACCCAGTCACAAAAGAACACTCATGGTATATACTTACTGATAAGCAGATACTAGCCCAAAAAGCTCGGAATACCCAAGAAACAATTCACAGAAATTATGAAGCTCCAAGAGAAGGAAGACCAGAAGGTGGCTGCCTCAGTCCTTCTTAGAAGGGAGAACAAAACTCTCATGAGAGGAAATAATGGGACAAACAGAGGAGCACGGATTGGAGAACAGATCATCCAGAGACTGCCTCACCCGGGGATCTATCCCATATGCAGCCACTAAACCCAGCACTATTGCTGACACCAAGTAGTGCTTACTGGCAGAAATCTGATACGGATGCCTCCTCAAAGGCTCTGCCAGAACCATCCTGATACAGAGAAGGATGCTTGCAGCTAACCGTACTGAACACAGTGAGCCCAATGAAGGAGCAAAAGAAAAGACTGAAGGAGCTGAAAGGGTCTGCAACCCCATGGGAAGAACGAAATTATTAACTAACCAAACCCACCACAGCTCCCAGGGACTAAAACACCACCAGTGAGTTCTTATGGAGAGACCCATGGCTCCAGGTGCATATGCAGCAGAGGATGGCATTGTCTGGCATCACTGGGAGAAGAGGACTTTGATTCAGCAAAGGCTCATTTTCCCAGTGTAGGGGAATGCCAAGGTGCTGAGGTGGGAGAGGGAGGTTGGGAAAGGAAACACCTTCATGGAGGCAATGGGAGGGGGAGGGAGATGGGATTGGGCAAAAGTAGATAACACCTAAAATGTAAATGCAGAGAATACCCAATTTAAAAAAAAAAAAAGAAGAAGAAGGAAAAAAGAGAAGCTATATTAAAAAGCCCTTACTAACACTAAATTTGTTTTTGTTTTGTTTTCTTTTCTTGACCCCATGTTGTCAAGGCACCTAAACTCACACACATCAGATTTGTTGGATTCCTAACTCCTCCTAATCATATATTCATCCCTGCCAATTTTCACCCTGTTATTTTACATGTTTTCTTCATTCTCCTTGAGTCCCTCAGAGTTCTGGGTCAAACAGCCTGAGAAAACAATTCAAGCTGTTTCCTGTCAGAAAGTCCAGAAAGCCTAGGTCCAATCAAAACTCAAAGTTCTGAGCCGAGCCAGCACTTCTCTTCCCACATAGGCTGCTCGGATCTGCTTCACCTCAAGAGGGAAGTCAGACCTGCCCCCAAGCTCTTTGCAGTTTGTGGCAGGAAAATTATGACTGGTGTTTTTAAAAAGGCTCTTCTTGTACAGCCCAGATGTGTGGTGCCAAGTTAAGCCTGCATCCCTCTGTGATTATAACCCTGAAATATTTCAGAAAGCAAAAGGAAAGGGGAATCAAACAGCCTGACAGTTGGAAGAATAAATCAAAAGGAGAATCCAGGGAAAGGAAAAAAAAAATGGAAAGAAATTAGCCTGTGGTAAAATTTATTTTGGTGGAGTGGGTGGAACATGCTGGAATATGAGAGGGGGGAAAGGAAGTGGAACAAATCCCTGATGTGTGGCCAGCTCTTTACACTACAAAAGCTACTGCCTATTTGGCAGATCTCTTTTAAAAGACTCTCTCTCTTCATTCCAGGCACAGCAGGGAGAGGTTTAAAGGGTGAGGCTGACTGATCAATTGAGAAACTAGGCAATAGTTGAAGGCTTCCAGGGGGCCATTTCGACCTCCCCTCAAAGGAATCAGTCACCACAAAGATGCATCTTAAGACCTACACCACACATCACTGAAAGGCATCTTCCCAGAGATCTGCTTCAAGCCTCCTAAAAGCCAAAGCTGTTCGAATGCATCTTACTGACTGCTCTGGTAGACAAATAAATTTGGAAACCGTGTTGGCTCCTACTTCTGAACCTTCTCCATGTGGAAACCACAGTTCTCCCATACTATGTGAGGACTCCTTTCAAAAGGTTTCTGACTAGGAAATATGTATGCTTATATCTATAGGCTGAAGAGTTTTGAAACAAGACATAAAGATAAGAGAAAAATTAAGCAAAAATCTGGATTGTCACCTATGTGTCAGAGGCAGAAGACAATGGGTAACAGAGAAATAATAATTGTTTTCAAATCTATTAGGTAACTGGGGCCTCAGAATTGCCAAGTAGCATGAGATGTGAGGAGAGAGTTGGAGGATGTGTTCTGGAAGACTTTCAGAATAAGTTGCTATGAATTAATGGCTGAAAAATAACAAAAGGTTTGTTCTCTATGTCCTTGAGTTGACAGATCAAACTCAAGAACCTGTCAAGTCCATGGACACTATGAGACCTTAGATAGGACTTGCGTTCACCTCTTCTAGCTTTTAGTTGCTGTCAACAGTCCTTAGTGCTGACTGGCTTGTGACCAAGAAACTCTGTCTCTGGCTTGATCTTTGTGTGGACTTATTTCATGGGCGTCTGTGTCTTTGCATTCAAACTCCCCTTACTGTGAGTACATACATTATGTTGGACTGAGAACCCACTCTAGTTCAGTACGGTCTCCTAACAAGTTGGTCACATCAACAAAGACTAAATATCCAAGAGTCTGAATAAATGTGAATTTTTTTAAAGATTTACTTATTTATTATATATGAGTACACTGTAGCTGTCTTCAGACGCACCAGAAAAGGGCGTCAGATCTCATTACAGATGGTTGTGAGCCACCATGTGGTTGCTGGGATTTGAACTCAGGACCTCTGGAAGAGCCGACAGTGCTCTAACCACTGAGCCATCTCTCCAGCCCCCTAAATGCGAATTTTTGGTGGACAGTATTTAACTTAGTACAGGAGTGAAAATTTGTCCACTAGCCTTTATAGTTGGGATAGAAGAAGGAAGAGAAGAAAGCAGAAGAGGAAGGAGAGGAAGATATGGTGGTAAAAGATTGAGTTTTGAACCAATGACATAGTGTCTTTATCATACCAGGCACTTTGAGAAAAGAAGGAAAAGTAAAATGAGTCGCACTGTCTATGGTAGCATCCACCAGGCCTGTGGACCACTTAGGTATCTATGAAAAAGGTTTATATGTTCGTGAGCTAAAGGAGAGAAAATTTTCACCGGTACTTGAGCGAACGCTATGAACACATCCTGCATGTTCAGCTTATTCCTGACATGGCAAATCATATAAAAATCTAGTGGATAGTGAGGTTTTTTGCAAAATATTTTGTTCATCTTCTTTCTTATCTTTTTTTTACTGGTTTCATCGGATATATTTTATTTACATTTCGAATGTTATCACCTTTCCCAGATTCCCCTCCATATTCCCTATCCCTGCTTCTATGAGGATGTTCGCCCACCTGCCCACACCCCTCCTCCTCCCCACCCTGACATTCCCCTATACTACAGCATCCAGCCTTAGCAGGACCAAGGGCTTCTCCTCCCACTGATGCCCAACAAGGCCATCCTCTGCTGCATGTGCAGCTGGAGTCATGGGTCTGTCCATGTGTGCCCTTTGGACAGTGGTTTAACCTTTGGGAGCTCTCATTGGTTGGCATTGTTGTTCTTATAGGGTTGCAAATACCTTCAACTCCTTCAATTCTTTCTCTAACTCCTCCATTAAGGACCCTGTTCTCCATTCTATGGTTGGCTGTGAGCATCTGCCTCTGTATTTGTCAGGCTTTGTCTCCGTATTTCCTCCTGAGACTATTTTTGTTCTCCCTTCTAAGAAGGACTGAAGCATCCCCACTTCTGTCATCTTTCTCCTTGAGTTTCATGAATTGTATCTTGGGTGTTCCAAGCTTTTGGGCTAATATCCACTTATCAGTGAGTGTATACCATGGGTGTATTGTTGCGACTGGGTTACCTCACTCAGGATGAGATTTTCTAGATCCATCCATTTGCCTAAAAATTTCATGAACTCATTCTTTTTAATAGCTGAGTAGTACTCCATTGTGTAAAGGTACCACATTTTCTGTATCCATTCCTCCACTGAAGTTCATTGAAGGGCATCTGGGTTCTCTCCAGTTCTTGGCTATTATAAATAAGGCTTCTATGAACATGGTGGAGTATGTGTCCTTGTATGTTGGAGCTTCTTTTGGGTATATGCCAAGGAGTGGTATAGCTGGGTCCTCAAGTAGTACTATGTCCAATTTTCTGAGGAACATCCAGACTGATTTCCAGAGTGGTTGTACCAGCTTGCAATCCCATCAACAATGGAGGGGTGTTCCTCTTTCTCTACATCCTCACTAGCATCTGCTGCCTGACTTGAATTTTAACCAGTTCATGGTGACTGCTATATTAAAAAATATTGAGAATTCTGGACAACAATGGCACATACCTTTAATACTAACACTTGGGAGTCAGAAACTGGCAGATCTCAGAACTTGTGACTAGCATGGTCTATGGAGCAAGTTCTAGAACATCCAGGGCTACTGAAAACCCTGCCTCCAAAAACCAAAAGCCAAAATAAATATATTGAGAACTAGAAGCTGGGAATCCTAGCACATACCTTTAATCCCAACACTTGGGAGACAAAGGCAGGTCAATTTCTGTGAGTTTAAGGCCAACCTGATCTCCACAGTGTATATTAGGACAATCAGGACTACACAGAGAGATGCTCATAAGAGGAATATATTAAAGGCTAGTAAGATATCCTAGTAAACATCACTTGTCATACAAGCCTATATGTTCATAAATAAATAACTATAGTTCATATGGGCCTATGAATTTTGTGGCACATCATTGTTAAGTTTTTAAACTACATTTTACGTTTACTTGGGGGCGCACAGGCAGAGGTCTGAGAGCAACTTGTTAGAGTTGGATCTTTCCTTTCACTGTGTGGGTTGTTGGAGGTCAAGCTGAAGCCTTCAGGCTTTGCAGAGAGCATCTTCACCTGCTGGGCCTCTCACAGGCCCTATGGTACTTGTTGTTGAGACAAGATCTTGCTTTGTATTCTTGGCTGTCTTGGAATTCTCTGTATAGACCAGGCAAACTTCAAACTTACAGGGATCCACATGCTTCTTCCTCCTAAGGGCTGGATTACAAGCATGTATACCATACTAGGCTCTACAGTGCATCTTTTTCGTTAATTTACTTATTTTAAGGCAGGGAGCTCTCAGTGTTACAGAAGGAGTAATGAGGTGGAGTCGGAGTTCTTGAGACCCTTCTCTACTATAACAGAAACGGAAGTGAAGGAGGAGCTGATTACCTGGTGCTTCCTGATATCTACACTGTTCACTGGGCTGAAAATTATATACAGTTTCTCTTTTGGGCTTTAAACTTTCTATCATTTAAAAAATATATTTTCCCTAATCCTAAAAACTTCCAATTTCTTCAGCAACCACATGACTTTGCAACCAGTCATTTTAAAAATATAGACATTGTTCCCATCTGTCTTAGTCAGGGTCTCTATTCCTGCACAAAACATCATGACCAAGAAGCAAATTGGGGAGGAAAGGGTTTATTCAGCCTACACTGTTCACATCGCTGTTCATCACCAAAGGAAGTCAGGACTGGAACTCAAGCAGGTCAGGAGGCAGGAGCTGATGCAGAGGCCATGGACAGATGTCACTTACTGGCTTGCTTCCCCTGCTTGCTCAACCTGCTTTCTTATAGAACCCAGGTCTACCAGCCCAGGGATGGCTCCACCCACAATGGGCTGGGCCAGGGATGACTCCACCCACCATGGGCTGGACCCTCACCCCTTGATCACTAGTTGAAAAAATGCCTTACAGCTGGATCTCATGGAGGCATTTCCTCAACTGAGGCTCCTTTCTCTGTGATTAACTCCAGCCTATGTCAAGCTGACATAAAACCAGCCAGTACACCATCTGTTTATAAAGGTGTGAAGGAAGTCTAACATACTTGCTACATGATGACCATTGGAAAGTACCATCCTGCTCACATATGGAAAGCTTTCATGTCTGTGAATCAATACCAAGAACTTTAAAACTCAGTCGCCCCATGCCATTGGAACAGCAGTGTTTTATCTACTTTCTGTCTATATTTGAAAAGTTGAAATTCAAGACAGCATGAGCTAGCACACAATCAGAAGAGGCAACCATTATGCTTAAACCAACCTCAGAAAGGAGCCACTTAAATATCTACGCTCAAGTTCTAGCAAAGATTATTCATTTGTGAGAAGCCAGCAAACACTTACCCAAATTATCCTTAAAGCATTATGAGGCAGATTGTTACTAATGTCAAGAGAAACTAGATGTACAGCCCCAGCCCTGTTAAACCAGACAGAACGTGTTCTTCTCTGCAAATAGCAAAAAGGTGTACTGTGTTGCCTTGTCCCCTTGTGAACCGTTCCCAACAAGAAATCTCAGCAGCACTCCCATAAAATCCATTCCTTTATAGCCAACAGACAGACTATTCTACACTCCAGATTGCAACCAAGACTTCAAAATGGATCATTTAGAGTAAAATATGTTTCTTGAAGATGAGATTGGAGTGGCTGCTTGGAGTGTTGAAAGCTTGCATTTATCCTGGGAACAGAAACTTCTTTTGAAGTTTCTTTTCCCTAGAATAATCAATCCTACTGTTATATTGAAAGAAAGAGAAAGGGGGGGGAGAAGGAAGGAAGGAAGAAAGGAAGGAAGGGAAGGAGGGAGGGAGAAAGGAAGTGAGGGAGGGAGGGAAGGAGGGAGAGAGGGAGAAAGGAAGGAAGGAAGAAAGGAAAAAAGGAAATGTTGAGTTGCCCCTGGTTCTTCCTCCCAGTCCCATGCTGGGAATAAGACTGAGTCCCAGAAATAAGACTCATTTAAAATATATTTACAAATACTTTGGCCATATAGCTAGGCTCTTCTCTGACTAGATATAACAAAATATCTCAGTTATTCTAGCCTGCATTCTGCTATGTGTCTGGTTACCTGTGCTCCGGCTCCAAGCATCTGGCTCCTTACAGCTTCCCAGTAAATCTCCCGCCTCCTTCTCTTTCAGAATCCTTTCTCCTCCCAATAGTCCACCTTTTATTTCCTTCCTAAGCTGTAGGCAATAGGCTTTTATCATTGAAAGGTGATGCATCCATACAATCAATACACAAGATGTGCTCTATGCAAGAAGGAAGGGGAAGAAAAGGGAAGGGGGAGGGGGAAAGCAAGAAGGAAGGGGAAGAAAAGGGAAGGGGGAGGGGGAAAGCAAGAAGGAAGGGGAAGAAAAGGGAAGGGGGAGGGGGAAAGCAAGAAGGAAGGAAACGAAAAGGGAAGGGGGAGGGGGAAAGCAAGAAGGAAGGGGAAGAAAAGGGAAGGGGGAGGGGGAAAGCAAGAAGGAAGGAGAAGAAAAGGGAAGGGGGAGGGGGAAAGCAAGAAGGAAGGAGAAAAAAAGGGAAGGGGGAGGGGGAAAGCAAGAAGGAAGGGGAAGAAAAGGGAAGGGGGAGGGGGAAAGCAAGAAGGAAGGAGAAGAAAAGGGAAGGGGGAGGGGGAAAGCAAGAAGGAAGGAGAAGAAAAGGGAAGGGGGAGGGGGAAAGCAAGAAGGAAGGAAAAAAAAAGGGAAGGGGGAGGGGGAAAGCAAGAAGGAAGGAGAAGAAAAGGGAAGGGGGAGGGGGAAAGCAAGAAGGAAGGAGAAGAAAAGGGAAGGGGGAGGGGGAGGGAAAGGGAAGGGAAGGGAAAGGGAAGAGTAAGTCCAGCTTTCCAGTCAGCCCAGTATTTACTAACCTTCCGAGAATTCCGCAACAACAGCAGTGAACCCTCTACATGGATCAGCTATCCATAATCCAGTAACAGTCTCATGATAGATATCATCTTTAAAAAGACCAACCTGGCATTCCTCCAATTCTTCACTGACCTAAAGCCTGTTAAACTAGACTCCTGGTCCATTTATACCTTATGTATTATTTGGAAGAACTCTGCCCTCATTCAAGAAATTATTTTCATTATTTTGTCTTTTAAGTTCTCTTAAACTCAACAGGAAGACCACTGGGGCGAGAATAGATGCCCTTTTGCCTAATGAAATTTGGAAATTTGGAAACTTGATTTTACCAGCATGTTGATTCCACCCTCACAGAAAGATGCCCAGAAGTTCTTCTTATGAAATTATTGCGTTCTCTTATTCAGTGAAATTGTAAAGAATCAGAATGTGGGCCCCCATGGTTTGCTCAGAATACATTAGAAAGGCATTTCCTTCCCCAACTTAAGAAGATTTTGTTTCTCAGCATAAAGGTGTTATTCTGTTATTTGTACATCAATAAAACATTTGCCTCATTCTGGATGTTTATACTTCACATAGTTTGTTAAGCCTCCTCCTTGTTCACTTGACTCTTCTGTCCATAAACCTAACCAAGTCACACCTTACTTTGCCCATGGTAAGTCAGTGTTAAGCTATTGCCTTTCTGAATTTTATATTTCAAGTTTTCTGGCCTTTAATAAAGTATAACTGCCTGGCTCTTTACTCCTGAGAAACAAATAATCAGAATACCTCATCATCCATGTAACTTGCTCATTGATGGGCCACATACAGACAGGATGTCTAGCTCGGGTAGAGTCAACTGGGTTGGATCTGCTTTTCATAACAGTGACCCTCTTCCAAGACCAGAAAGAAGGCTGAGTCAGACATGTTCCCCTCACAATGACAGAATACCACCCCACAGACAAAGGACCAACAATGAGGCACTTTTATGTTGTGCTTACCTCTCTGATGGCCAAAGGAAACAATATAGCCCAACCCAAAGTAAACAAGGAGAACATGCACTTCCCTTCTCTCCACCGTGTGAACTTCAGAGTTACATGACAAATGCTGTTGGATAGCAGGCTAGCACTATCCATCGTTCCATTTGGGCACTACCACAAGCTATGCTGTTGGCATTTTCAGTAGCATGGCTAATGCTTATCAATCAGATCTGTCAGTCCTTCAAGACAACCTGTTGAGCCGGACTTACAAAAGCTGTTTAGCAGAATAAGCAGAGCCTGTTTAGAAAATAAACTTAACTCCTACCCAACCCCAGAAACTGATGGAGGTGATCACAGAAACACTAAAAAACAACTAATAACATTCTAAGCTCTAGTGTCCAAATAACTGTGGACACTATGTGTCTGCTTTCTATTGCTATAACAAAGTATCCTCGCCTAAGCACTTTATTAAGAAAAGAAGTTTATTTAGCTCCCAGGTTCAGAGTCTGAAAGTCTACCTTTATGTATACTGATTCATTTAATAGCCAGTGCAATCCTCACCATAAATAGAATCCAAATGACACAAGCATGTATAGGCCGGAAAGAGAGAGAGCAAGAGAGAGAGCGTGTGGAAAGACAGAACTTAAGAGAGATTCTGCTGTCAGCCATATTCAGTCAACTTGCTCTCATAAAACTAACTCTCCACAATATTTTTTAGCCTTAATTCCACTGAGGCTGCATCCCCAGTGGCCTAGTTATCCTCAACATTAGCAGCTAAGGACCTACAATGAACAGAAGAAGAATGAGGACAGGAGGGAGGTCCCTCTACTGAAGCGTCCTACTATTTTGAAAAGGGTGAGAAGAAGAACCAGAAATGAAGCTGAATTTTATAAAAAATAAATGAATATTTGGCCAAACAAGAATAAGGTATATAAAAGACTATGAAATGTACTCTTTTAGGATCTTACTGCTATGAGCAGACACTATGATCAAGGCAATTCTTTGGGTTGTTTTTTTAAGATTGATTGATTTATGTGAGTACACTGTAGCTGTCTTCAGACACACCAAAAGAGGGCATCAGATCCCATTACAGACAGTTGTGAGCCACCATGTGGTTGTTGAATTGAACTCAGGACCTCTGGAAGAGCAGTCAGTGCTCTTAACCACTGAACCATCTCTCCAGCCGGACCAAGACAGTTCTTATAAAGAACCACATTTAATTGGAGCTGGCTTACAGGTTCAGAGGTTCAGGCCACTATCAACAAAGCAGGAGCAGGGCAGGCCTGGTACAGGCAGAGCTGAGAGTTCTACATCTTCATCTGAAGGCTGCTAGCAGAATAATGGCTTCCAGGCAGCTAGGATGAGGGTCTTAAAGCCCACACACACAGGGACACACCTACTCCAACAAGGCCACACCTAATAGTGCCATGTCCTGGGCCAAGCATATACAAACCATCACAGGTGCTTTAAGAAATGTATTGTCACTGTCTACAAAGGGGTCATTTGGAACCCCATTGTCTCATTATCTCTTGAACAAGAAGGCTGCCACATGGATTGAGAGAGGGCTCCATGGACCTCTTCCAAAGGTCCTGAGTTCAATTCTCAGCAACCACGTGGTGATTCACAGCCATCTGAAATGTGATCTGGTGCCCTCTTCTGGTGTGTCTGAAGACAGCTATAGTGGACTCGCATACATAAAGTAAATAAATCTTTAAAAAAGAAGAAGAAAGAAGGCTACTACATAGACATTCTCATCCTGAGTGGCACTGCCAAGAGAGTGACCTGAATCCCTTAATTTGAAAGGAAATCATGTCATCCCCCAGTACCAGCAGGTTGGATTCACTGGGTCCCCAGTGGGACTGACACTTGGCTTGCTGCCTGGGACCGTGAGACCTCTTTCTGTGCATTCCTCACTGCTGCCCTCTGCCTGTTTGCTCATTGCTCCCAATCCATCTGAATCGTGTCTCTTGAATCAGGGGTCGTTCAACCATGTTGTGGTTAATCATCATTTAGTATGACATCCGACTATAAAAATGGAACCGGGTGCTTGAACACAGCATAACTTGTGTTTATAAACAAATGTTTTCATTTCAAAGCAGTTACTGTCTCCTAAATTTGTGTGTCCGTAACAACGGATAAGATTGGACTCACAACTGTTCCACCAAGTGACAACTATGGTACGGCTTATTCTTAACAAGTTCATCCTTTAAGACCCAGATCTGAGGGCTTCTCCTTCTGTTACCAATTCTCATCAATCCTGTAGCATATATTCCTGGCAGATCATGTTTTCCAAGATGAAAGCATCAGCATTGCCTTCCGCATACTGTTCTTCCATAACTGTGAAACGTGTTCCATCAAGACAGGGAAGATGTAATCGTTAATCTTCATCCTCAGCTTGACAGGATTTAGAGTCACCACGGAAACATGGTGTGGCTCTGAAGGTGTTTCCCCGAAAGTCTGATTGAACAGGAAAGCCTCATTCTGAATGTGGCAAACACTGTCCCGTAGACTGGAGTCTCACAGTCAATTAAAAGAAATAAATAAGCTAATCACCAACGTCATCTCTCACTCCTTCATAACTTCAGTGGACGGTGCAGAGCTGCCAGATGCTTCTGCTGCCTTAAGTCAAAATAAAGCTTTTCTTCTTGAATGTCTGTTGTTGGGTATTTTGTTGAGCAATGAAAAGAGTAGCCATACATTGCATCACATCACCTGAGAATATGATTCCTACTGGGTTTCCTCATTTAGCCCTGTTAGGGTTTGTGCCTAGTCTTATTATGAACTAGTTTTTCTGTGCTCAGTTGCTATCCCTGGGAAGCCTGCTCTTTTCTGAAGGAAAACAGAGGAGAGGAGAGGATCTGGTGGGGAGGGGAGGTGCAGGGAGGGAGTGGAGAAAGGGATGTGTAAGAGAATATTAATTTTTTTAAGAAAGAACAGGCAGAAATAACCTTGAGTAACTCCAGTGTATGTGAGTATGACATAAAAGACGACATACAGCTTCTACTGTCCTCACTGGGAGAGCGGCTCTCAAATCCAAACATCCTACAGTGAAGAAATTTAATCAGGCACAAACAGAGGCCAAATGTGGGGTGCTGGGTTTCTCAGTCGAGGTCCCAGTTGACCTCTATCACCCATCAGCAGACATACTGCCAGGCCTCTACACAGCCTATCAGTCTGCCTGCTGAAGCTTCTCATCCAAGCAAAGAGGTAAACCACGGCTCTTCAAGTCGTCATGGATTCATAACCCACCTGTACGGCCACTCACGTAAAATAATAGCTGTTTGATCTTACTATGTCTGAGGTGGATTATTGCACAATCATAAGGACTGAACAACTATAAAAATAACTGAAGAAGCAACTAGGTCACCGGCTGGGATAAGCCCAGGTTTTAGCTCCACTTTCACCTTTTGCCGGTTTTGTGGGTTTTGCTTGCTGGGTTGTTTTGAGGAATTAATGACAATATTACTGAAGAAGTCCCAAGAGCACATTCTCTACCCCTGACACTCCCACCCTCCAAATTCCCCAAATTCCCATTCCTCTCCATGCCCATACCTGACAAACGGAGATAAAGGGAACAATGGCCCAGCTGCCTACCCCGCTTCAGGGGAAGAAACATCCTTGAGTAAATGATTCTCAAAAAAAAAAAAAAAAGAAAGAAAAAGAAAGAAAGAAAGAAAGAAAGAAAAAAAAAACAGAAGAATATACTGACTGATAGTCACCTGACCCTCTGGTCTCAGAGTTCGAATGCCTGTCACCTGCTCACTAGCCAATAGATTCAAAGGCCAATATGCTTAGCCAATAAGTTTAACTGTAACTGATGTAACCTGTATCCCTAAAAAGTATAAAAAATGCTGTAACAGTCTTTTCCGGTCGCCTCTCCTCAGGGTGTAGGAATACCCCGATGCGCTGGGTCAATAAACTTCTTGCTTTTTGCATCGATTGCTGCATCCGTGTCTCCGATACAAAGGCTCTCCGAGTCTGTCAATTATAAAGTACAGTGGAGAACTGTGAGCCATGGGAAACATTCCTGTGCTTCCATCTGCTCTTATTATTTTTCCACCTATGCCTTTATCACTGCAGTTACCATGGAAATGATGTGGATACCCCTGCCTCTTCCATTAATCCAGGAGGGCCTTGGAATCAGGAACTGACCAAGCCAGCTCAGTCAAGTCAACAGGTTCCCCAGAGCAGGAGCAAGTATTGGAAAGGAAAAAGGACAATCAGACAAAACTATAACATGACCCCAGCCAGTTCTGAGGCCGAAGAAGGTTTATTATTTTTCCAATCTACTTTTAAACCACTTTAATTACATGTTGAACGATAAGATCAATTCTGAGTCAAGGAACAAACAAGGCAATAAACAAAATCCTGTGAACACCTTCAAGGGACTAAGCCGGATGACCGAGACGAGAGGACAGCCACACACTTCCGCTGAGCCTGCCCTGAGCTTTGCATTAACTCAAATGTAAATGCTCTTAATCTGGGCCTATTTCCTGAGCCCAGGCCCAAAATCAGATTCCTACCTTGAGTTTAATTATTTCGTCCTGGCCCGGATGTCAAATTCCCACCCAGTGTAGAATCAAGTCGCCCCAAATGGCTCTCTACAAGGAACTATATAGTGCCATTCACATAGCTTATGGCCTAGCCCAGTTACGTGACTCATTGTTTTAAGTCTTAAGATAAGGACTAGAGAGTCCTTAGGTCAGCAGTTAAGAGTCCTGACTGCCCTTACAGGACTGTCTAGATCCCAGTACTCACATCTGACATCTCAAAACTACCTGTAACCACAGCTCCAAAAGGTTTCTATGGCTTCTTCTCACCTCCCCGGGAACAGCACTCACTTCCACATAGACACATAATTTAAAATAAAAACAGAAGACAGAGACCTGCTGGAAGCCATGACACATAGTGCAGGCTGGAAAAGATGCCCACACTCCCGATCCACCCAGCATGGGCAGGCCATAGACACACAGAACCCTGCCTACCACAACGCAACCCGGAGAAGGAGAGGAAAGATGTCCACAGACCACCCCCACCTTCTGCCATATCACACAAGCATGGTTGTAAACAGCTAGAGGCCCGGAAGCCGCCATGCCACACATCACAGACATAGGAGGTCACCCAGAGGCCTGCCAGCCATGTAGCCCACCTGCCCTGGGAGCCAATAGTAGAAGAGCTTGAGACGGAACTGGAGACAGGAGGATGGAGAGGAGTATCCTGTCACGAGTAGCCAGCCTGCCCCCTGAGGCCCTGGTGAAATTCCAACCAGCGCTGCTGCTGGGAGCTGTGTCTGGGTCCTTGGAGCAACAGTGCTTGATGTCGACGTAAGTGCTGGCGCAGGTTACCGCTAGAGATCACAGAATATCCTGGGCTGCCAGGGATCGTGTGGACGTCCAGAAACTGAGCAGAACTGACCCCGCCCCCTCACTGGTTTCTGTGCTCTGGAGAGGTGCCACTCAAATCCAGGGCTTTGAATTGACCCACCTCAAAATCTATTTCATCTGTTGACTGTTGGGGGTACATGAGAAGGCAGGTCCTGCCAATCCAAAACTGCAGGGTCTCCATGACACCGGCCAGCAACAGGATAACCAGGAGGAATGCCAGTGAGGATCCGATATTGACGGTGTCGCAGAAGCCAGAGATCTTGAACTGAGTCAGTGACTCATTGCAATGAACACTTGCAAGCAGAGATGTGTGAACAAAAGGGTATACTTCGAGACGGACACACTATGGCACACTACAGCTTCCGCCACAGGACAATCCTGTACTTTGTTTTGGTTGGTTGGTTATCTGGTTGCTTGCATGCTTGGCGTTAGGTCTGTTTGTGCAATTTTCATTTCCAGGGTAGGGGAGATTGAAGTGGGGGGCAGGTAGAACGAGAGGAGGAGACAGGTGGGACTGGGATGCATGATGTAAGATTCACAAAGAATTAACGAAAGGTCTTTTAAAAGTCATTTTAGGGCTGGAGGGAGGGCTCAGTGGTTAGAGCACTAGCTGCTCTTCCAGAGATCCTGAGTTCAAATCCCAGCAACCACATGGTGGTTCACAACCATCTGTAATGGGATCTGACGCCCTCTTCTGGTGTGTCTGAAGACAGCTACAGTGTACTTATACGTAAAATAAATAAATCTCTTTTTTTTAAGTTATTTTAAATCTCATATAATAGATCATGTCCAAAATGTTTAGTAAATGAGAAGATATGACAAAAATTTACATATATTCATATCTGATTAACTTCAGATTTGATTCATAACCACAAAGCAATTGTATGGAGAAGAATTCTCACACATATTGCCGAAAGTCATCACGTTAGCCACAGGGTGAAGTTGTATTTTCATTTTAAAAGTGAAGGCACTGAGACTCCAGGAACCTAAACCAAGCTTCACATCCCTAGCAGGGCTCAGATCCACCTGTGCCGACCCAACAGGCCCAATGGTCTCTTCTCAATGCACTAACAAAGTGAATTATCCTCAATGAACTTCAGACATCCCCACCGTGAGCAAATTTCCATCCAAACATCCAAAAATTATACAGAGGTCACATGAGGTCATCTAGAAGACCATCTCTTTTATTCATAAGAAGCTGAAATAACAACACACTGATCATACTGTGAATTATAGAGATTCTTCCAAAATAAGACTTATAGCCCCAATGAGATTGCTAAAGAAAGGACCTAAGGAGCTGAAAGGGGTTTCTACGTCGTGGGAAGATAACAACATTATCAACTAACCAAACCCTCCAAAACTCCCATGGAGTAAAACACCAACCTTGTGTGCACTTTGAGAGACCTATTGATCCAGTTTCATATGTAGCTGAAGATAGCAGTGTCTGGCATCAATGTGAGAAGAGGCTTTTGTTCCAGAGAGGGCATGCTTTCCCAGTGTAGGGGGATGACAAGGCAATGGGGTGGAGAGGGGGATCAGAAGGGAGTGCACCTTTGTGAATGCAATTGGAGGGGGGAGCAGGGATGGGATAACATCTCAAATGTTAAGAGAGAGAGAGAGAGAGAGAGAGAGAGAGAGAGAGAGAGAGAGAGAGAGAGAGAGAGAGAGAGAAAAGACATAGCAATGTTTCTGACAGCATCAGGTCACATGCACAAAGGAGAAGAGAAACATAATAGTTGTGCAAAATATTTTTACATTCTAAGTGTTCCTTCTAACCATGGTGCCTGGCCACACGGGAGACACTTCACAGCTACAGCAGCAACTTAGGAGAAAGGTAAGAGGCCTCGAGGAAAGGACACAGAGAGGGTTCTCAACAACTTGTTGGCTCGTTTTGTACTCAGAGAGAACACTCATCCCATAAACGAGAAATCCTTCAGAAGGATATCAGAAATATATCCAAAATTAAATTCTGTGTAGGAAAGTGAAGAAGGAGATTTCAGATCATTGAAGCAAAGCTTTGTTTTAATCCCATGCTGTTTCCAACTTGAGAACTGTTTGTACAAGAGGAAGTCTAAATATCTTCTTAAGTCGTTTGAAGAAAAACACTATGATATATATATATATATATATATATATGTATATATGTGTGTGTGTGTGTGTGTGTGTGTGTGTGTGTATTAGCAGGATTTTAAGTTTCCAAGAAAGTGATCCCTCCTCTCAAATAAAAAGAGTTAAAAAAAATTCTGTTCATAAAGGATTAGCCTCCACATAATTTTGAAAGGATGGAAATAAAATTTCTAATATAATTTATTCATTATTTACTGACTCGCTTGGCAAATATTTAAGGAGTGGATACTGAAGGCAAACTGAACCGAACTGTTGGGAACAAAAAGCATCCATTCAGCTGCCAGACAGTCTAACTAGGAGACAGTGCAGCGGGAATTGTTGAATGGTTTGTGGAAGAAAACGATTCCAACGGTGGAAAGGATCGTACAACGGGAGGGTGCACTCTGGGTCCTGTGGCAGTCGGTCTGGAAGTCTCCAAAAGCAAAGTTTGGACTAAGAGCCGATGTATGGTGTCCTGGTTTCCAAGGGCTACACAAATTGGTTGTGTGATACAACAGCTGCTTACGCTGTTGTGGAAGGTTTCTGCAAGGCCATCTTCCCCTATAGGAAACACCTTGCCTCTCTCTTCCTAACTCTCAGGGATGGCTTCCAGTCCTTGGTGTTCCCTAGCCTGTAGCTACATCATTACTCCTTCCTTCGACGTCACATGGTGTTCAAAACGTGATACTCACGACCTTCCCAAAGGAACTTCACCATAGTCCAGGATGATGATGGCTTAACTAACTGTATATAGCTTTATATGTGTGCACATATTTATATGTACACGTGCAAAGGCAATGATCCTACTTCCAAAAAAGGTCACCTTCTGAAGCCCTAGAGTCAGGACTTTGACATACCTCTCTAGGGACCAATGTTATTCATTAAAGATGATGGGGCAGGATCATCTAGATGTTCCAGTGGATAATAAAAGCACTTGATTTCTTTTTTCCCCTGACCTCAATCTCAAATCCATGGGAGGAAAAACAAAACAAAACAAAACTCCACAAGATTGTTTTTTGACCTCTACACATGCCTTGCCATGCATACTCTCTCTCTCTCTCTCTCAATCTCTCTCTCAATCTCTCTCTCTCTCTCTCTCAATCTCTCTCTCTCTCTCTCACACACACACACATACACACATACACACACACATACACACACACACACACACACACACACAAGAGATGATAATGATGGTGGTGATGGTGATGGTGAAATGGAACAGAAGGAAAGGCCTGCCAAAGGCCCTGGGTGGCACATAGCATATCTGAGGGTGGCTGACTGTCCTGTGGCCTCCCTTCTTGACTTACCTTGCTGTTCAGATGTTGTTTTTGTTTTGTCATGACAATTATTCAAAGCACTGTGATGACAGTGACCTAGACGAGAATCACAGAGTGAATCTAGCACTTACATCCTAGTGCCTGTTTCTGTACACCTCTTGGGTCTGTCCTTGAAGGTGGAGCACAGAGGTTTTTCTGGGCATTATTGCTATCACTAGCCGCAAATAAAACGGAGTTTAAAATAGTTTGCCCTTCATTCCTTTACACCCCGGGGGACTGAGCGTGTAGTTTGAAGTCTCAGAATAAATTACTAAACCGAGCCTCATTAAAAAACAAACAAACAAAGAACAGCTTAATAGTCTCTCTTTACACAACAAAACCTCCTTTCTGGAAGGTTGCATCTCAATGAGCCCTGTCCTTTAAGGTTACTGATGCTGTGGCCATTAGTTTCTTTGAATCCAGAGCAACTACGCTGCCAAGAGTGAGACAAGCCCATTTCACTGTGGGCACGTCTATCAGGTATATCTGAGTAGGGGAGAATAAGAAGATGTGCTTGGCATTCAACTTCACTGCCTTTAAGTGGGTATATACCCTTGGCAGGGGAGACATGGCAGCAGGAACTTGAGGCAGGTGATCACATCTACAGTCAAAGTCAGAAAGCAGACAGAGAGAGATGAAAACCAGTATTCAGCTCACTTGTTCCATTGGATACAATCCAAGATCCTCACCCAGGGAACAGTCTCACCCACAGTTAGAGTGTGTTTTCCCATATTGATTAACCTAACCAATATAATGCCTCGAAGACCTTCTCAAGGCTAACCTTAATCTACAGAATCTCTCATAGGTATGCCGAGACACTTGTCTACCAGATGATTCCAAAACCTATCCAGCTGACAATCAGAACGACCTGTCAGAGCAGAATCTGTCAGTCCGGTGTAGTAATTTTTTTTTAATTAACAATGCATAAGGCCCAGACCGAAAGCTGTCATCCAATTGGTCTGGGCAATCGGTGATTTCAGAGTTTGAAAAGCACTTGTGTGACTCAAACTGGCTGCCAGAAGCCTTTTCTACACCACCATCTTGGACACTCATGGTCTGAAATCATAAGAATAGCCGTGATGAACAGTGTCCTAAGCCTCGTGACCTGTAGCAGGTGTTTAAACAACACTGGAGGATTCGCATAACCATCCTGCAGTAAAACTTTCACCAATGCCCTTGCAGCAATGGACGAGCAATGTGGAGGAACTCACTCTGGGAATTCTGGCTTTAACAGAAGAGGAAAAGACTGGTCGTGCCAAAATTGCGTCTAAAACTCTAACGCCTTCTGAGTTGGCACGGCTAGAGCCAAATGTAGATCAAATGTATGAGTGACCCTAGAATATATTAAAATTTAATTTAATTTCATACAACTTCCCATATGGCAGTCTTATCTTGTTCTCATGTTACATAATCCAAAAAAAAAAAAAAAAAACAGAAAGAAAGAAAGAAAACTATAAATGATGAAATTTAGGCAAAAGGAGGCTGGGAACTCCCAAATCTCTTCCAGTTAAGGGAAATACCCTTTCCTTTTCTCTCCAAAACCCACAGCAGTATTTACTGAGTCGTATCTGCTTTTTTAAATTTGATTAGAACAGGACTCACTCTCACGCTTGGCTTCAGTTCTGTAGTTTCTTAATTGTCCTCACAGAGCCCTGGATTTCCTCTAGGGGGCAGAGCGTCCCTG
Source organism: Micromys minutus (assembly GCF_963924665.1). Lineage (NCBI taxonomy): Eukaryota > Metazoa > Chordata > Mammalia > Rodentia > Muridae > Micromys > Micromys minutus. The sequence goes on from NC_137968.1 coordinate 1,134,515, forward strand.
CAGGGAAGGACTTGGGAAACCTGGAGTCAGATCAGGTCACCACGACCTTCAACTTTCCTTTCTCTGACCTGACCTCTCTGCTGAATACACATTTCAGTTTGGAGAATGACTTGCTCACTTTGTTTAAACGAAACAGTTTGGGCTGAGGGCTTCGCGGTGCACACCTGCAGTACCAGCAGTTGGTGAAGGTTGAATCAGAGACTGAAGGCATCGTTGGCTATAGGGAATTCAAAGCCAGCTTAGACTACATGAGACTGTCTCAAAACAACAAATGTGTGTGTGTGTGTGTAATAAATGGAGAAGTTTTTAAAAACACTGCTATAATTAATAAGCTATGATTCAGACCCTACAAGAATTGCTAACATTTGAAAGTAAAGGATCACAGCAAACTTTACTCAACCTAAACCTGTTCTGAGTCAGTGTGGATGATTCTAAAGGTACCACAAGGTATCAGGGATTGATAATACATTATGATCAATAGAAAGATGACAGCAGCTTTGGTTTTCCCAGTATATATGCAAACTAAGCCTTCATTGCTGCTCTCCATGGAAATCAAGGTTTAGATGTGCGGGACTGTGTGCCGAAGGCCCCACACAGAGATCTCTGATCAGGGAGAGGAAACGGCGTCTGTCTCCTCCGCTGCTGGTGATGCTCCATCTCCGTTTCCACCGCTGAAGAAAGGATGCGGGGCCAGGCTGAGACAGCTGGAGACTCTAGTGTGGGGTGCAGAGGAGCTTCCGGAGAGCAGATCTCTCCCAAAGTGGTGGTGTTACAGCTCTTATGACAGAAGCTCTCAGATGATGGAGTAACTCCTGCCCACCTTTAATTTTAGACAGGATAGATAGATAGATAGATAGATAGATAGATAGATAGATAGATAGATAGACAGATAGATAATAGATAGATGATAGATAGATAGATAGATAGACAGACAGATAGATACATAGATAGATGATAGATAAGTAGATAATAGATAGATAGATAGATAGACAGACAGACAGACAGATAGATAGATAGATGATAGATAAATAGATGATAGATAGATGATAGATAGATAATAGATAGATGATTGATAGATAGATAGATAGATGATAGATAAATAGATGATAGATAGATAAATAGATAGATAGATAATAGATGGATGATAGATAATAGATGATAGATAGATAGATAGATAGATAGATAGATAGATAGATAATAGATAGATGATAGATAAATAGATGATGATAGCTAGAGAGATAGGTGATAGATAGATAGATGATAGATAGATAGATAGATAGATGATAGATAGATAGATAGATAGATAGATAGATAGATAGATAGATAGATAGAGATTTGGAATGGTTCAGAGTCTGACAACAGAGGCTTCCTATTGGCTTGGCCTGAGGTCTTGGGAACACCTTATCTACATATTTGGGGGTGTGGTCCTGCTTCTGTCTTGAGCCTATGTGACATGTGCTCATATCCTCTCCTGTGGAGGAGGGACTCGGGGCTCAACCTATGAGACTCAAACCTAGCTACAGGGGGCTGTAGGGGGCTGTAGCTGCGTGATGGGGGCCTGTAGACTCCCAGGAGACTAGGAAGCTTCTGCTGTCATTCCTTAGGGTCCCAGGGCTTCTACTTATCTCAACCAAGAATCAGGATATTCTTCACTGCCAATTATTCCACATAGATGTGGTATTCTAAAGGATTTGGGCAGCCTCTGGACATGTCTCAGTGCTCACAACCCTCTCCCAGCCTCCTGTCCTATGCAATGGGATCAATAGCTACAGAAACCTAGGACACTCGACAGCAGTGGCATAGGCTGCTTTTCTCAGGAGGAAGGAGTACAGTCTTGTCACAGAGCATTACATAATTCTGACGTTCAAAGTGAGAACCTTAATAGTGTTCTAAAACAATGTCTGTGTCATTTTCTGATTGCAGGAGTAACACTTTGACAGGCAGCTAACTTTACCACACTGCTTGCTGCTCGGATCTCTGAAGACAAGAATTACACAGCCTTCCTTCTTATTTCACATGGGAAGTAGGAAAAGTTTTAGGGTTAGTATGGGCTGATAAAGCAGAAGGGGAGCATGAACCATTTCAGCAAAATGCTTTTTTTTTTTTTTTTTTTTTTTTTTGCTTTGTGTACATAAATGAGATTGAAATGTAGAAATGGAGAGACTTGTGCCTACAGCCACATGAAAATATAGGCACAATGTGCGTTAATCATTCTCCCAGAGGTGACCTTTCAGGTTATTTACTCTTCTGAGTTATGCTAACTAGCGTAGTGATGGACACCTTTGAATATGCATCACGGCCCGGCACACATCCGATCACTCTGTCTGCATAAGTAACAACGGACATCAATAGCACAGCTCCACACAGCATATTCTAACGAGATGCCCTGTCAGTCTCCCAACCCCTAGCTATCCGAATTCATGTATTATTTGTGACCTTTGTTTGGTGCCCTTAGCAGTCTCTGGCTTTGCCTCTAGGCTTCTGTCCTGTTTTGTTTTCAATGACTCTTATGAAGATTCTGTTTTCAGCCAGTTGTGACTGGTGTCCCGGCCATCAGCTCTGAGCTCCCAGTCAGAGCAGGCTCTTCTTGTTGAGGCATTTGTTTTAGCCTCTTGAATTCTAGTATGATGCATTAGAAACCCTACCCCATCACCTTTGAGGGCATGACTCCTACTTTCCTTTCTTCTAATACCCCTGTGTTTTCAAAGTATGTATTAAGACTAGCAGAAAACAGCCTTTCTAATACAAGCCTGCATTCTGAGAACTCTGTTTTTCCCCCATAGGAAATCCCTTATGCTTAGGGAGTGTAACTTTGGGTAACTCTTTATAGATCAGAGGTGTACAGGGAAATGTGGCTGGAATTTGCACTCCTTAGCATCCGAATAGTAGTCAAACACCTTTGTATATTCTGTGCTTGAGCAGAATAGGCCCAGAGAACTATGCCAGCCATCCCCTACAGCTAAATTCAAGAAAATCTAATTTTGAAATCTAGAAACACAAAGAAAGTCTTGAGCATGTCCAAGTTTCTTCGTTTCTTAGTAACTTCAGCACTTTTGACTGAAGTTTTTTTTTTTTTTTTTTTTTTTTTTTTTGAGGGTGGTGTTTGTTTCAGGTTCTTAAACCTATGGATTAGAACACGTCCCACCGAGGCCTCACCAAGCCGTCACTTTCTGTTAGCCTGGGGACTGCCCAGTGCTGCAGCAACAGAGGCAATGTTGCCATGTGGGCCCATGAATCCTTTCTGTCCAGCAGTCGATGGAGACAATTCTAGACGACATCAATGTTTCTCCACTCAGCTATTCAGCCTGTGTAAAAAGTTTGTCCTACTCCCCAAACTCTAACCTCCACCCTCCCACCTCCACCCCCAGCCTCTACCCTCCACTCCCAACCCCTACCCTCCTAGTACTTTAGTTTCATTTTCCCATTTATTCTCATGTCCAATTATTCAGCAGATATTTATTAAGCTTCTTTCTACTCAGTAGTATTCAGAGCACAGTCATACCCCACGGAAGATTATAATCCAGGAACAAAGATAAGTAAATCGATTGTTTCCATACTATGTGATAAATACTCCAGTGTGGCAAAGTCAGCTTTACGAGAGCTCAAAGGTAGAGTAAGTTACAGGAACAGCCAATGGTGAAGGTGAAAATTTAGTGTCATTCATGGTAGGTGCCTACAGAAAGGTCCTGAAGCCCAGTAAAAGTGTATCGCTCTTGGCCAGGACACCTAGGTACAAGTTGCCCCCCTCCCTGGGACTTTCCAAAACACCTAAGAATGTTGTAAGGCTCTTGGCAAGGTTAAGTTGCCCCTGCTCTGAGACTTTTTCAAAACACCCAATTCTATGAAACAAAACAAGAACAGAATTTAGTGGCTAACAGACACAAGGTCTCATAGAAAAGATCCAAATATGCGTCACCATCAGCCTAAACCCCCTAATTTAATGAATCCAAGGGTCACTGTAACCCACCAATGAGACACCACCACCCCCATGCTGTTGCTGAAACCTGCCCTCGGAACTGTATAAAAATTGTGTACTTTGAAACCTCGGGTCATCTCTGCCCCGCTTGCAGGACAACCCCAGTATACTGGACTTATCAATTAAACCTCTTTCCTATTGCATCGATTTCAGTCTATCTGTGTCTCTGTGGGAGTGGACACCCCGATCGTTGGGCCGTGCGGGTCCAACAAAAGCAGTAACTAGTTCATGAAATTGAGTATAAAGAAGGTGAGATGTTAAGCCAGAGAGTGATTTGTCTTTCATACTAAACAACACAATTGTGTTTAAGCTAAAGATTCACTGAAGTTGGCCATTTTCAGTCCTGGGAAAGTCAGAGCAACAAGGTTAGAAAACTACCCTTAAACTTGCCACAATTCCGATGATGATTACTGAGACTCTTCTGAATCTCTGCCAAGAGTCCCCCAGCCCAACAGACAGCCCAGCCCTCCAGGCTATAAGAAAGAGCTGGGAGGAGTTCGTAGTCAGTTTCCAGGATGATAAGGCCAACACCAAGATTCCTTAAGGCTGTTGGCCCCAGTATGGTAATTAGCAAATGCCGTATGATTAGACAGATCAACGGATAGATGGACAGACAGGTGGATAGATGCCTATGAAGTTTGAAGGGTTTATAAAACATCCCGAACTCTTTACATCTCTCTCATTCATTGTGTCCTCATCCTGTTGGCTTTTTTCCCTTCTGACTCTTCAGTGGCTGGTGGCCTATTTATGAATTAATCCAACTTTCCCTTGTATCTAGGTGATTTTAGCACTAAAGCCCTACATCCTCAGACACATTTCCTCCCACAGCAACCCCGGCAACCTGGAATCGTTTGTCATCCTCCTGGTGAGCAGCTACTTCTGAGAATGGAGAAATTCTGAAGATTCAGTCGGTACAAGTGGTGGGAAATCATCCTGGGGTGGAGTCCCCAAAGCTTCACATAAATTAATAAATCCGTCAGATAAACAAGTCATTAAAAGGCGTTCTAAGAAAAGACAGTGTAGGAAATGGTGTGGGAGAAAGAGAGGTCCAGAGAGTGAAATGGAGGGGTTTCCAGTTGTAAGGGGAGACTTTTCTGAACTGAAGGCCAAAGCTGCTGAAAAGAAACCTTTTCTCTGCCAGCTTCAGTGAGCTATACTATTACTCTCTGCTCTAAATAATCAAGATTTTCCAGAACTTCCCACTTATTCACAAGGGAAAGTGTGGTCTGGAGCCCTTTTCATCTTTCGTTCTCCCCCTGTTAGTTCCTACTGTTGCTATGTATAAATAAGAACCGTGATGTCACTGGTACGATCACAGACTGCTCCACACAGCAAAAGGCGGCGAATTTTTGATCTACCGCTTATATGTAAACATCTGACTCGGAGTTTGTCTTCCCCCTGGGGACCCAAACACTTAGTACTGTACTGTGCAGGCAGAGGTACTAACTCACTATGGCTGTCCTACCTACCCTGACAATTCAGTAACGTTTGCTAAGGCTTCTTTGTGTTAATAACCTCATGTGAAGTAAGTATTGTCATCTACACTGGCTTGAGCATCCTAGTTTTGCATAAAGACCATTCGTGATTCATTATGTACAAATCACTACCCCCATCTTAATTCTTAAAGACTCACAGTTGTGTACAAATGTCACTCAACCAAGTACCTCAGGGGCAGACCACTCCCCCAGTTAATAGCAATCCAACTAAGGATAAACATGTCACACCGTGCCTTTGGAATATTAATTTGGTACTTTTCTATTGCTGTGATGAAACACCATGACTGAGACAATTTTTAGAAGGATTTGTTTGGCTTACAGTTCCAGAGGGGTAAGAGTTCATTACCATCATGGCAGGGAAGAATAGCAGCTGTCAGCATGGAAGACTGAAGCAGAGAGCTAAGAACTCACATCGTAAACCCCAAGCAGGGAGCATTAAAAAAGAGCACACTGGAAAGAGCACATCCAGTTAACATGCCTTCTTCAGTAAGACCATGGCTCTGGAGCCTCCCCAAACAGGTCATCTGTGGGACAATTTGAGGTGAAGGGTTCCCTGATTCTCAGTCGAGATAATTTGAAGCCCTGGGGACCCTAAGGGACTGCAGGCAGCTTCCTAGTGTCCCAGGATATTAGGCCCCTCTCACACAGCTACACCCCCCACACAGCCCCCATGGAAAAGTTTGAGTCACGTAGGTCACACCTCAAGTCCCTTCTCTACAGGTGAAGATGTGATGTAGGCTCAGGACAGAACAGTCATGCCTGAAGACCCTCTTCCACAATTGAGGACATGACCACATGTCACTTAGGCTCAAGACAAAAGCAGGACCACACCCCCAAATATGTAGATGAGGTATTCCCAAACTCTCAGGCCAAGCCAATAGCATACCCCTATTGTCAGACTCTGAACCATCCCAAAACTATATATAAGAGACTTGTCTGGAATTAAAGGTGGGCAGGAATTACTCCATCATCTGAGAGCTTCTGTCACAAGAGTGATGTAAAAAGCAGAGTTTTAGGGGTTCTGAGACTTTTCCAAAACATCTCATTCTTTTAATGTGGGACCCTAAAGATACAGAAATGGTTAAAGTCAGACTCAGAGATTTTTCCAGTCATCCCAAGGCTATGAGATCCCACCTGTGCCTGACAAATAAAAATAATGGCCCAGAGTAATTCTCAGGAAAAAAAAAAAAAAACAGAATTTACTGACTGAGAGCCACCCGGACTTCTAGAAAGTCCTAGATAGGGTCTTGACGCATGTCATAGTTAGCTCACGCTCTAATCACCCATTTCTGAGGAACAAAACAAGGACAAAACCCCTCAAAGTTTTGAAATATATAAACAAGGTTCTGAAAATATAAAAACAAAGTTTTAGTGGACAGGCCAAACGATACTGACCAAGCTGACTTAAGACAAAACAAAAATGACTGCTTTAGGAACAGCTCCCTTACTCCTCCCTGTACTGAATTTCAAGGAGAATGCAAATCGTCAACAATCTTACTGACAAAGTTTCTCACACTTTCCTCCCCCTTCCTCTCCTCTTTCTGAAAATTATACTGCTGACCAATGGTAAAATAGTAGTTCACCCCTCTCACAAAAAAAGTATAAAAGAAGTATGTTTTTTGAGTTCTGGGTTGACTCTCCCTGTGAGGATGAGCAACCCCATGTACATGGAATTAAAAACCTCTTGTTATTACATCGATCTGTTATCTAATTGTGTTCTGTGGGTTGTGCTCCTGAGCTAAGACTCCTCAGGGTCTTACAACAAGAACTGTAACACCGCCACTTGGGAAGAGATCTGCTCTCCCAAAATCGCCACCACCAGAAGCTCCCCTGCACCCCCTAGCTGGAGTCTCCTACTGGCTCAGTGTCTTACAAAGGCAACAGAAATGTAGGTGAGGCAACACCAGCAGTGGAGGTGGCAGAACCGGTTTCCCCCTCCCTGCTTGAGCTCTCCCCCCTTTGCCTGAACCCATGCACCTAACCAGACCAGAGTTCTCCATGTGAGGCCTTCAGAACCCAGCCCCACACTCATCCAACTGTGAACCAAGTGTTCAAATGCCATATCTATGAAAGCATATATCATTCAAATCATGACAGAATGGTTGGTTCACATACAGTATATAAACTAGTAATGGCTAATGAGATACAAAATGTCTAGAGGTGTCTTTCCTATGAAAAAGACCACTGGAAGACTGTGAATTGGACTTTATACTCAACATTGCCTGGTATTACAGCCGCCATCTTGCTGACAGTCTGAAAAGGTATCAGGCACTGAGAACCGTAGAGGAGATGAGGAAAGAGCAAGAGAGCAGGACATGAGGCCAATACTTTTATCCTGAAATAGGTTTGAGTAAAGGATGTGGGAACTTTAAAAGTTCTAGATGTATTTCTCAGAACTAGTTGCATTTAGCTAGTTCATTTCTAATTGGAAAAAAATTATAAAAATGGTTTCAATAGTCTACCATGGGGGGGGGGGAATGCTTTACTCTGATATTTTTAAACAATTCTCATTGTTGGTATCAAACAATAAAGTTGAAAGTAACCTTTTCAACTTTAAAAACTATAAGAACATTAAAACTAGAAATGGATAAAAGGGAAAAACATAAGAGTTGAAGGTCTTTACAAGTCCTTTCTTCATCAAAAGCAGAATCCCTCATTTGAAGTATAATCTGTAACTGGAAACCTGAGATAAAAGCAAAAGTTGGTTTGCACAGGAAGGAATAGTACTTACAACTATTATTTGTATCTGGTCACACAACAGAATTATGGAAACAAAGAAATTCAGCCAAACCACTATAAGTACCGACCACTGACGGTGTTCATTAACTATGGATATTGTTTTAGTTTCTTGTTGCTGAACAAAATACTTGATGAAAAGCAACCTACATGGGGGAGGTTTGTTGTAGCTCACAGTCTGAGGAGATACAGTCATGGCAGAGCAGGCTGGTGGCAGGATCAAGAGTCAGCATCTAAAGTCAGGAAGCACAGAGAGATGAATGATGATGCTCTGCTCACTTCTCCCTTTTCTCTTTTATTCAGCTTGGGACACCATTCCATGGCATAGCAGTACCAGCATTCAGGGTGGGTCTTCCTTCCTTTGTTAAACCTCTTTGGGCAATTTCCTCAAAGTCACGCATCAATATATTTTCCCTCATTCATTCCAAATCCAGTCAAGTTGACAATAAAGACTGGTCATCACAGATATTAAGAACCAGGGTCATAAGATAGATGTTTTTTGAGTGTAAAATGATACTCTCATGACTAATAAGACAATTCTTCAAGCTCCTTTTTTCATATGGTTAAAGATTACTCTAAACCATCTGCCTAATTGTCCAGAGCCTCTTCAAAGATAGTTGGCCAAGGAGAAAAAGGAAAGTTCTTGAGTGTTTCTGCGCTACAGTTCCTTGCTTATAATTATATATAATATATAATTCAAAGGTCTATGAAGAGAATGGGGAAATGTGGTACATGTCTCCATTTTAAATTCTATTTCCTTTCTTTCCCCTTCCTGACATGATTGAAAAGACCATTATTTCCTTAGAAAGCATATGAATTATTATCACCTTAAGGATCAAAGCCTTTGTGTCCCTGTTTGACTGCTGGACTCAGGCAGTTCACACAAATGACTCTAGAAAACCATCTCTATGGGCACAGCTGAAATTCAGCTCAATTCTCACCAACTCTTCAGAGACAAGTGTTCGCCAAAGATGCCCATTTATAGCCTAAGAAACTCTTCATCACATGACAGCCCAGCCTGGTCTACATGGCAAGTTCAAGACATCCCAGGGTTATATAACAAGACACTAGTGGGGGAAAGAAAGATTAGTAAAATCAAGATTCACTCAAACAATATATTTTATGTAGCGAAATAGATACAAAATATTAATATATATGTAAACAGTGTGAGACCAAGAACACTCTTAATTTACTCTTATCCCACAGATTCTGCACTTAAATTTTTATTAGTCTGGTATTACTAGGGAGATAATCAGCTTAAAAGTTATCATTCCCAAGTAACATCCTGATTTTTGTATTATTGTTTTATTGTGTGTGTGAGTGTTTATCTCTGTACTATGTGCATATAGTGTCTACAGAAGCCATAAGAGGGCATCAGATGCCCTAGAGTCACAAATTGCCGTGAGCTATTGTGGTTCTGGGAATCAGATGAATGCTAGAAATCAAACCAGGTCTTCTGGAAGAGAATTCTCTTACCCACTAAGCTGTCTAGACCCTAACACACACGCTAACATATTAATACATGCAAATTATTGGAGGCAATAAAATGCAGAGTTCCTCTAGAAAGACAAGCAACTCAAAGTAGTTTGAGGATCATTTGATAGAAAGAGAATAGTGGCAGATGACAGTGTTGAAGAAGCAGGCATTAAGGGGCAATCACCAAGGGGCTGACACGCTCTGCACAGAGCCAAGAACTGCAGGCAGACCCAGTCAAAAGTTTCAAGCATAGATTTCTTGACTCCCAGATGGGATTTTTTTTTTTTTTTTTTTTTTTTTTTTTTTTTGTCCATGTAAAGTTAAAAGTGGCCACGTGTCTTGTTTAGGTCATCTGAAAGTGAATAAAAAAGACATGGGTCACCTCCCTGTGTTCATTTAAGAACCAGTGAGAGATCTGCCATGTCTCATTCACTTTTAGCCAATGACCAAGAATGCTGAGATATTTCCTGGGTGAGTGACTACCATGGGCAGAGCCCTCCTGCAGAGTGACAGTGGTCTTGTTTGTCTCACTCACTTTGATTTTCAGGTTGTTTTATTGCCGCAATAAAACTACAGGCTATTCTGACTAACACGGAGGAGAATAGCAGATTCTATATTTTTTTTCAGCAATAAATGGCAACTCAAAAGATGAAATAAAGGTAACGGAGGAAGCTAATTACAGGCAAGAAAACCAATAGGGAGTGGCGGCAGTAGAACAGAGGTGATAAAGTTCTAAGAGCTAGAACAGTGTGGGTAAAGAAAAATTAGTAACAGTTGCCAAATACTTCAACTGCAGAATCAACAAATCTTATTGACAAAATGTAACAGAGATGTTTCATCCATCAGCTCCTACAAACAAGTTACTTCCAAAACTTACCGAACTAGAACAAAGACAAAGGTTTGTCTGACGGTGGGTGGAAGGTCTGGAAATTCAGGCACAGCTCAACTGGTGATCCTCACTCAGTGGTTTAAGGTTTGGCTTCCCAACAAAGATCCCAGAGTGACTGCAAACATATCCAAACCCAAGGCAGCTGTGCTCACTGTGGTAGACCCCATATTAATCCACTCAGATTCTCAGGAACCAATAACCCTAAAATGACAGGAGATAATCTGGAAGAACCAAGTCTCATTACTCAAGTGATAGCATTGGCCATGTTCTGTTGGTTCCATTGATCCTCTCATGCCTAAGCATCCTGCCAGGAAACTACAGATGCACCCTCAATCGCAAATAAAGGACCCTGCTGTGAGAAGCCAACCCTATGGATATATTTTCTTTTAGTCATGCACATGGGTAATTCACACAGAAAACTTTCTTTGAATGGCTGCTGCAGTCATTCAGAGCTAGGCTGCGCTAAAGTGTTTCTGGTATAGTATCTGCTATCCTTTCTGTCCAAACGTGATAACTATTGTTATTACAATCTTCACAATAACTGTGCAAAACTGGAGGTCTGGGAAGCATCTGTGGGAACCTGGGGAAAGGCATCTAGGTGTCCTTGATTTATTTTCCTACCAAATGATGACATTGTTCTAGCAGCAACTTTGCTCACAACCACCACCAAGTTATTCGATCCTAAGGATTGAGCTCTCCGTGGCTTTCACATGAGTCATGAGAGTGACAGAAAGCATTTGTCTTATTTCAGGAAGGAGGCTTTGTCTTCCTACACTGCTAGTCATCCTCCGGCTATAATTTAATTGTGAGAATCCTGTAAGCCCTCAGGAGGGTGATGGGCAAATGAAGACTGGGTGTATCAAATCTTCATTTTTCATTCTAAAAACTTGATCTTGGTATCTACCACCTTTCAGCCTCTTGCACAATCTGTTGCAGCACATTGTGATACACCAGGAACTTCATAAAAGCTAACAAGGCACTAATCGCTGCCATGTGCAATTGGGAATAGTCTTGGTGGCACATGAAAAGTCAAGGTATCAGACTTTAGCTACAGCCTCCAAGGGCATTCTGGTTCAGTCGGTAAAGCACTTCCTTTACACTTAATTTCTACCCCTCAATACCCATGTAAAAGCCAGGCATGATGCATAACCCAAATCTGGGACAAGCAGAAAGAAGGAGAACCCAGGGGCTCTCTGGCAAGTCAGTTAGCCAAAATAGTAAAGGTAGGATTGCCCATGTTCATGAACATACATGGATATCCATGAACTTACAGACATCACTAAATTAATTTGGCAGGTTATAAAAAGAAATGAAAACATGAAGCTGTAAATATGTTGTATTCATATATGAAATTACTAAAAACTACACAATAAAAATATTATTTTAAATGAACCAGGACAGCTGGCTCTAGTAATTTCAAATTATCAAACACGTGCTAGAATTTAAAAGTAGTGATCCGTCTTACATGAAGGCCATGTTTCAAAGTCATTGTGCCAAAAGAAAGTCAAGTGTGGCCCAAAGATGTGAAGAGCAATAGAAAACACCACACACTGACCTCTGTCCTCTGTATATGCGTGCATATACAATCGCAACTACATACATGTGCACACATGCATAGACCACATGTATACTCTCATACACACAAAAAAGAAAAAAGTGAATGGTACCTGAGGTTATCCCCAGGCTTCCATAGCATGCACGTGCCTACACAGAAGAAGAGAAATGAAAATAAGAGTAAATGGGAGGGACAGGTCTCTCACAGAGACTCCCTAGAGACTCCCTCATCCCAGGTCTTTGGCACATCCTAGAAATATCACACACACACACACACACACACACACACACACACACACACAGTGATTCTGTTTCTATCCACCCTGTGGCTCGGCTCCCTGGGAGCTACTCTAGTGTGGAGCCGAGCACACAGACTCTATCACTCAGTCCACAAGCCGCCCTCTCCACGATCCACGAGGTTCCCTTCCCAGGCAATTCACTCGGCCGGCCCTGTTGCTTCTGTCCCTGGTGGATACGACCGCCCAGGCAAGTTTCTTTCCTCCACCGCCCAGCACAAAGATGACTCCAAAGCCCAGTAGCTTATCAAGCAGGTTTATATATTAAATTCTCAATCCACAAACCCTCTATATAATCAGCTTACAACCAATGGACAAAGATACAAACTGCTCTTCTATATGAGATAAAAAAGACCCATAGAAACCCTTATAAATAATAACAACCTCATCAAGCTAGAGATGTGTTGAGAGAGACATACACATCTGCCTCCATCTCCCTTCCTCCCAGATTCTCCCTTCTCTCTTCCGCTTCCGTTTTCCTAGCCTTTTCCCTGCCTACTGCTCCACTGTCCAAATCAAGTATCGCCTTAACATAAATCTACACACACACACACACACACACACACACACACACACATACACACACAGACCTCTGTCACTGATTCCTGTTCACTCTCCCAGTCCTCTCTGTCTAGCTCTCAAAACCTCTGAACCAGGCTGGGGAGATGGCTCAGCGGTTAGAGCACTGACTGCTCTTCCAGAGGTCCTGAGTTCAAATCTCAGCAACCACATGGTGGCTTACAACCATCTGTGATGGGATCTGATGCCCTCTTCTGGTGTGTCTGAAGACAGCTACAGTGTACTTACATATAATAAATAATAAATATTTAAAAAAAAAAAACTTGGAGTGTGGTTCACCTAGACCTTAAATCATTAATAATTTAAGAGCTAAGAATATAGCTTTATGGCAATTCTTGGTATTTAAAAATAATTATGTTTAATCTTTACACACCAAGAAAACTTTGACTATTTCCATGTTACATTTGGTTTTACATGTACTTTATGCTCATTGTAACTAGTAAGATTTCAATGCATACTATCAAACCTTTAAAAAATATATCAAGTACTGACCAAAATACATTCATATAGTTTTATGCAAAATGCTTTTAAAAACTGTACATCTGTTTTTTAATAAAGTTGTTTAAAAAAAACCCTGAACCCCACCCCTGACCACATTTCCCTCCTCCCTATCACCCAGTTGCTTCCCTTCATCTAACCCCAACTATTTTATTTCTCCCCCTGATTAATATTCAAGCATCCTCCCTTAAGCCCTCCTTTGTATTTAGTTTATTTAGGCCTGTGGATGTAGCATGGGTATCCTGTTCTTTATGGCTAATATCCATTTATAAGCGAGTACATACCATGCATTTCCTTTTGGGTTCATGTTATCTCATTCTAGATGTTTTCTAGTCCCACCCATTTGGCTGCAAATTTCTTGATGTACCTATTTTTTAATAGCTGAGTTGTGTTTCATTGAGATTCCTAGCAGTGGGGATATGGAGCCTGAAGTGTCCACCTCCTGTAGGACACAGCCAGGACTCCCAGTGGAGGGATAAGCACCCAAACCCACCCACAAAACCTTTGATCCAAAATTTGTCTTGCTGACCAGAAGTGCAGGAACAAAGATGGAGCAGAGATTAAAAGAATGACCAGCCCAACTTGAGACCCATCCCATGGGCAAGAACCAATCCCTGACACTATTAATGATACTGGTGTGCTTGCAAACAGGAACCTAGCCTAACTGTCCTCTAAGAGGCTCTACCCAGCATCTGACTGAAACAGATGCAGACACCCACAGAGAAACATTAGATGGAGTTGGAGAGTCTTATGGAAGAGTTGGGGGAAAGGACTGAGGGACAGGAGGGGTTAGGGACTCCACAAGAAGACCAACAGAGTCAACTAACCTGGGGACTCCCAGAGACTGAATCACCAACCAAAGAGTGAGCATAGATTGGACCTAGGCCCTCTGAACATATGTAGTAGACGTGCAGTTTGGTCTTCATGCAGGTCCCCCAACGATCTGAGTAGGAGCTGGCCCTGAACCTGTTGCCTGTCTGTGCATCCTGTTCTCCTAACTGGGCTGCCTTGTCTGACCTCAGTGGGAAAAGATGTGCCTAGTTATGCAGGACTTGATGTGCCAGAAGTGAGATGGTACCCACTCTGAGAAGGTTCCTCCACCTTCTCAGAGGAAAAAGAAAGAGGCTGGGGAAGGGACTATATGAGGGAGAAGACTGGGAGGAGAGTCGTGATGGTACGTGAATTAAAAGGTTGATTAACAGGAAAAAGAAGAATTTACCTTGCTAGATTCTGGCAAGACCTAGCCTATCTATGAACCCATACAGTAGTATCTTTAGTCTGGCCCTCGACAAAAAAAATCCTTAGAATCTTGCCTTCCTCCCAAATATCCTGAAACCTCCCCTAAATTGCCCATTGATACAAAGAGTTCTTAACACCATGCCTTGGGTTGCTGTAGCAAATTGCCCTGAGCTGGATATTAGTAGCTACTGGTGTTTCTAAAATAGATTTAGTCGATCACAGCTCTAAAGACTAGAAGAAAGCAATGTGACCACGGAGGAACCCATGGCTCCAGTCGAATATGTAGCAGAGAATAGCCTTATCGGGATCAATGAGAGGAGAGGCCCTTGGTCCTGTGAAGGCTCAATGTCCCAGTGTAGAGGAATGCCAGGACAGGGAGGTGGGAGGGAGTGGGTGGATGGGTGGGGGAGCACTCTCATAGAGGCACGGGGGGAAAAGAGAATGGGATTGGGAGATTCCAGAGGGGAAACTGGGAAAGGGGATAACACTTGAAATGTAAGTAAAGAAAATATCCAATAAATAAATAAAGCAATCAATAAATAAGCAATGTGAGTGCAGGGCCATTCTCTCCGAAGGTTCCAAGAAAGAATCCTTCCTCGCCACTTTCAGATCTGATGTTGCCAATGGGGTCCGGCATTCCTTGTAGGTTGTAACTTAACCACTTTTCATCTTTATCTTCATGCAGATAGCCAGCTCCCCTTCCTCTACGTGCCTATCCCTGCGCAGGTCTCCCTCTCCTCATACACGCCAGTCACTGGTCCACACTCCATTCTAATCCAAGATGGCCTCATCTTAGTTTGATCGTATCCACAAACGCTGAAGTAAAGTCACATTGTCAGAAGGCACTCTGTATCACTTTGGAAGACAATTGAAAACACACTCCCAAATGGTACTACAGATATGATGTTTCACCTCCCTGACCTTCTCTGTGAAGCTGGAATGATGTCCTTCTGTCTTCTTCAAAGGCTTACAGACACTTAAAACAACCTCTTTCCCCACTACCCTTTCCATCACTGATAAGTTATTTTATTTCTCCACTGGCAAAACGAGCCAATTCAAGCCAGATTAATATTTGTGTGTGTGTGTGTTGTATGTGTATGTGTACATGTATGTATATGTGTATATGTATGTGTGTGCATATATTGTATGTGAGCATGTATGTATATGTGTGTATATATGTGTGTGCATATATGTGTATGTGTGCATGTATATGTGTGTATATATGTATGTGTGTATGCATATATATGTATACACACACACAGGTTTATTGGGTAGCTGCTCTCCAGTGGGCAAGTTCACTGACCCCAAGATAGGAGGTCAGGGAAGTCACCAATGGAAGGGAGAAGAGAGAGGGAAGAGAGAGAAAGGAGCATGTGCACAGAGAGGAGAGAGAGGAGACCAAAATGGGCTGGAAAGGTCTCAGGCAGGGTATGTTAGATAGGGTCTGAGGGATGCTGGGAGAACCTGGAGGCCAGGTCCGCTTTGATATGTAAAATATTCAGGTTAGCCAACCAATCAATTACTCCTGCTCTCTCCCTCTCCCTCTCCCTCTCCCTCCCCCTCCCCCTCCCCCTCTCCCTATACAAATACTAAGAGATGGAGGCAAGACCAGCATTCCAAGTCCATCCCTGGTTACATAGTGTGAGTTCGAGGCCAGCCTGGGAAAGGAGACCTTGCGTCAAAACTAAACAAATAAATAAGAAATAAACTAACAAGTAGGAATCAGACACGACGGTATGTAAAATTCACAATATAAAGCACAAGGAGGCAAAACACAAGAGAGGACAGACTGGTTTCTGCTGGGAAGACTCAAGCAAGACGTCTGAGCTCAGCTTTCTCCAAAAAAAGAAAGAAAGAAAAAAAGAAAAAGTATAGGAGTTGGATTTTCAAAAAATGTTTTCAGCGAGATTTCCCAATGAGGCTACGGGGAAGTCAGGGAAGATGAACTCCCAGCAGAAGCGTACCTTCCCTGCTACAAATACATCTGAGAAACTTTAACGTCAAAAACTGTGGCAGCCAAAAGAGCAGCAGCCACCGTCACTCGGCCGCTTTTTCTCTTAGCGTGCTTTTTCCCTGCTTGCTTCCTATCTTCGAGCTTTTTCTTTAACGGTCATGCCTGGTGTTTAATGAGAAAATTAGTATTTTGTTTGAATTGTTTAATTTAAATATCTCACCTTCAAAGACTTGCGACATGAAAAAGAGGCAGCTGATCTTCTGAGATATAGAACCCAGACAGTCCCCCCCCAGTTTTGTTTTGGCTTCCTGCAGGTCTGCCGCTTGAGCTTTTTTTTTCCTTTAGGTAAGCGTCGCCTGCCCTCTGCTGGCGACTAAAAGTCACCAAATGCAAGTTGTCTCTCCTGTCTCCCAAGACAACTGTAAAATCATCCTTCCTGTATTAAAAGCATTGGTTATGTTACCTTGACCTGCTTTCACCTTTCTGCGCATCCCCACATCAGAAGGAAACGTCTGCGCATGCGCTGCCCTTCTTGCCCCTCAGTGTAGATCCTCAGCTGGGACCTCAGGGCGTCACCCAGACAGGAGAAAAGGCCCTCAGTATGCAAGGCAGGGTTTGTTTGGTTTATAAGGTACAGGGAATCGGGGCGAGCAACTGTAGAGTGACTGGGGTCAGGGAAGGGTTCGAAGTCAGAAAGCAATCAGATGGGACTGAATTCTCAACCTCATCACAGCTGGCTTTCAAGTGGGCGGTGCTTGACTCTGGGGACGAGCTATGTAGTACAGGATATCTCTAACCATCCCTGACTCTATCCACCAGCCACCAGTACCCCTCCTCCCTCAGCTGATGGCAGCCAAACACACCTCTGGGTATTGCCAAATACCTCTCTCTACCATGGAGGGGTGTGTGTGTGTGTGTGTGTGTGTGTGCACGCGTCCATCCGTCTCTCTGTATGTGTCTGTGTGTCTGCCTGTCTGTCTGTTTGTATTTGTGTCTGTCTCTGTGTGTGTGTGTGTGTCTGTGTGTGTCTGCCTGCCTGTCTCTGTGTGTGTCTGTGTTTGTGTGTGTCTCTGTCTGTGTCTGTGTGTTTGTATGTGTCTGTGTTTATGTGTGTGTCTGTCTGTGTGTATGACTGTTTGTGTTTGTGTCTGTCTCTGTGTGTGTCTGTGTGTTTGTATGTGTCTGTGTTTATGTGTGTGTGTCTGTCTCTGTGTGTGTCTGTGTTCGTGTGTCTGCCTGTCTGTCTGTGTTTGTGTCTCTCTGTGTGTGTGTGTCTGTCTCTGTCTGTCTGTGTGTGTTTGTATGTGTCTGTGTTTGTGTGTGTGTCTGTCTCTGTGTGTGTCTGTGTTTGTATGTGTCTGTCTTTGTATATGTTTGTGTTTGTGTCTGTCTGTGTATGTATGTCTGTCTATCTGTGTGTGTCTGTCAGTCTGTCTGTGTCTATCTGTGAGTGTGTTTGTGTGTGTCTGTCTGTGTGTGTTGTGCATGCCTATTTCTATGTGTTGTATGCACAAGCAAGAACACACATGGGAGGCAGAAGAATCCATTGTATTTCCTCTGTCACTCTCCATTTCTTCCTTTGAGACAGGGTCTCTCCCTGAACCTCGGGTTCTAGTTTCCTCGGTGAGCCCCAGTGATTGATCCTCCTGTCTCTGCCTGCCTCAGAGCTGGGGTCAGTGCCTGGCATACTTGACTCATCACGTGGATTCTAGAATCCCAACTTTCATCTTCAGCGAGTGCTCTTAGTGACTGAACCACTTCTAGAACAGAGATCTGCATCTCTGGACCTGCCTTCAGTTTCCTCTTAAACCATCCATCTTCATCATGGTTGGTTTTGAGGGGTGGTAGAGGGAAGAGAGGTGGGGGCAGTGGTGGTGTTGCTGGGGATTCAGATTGCCTTGGGTTTCAGGAAATCAAAACCATGTCCCTGATGTACGTAATACATCCTGTCCCTATATCCCAGGGTGATTTCATAGTTACCATGCAGTCATTCCTGTCCAGAGAGAGCTGGTCTCCCAAGAGTGCTCTCACTCCTAAGCTAGCAGGTGAGACCCCACTTTTACTCCAATACCTGTCCAAACAGGGACCCACCAAGAGCACACAGGCACAGGAACAGCAGAGCAGCCTGGAACAGGATCCTTCTTGTCACCCAAAGCTAAAGCTGTCTCACAGTCCAACATACCCAAGTCTTGCATGGGGAGAGATGGTATCCCAGGAGAGCTCTTACTCCTAAGATCACAGACTCTCAGGAGGGACAAGTTCCAGTCAGAGGCAGCAAGACCAACTAACACCAGATATAAGTGGATGGCAAGAGGCAGGTACAAGAACCTAAGCAACAGAAACCAAGATGACTTGGCATCATCAGAACACAGTTCCCCACCACAGCAAGTCCTGGATACTCCAACACACTGGAAAAGCAAGATTTGGATTTAAAATCACATCTCATGATGAGGATAGAGGACTTTAAGAAGGACATAAATAGCTTCCTTAAAGAAATACAGGAGAACACAGGTAACAGGTAGAAACCCTTAAAGAGGAAACACAAAGATCTCTTGAAGAACTACAGGAAAATACAATGAAACAGTAAAGAAATTGAACAAAACCATTCAGAATCTAAAAATAAAAATATAAAAAAATAAAGAAATCACAAAGAGAGACAAAGCTGGATATAGAAAACAAAAGAGCTCAGGAGTCATAGATGCAAGCATCACCAACAGAATACAAGAGACAGAAGAGAGAATCTCAGGGCAAAAGATACCATAGAAAACATTGACACAACAGTCAGAGAAACTGCAAAATACAAAAAGCTCCTAACCCAAAACATCCAGGAAATCCAGGGCACAATGAAAAGACAGAACCTAAGGATCATAGGTATACAAGAGGGCAAGAATTCCTACTTAAAGGACCAGTAAATATCTTCAACTAAATTATAGAAGAAAACTTTCCTAATCTAAAGAAAGAGATGCCCGTGAACATACAAGAAGCCTACAGAACTCCAAATAGACTGGGCCAGAAAAGAAATTCCTCCTGTCACATAATAGTCAAAACACCAAATGCACAAAACAAAGAAAGAATATTAAAGGGGCTGGAGAGATAGCTCAGTGGTTAGAGCACTGACTGCTCTTCCAGAGGTCCTGAGTTCAAATCCCAGGAACCACATGGTGGCTCACAACCATCTGTAATGGGATCTGATGCCCTCTTCTGGTGTGTCTGAAGACAGATACAGTGTACTCATCATATAATAAATAAATACATAATTTTTTTAAAAAAAGAATATTAAAGCCCCCACTGGGAGAGACTCTCACAGGAGTGCTGACACATCTGAGAGCCCAGGGGAGACCACCATTTCTGCTCTGTGAGTCCTGCCCGGAGCCCTCAGGGCACAGGAACCAAGGAGCAGTCTGGGACAGGATCCTTCCGGGTTCTGACTGCAACTGTATCTCTGAGTTCAAGGCCAGCCTGGTCTATAGAGAAAGCTTGTCTCAAAAATGAGTGGCACAAACTTTCCCTTTTACACTGAATGGAGTTAAGGAGAAAATGTTTTTTTCCCTCCCTTGAAAGGCAGAGAGGAATCCAGGGGTTCATGCCTATAATCACCTCTCTTGGGAGTGTGGGAAGGCAGGATTTTGAGTTCCGGGCCAGGCAAGACGACACGGAAAAAACAAGCTTCAAAGACACAAAACGTGAAAAGAGAGAAATATACAATCCTGCCCAAGTTTATGTAACATAAAAAGAGGAAAGAATCACCACAAACAAGGCAAACACTGATTTCAAAATGCGTTATGTGAAGACATTTTGGTTCAATTTCCTGTGGGAAAAAAAAAAAAATCCGCAAGAAAAAAATTGGCCACCAGGGGGTGCTGTACCAAAGTGCAACGGAACCGTTTGCTGGTGCCAAAAGCACAAAAGCTGGAGACCCATCTTTCCTAATGCCCGGAGATGTCAATCGATTTCAAAACAACTCTGTAAACCACCACCTTCAAGGGAAAAGCCCTGCACGAAGATTTTGTGGTGGATCACCGATTTCTAAAAACAATCATATGGGCTCAGGGACATCTGAGCCTGCAATGGTTTTGGCTACAATTTGGTATTCTCATTAGTGGAGCCTTTCTTATTCTTACATTTGCTGGTGAATATAGAAATTTATATGTGTTTAATTTACATTTTCCAGTTCCCTTATGGACACTGGTAACAAGCAAATCGGGCATATTAGAACATGTGGGGCTGTTACATTCGATTTAGCAGCTAAGACTACAAGGAGCTACAATCAGGATTGGGAGGGTTACTGGCAATTTAAAAGAGGATGGTTGAAGAAGACTTCACCAAGTAGAAACCTTGAGGATGCAAGAGAACAAGCCAGTCAGACAACTCGGGGCAAAGGTAGGAGATCCCAAGGAAGAAGGGTCAGCAGAGAAAACGTGCAGGACAGGAGCATGCACGGTTTGCTCAAGACGTGGGGTAAAAGCGGACAGAGGTAGAGAAATGTCCACACACAGCTTAGGACAGAGGTGGGGAAGTGTGTTAGGGAAGTAAATGGGGAGAGAGTGGGCAGAACCTTATAGGTTGTCACATTGACTAAAGCCACAGAAGCTGTCAGGTAGAAAGCCGAGAAATACACAAAAATGTAACAAAATGCCTGAGTACCTTGGTTGGTGTCTCTAGTGTTGGGATAAAAACCACCATGACCAAAAGCAAGTTGGGGAGGGAAAGGGTTGATTTCAGCTCACAACTCCCATGTCAAACTCCATCACTGAGGGAAGGAAGAGAAGAAACTGAGGCAGAGACCATGAAGGAATGCTGCTTACTGGATTGCTCCTTCTAGTTTGCTCAACCTGCTTTCTTTGAGCACCCAGCACCACCAGTGCAAGTGTGGCACTGCCCACGGTGATCTAGGCCCTCCTACATCAAACAAGAAAACCCACTACAGGCTTCTCCACAGACCAACCTGGTTAGAGGCATTTTTTAAAGAGTTCCCTCCTCCCACATCACTAGTTGTATTGAGTTGACATAAATCCAGCCAGTACACCAAGACTGGATAGTGATGTTTTGTTTGTTTATTTGCTTGTTTGTTTGTTTTTAAGATTTGTTTATTTTATATATTATTTTATATATGTGAACACACTATAGCTGTCTTCAGACACAGCAGAAGAGGGCATCAGATCCCATTACAGATGGTTGTGAACCACCATGTGGTTGCCGGGATTTTTAACTCAGGAGCTATAGAAGAACAGTCAATGCTCTTAACCGCTGAGCCATCTCTCCCGACTGGATAGTGTTTTAAAGAATTTTTTTCCTTATAATTTGAAAGGCTGGGAAGTTCAGGAGCACAATGCCAGCATCTGCTCAACACGGAAAGGGCCTTCCCGCTGCATTACAGCACGGTAGGGGGGACTTCAAGCAACACCCTAGCTCTGGGTCCGGTCCTCTGCTTGTGCAGCCGCAGGAGCCCCAGGCTCAGAACCTTTCAAGTCCTAATTTTCTTTCCAAGCCCCACTTCCAAATGCCATTAGGACATGGACTTTGTGACTAAGTTTCCAACACACAAGATGGGGTGCAGAGACCATCTTCAACCCATAGCAGTGGGCATGGTCCAGCCACATCTTTCCGACATCTCTTGGGCTGCTGGGCTGAGAACAGACTGAAGCAGAGCCCCTCCCTCCCCCGTTCACCCCACCCCCCCCCCACACACACACACGTCCCCGCCCCCACCCCACCCCCCCCACGCCCCTATCCAATAGCGTTCCCCTCCAAAGGTGCAGCCACTTGCAATGTGTCCCATTTACTCTGGTAATGATCATACCTTAATCCCTACTCTGAAAAAAAAAAAAATGAGGAGAGGAAGTTGGGGGTGGGAAGACAAAAGGAGAGTGGGCGAGGTGGTTAGTTTCCTGGTAAATAAGAAAGATGTAAAACCGTAATGTGTTTCCATCCCGGAAATTGAGTGGACCCGTCACTTTAAGACTAAGAAGCTAGAAAACTACAGCAACAGGACAGTGGTGCTAATTAGCTTTGGAGGGTGGGCTGCCCCAGCATTCTTTTTTTTTTTTTTTTTAATTAGGAACTTTCTTCTTTTTTTAATTTTCTTTTAATCGGACTGTCTCTGTACTTACGTTTCAGGTGTTACCCCCTTCCGACAATTCCATTTCCCCTCCCCCTCCCATTGCCTCCATGAAGGTGCTCCCTCTCCCACCTTGACATTTCCCTACACTGGGAAACCTCACCTGTCTTAGTCAGGATTTCTATTCCTGCACAAACATCATGACCAAGAAGCAAGTTGGGGAGGAAAGGATTTATTCAGCTTACACTTCCACATCGCTGTTCATCACCAAAGGAAGTCAGGACTGGAACTCAAGCAAGTCAGGAAGCAGGAGCTGAAGCAGAGGCCATGGAGGGATGTCACTTACTGGCTTGCTTCCCCTGGCTTGCTCAGCCTGCTTTCTTATAGAACCCAGGTCTACCAGCCCAGGGATGGCTCCACCTACCATGGGCTGGGCCAGGGATGGCTCCACCCACAATGGGCTGGGCCAGGGATGGCTCCACCCACCATGGGCTGGGCCCTCCCCCCTTGATCACTAGTTGAGAAAAATGCCTTACAGCTGGATCTCATGGAGGCATTTCCTCAACTGAGGTTCCTTCTCTGTGATAATTCCAGCTTGTGTCAAGTTGACACAAAACCAGCCAGTACACCTTCCCTGGACCAAAGGCCTCTCTCCTCCCATTGATGCCAGAGAATGTTATCATCTGCTGCATATGCACCTGGGGCCATGCATGGGTCTCTCCATGCAAACTCATTGGGTGATGTTTTAGTCCCTGGTTTTGTTTAGTTAATAATTTTGTTCTTCCCATAGGGTTGCAAACCCTTTCAGTTCCTTCAGTCCTTTCTCTAGCTCCTCCAATGGGGTCCCTGTGTTCAGTTCGATAGTTAGCTGCAAGCATCCTCCTCTGTATCAGTATGGCTCTGGCAGAGCCTCTGAGGAAGCATCCATATCAGATTCTTGCCAGGAAGCACTACTTGGCATCAGCAATAGTGCTTGGGTTTAGTGGCTGCATATGGGGTGGATCCCCAGGTGAGGCAGTCTCTGGATGATCTGTTCTCCAATCTTTGCTCCTCTATTTGTCCCATTATTTCCTCCCATTTTGGTCTTCCTTTTCTTGGAGCTTCGTAATTTCTGTAAATTGTTTCTTGGGTATTCCCAGCTTTTGGGGCTGGTATCTGCTTATCAGCGAGTACACACTGTGAGTGTTCTTTGGTGACTGGGTTACCTCACTCAGGATGATAGCTTCAAGTTCCATCCATTTGCCTAGGAATTTTATGAA
The DNA here is from genome assembly GCF_963924665.1 of Micromys minutus. Taxonomy (NCBI): domain Eukaryota; kingdom Metazoa; phylum Chordata; class Mammalia; order Rodentia; family Muridae; genus Micromys; species Micromys minutus. Next base: position 1,158,525 of record NC_137968.1, read on the forward strand.
CTCATTGTTTTTATAGCTGAGTAGTACTCCACTGTCACCCCAAAATTCTTACTGTGTTTCCTCAGGTGACTTCCAGAGCGAGAGCAGATGAGTAACTGAAAGCACCTTGTCACCAGGAATGATCGCCTTATTTTAAAACTCTATAACTCTATATAAAAGTCTGTAACACTGACGTAAATGACACCGTCCAAAATCGTCAGTATCAGTTGAGATCGTTAAGGAAGGACAAAATCCTGTTGTCCTGGAAACAGATCTCTTTGAATCATGCGTTCACTGAGTTTCATGACCATTAAGTACCAGATGCACAGAGGAGGGGCTGTGACATTTAAGTTGAACCATGCCGTTCAATGTATACTTTAAAAGAGGCTTTTTTTCTTACGCTGTACTAAGGGAAGCCAATGCCTGCTGCTTAGAGGACAAAGTTTTGCAGCAGGCAGTAATCTTTTTTCTCTGACCCTGTCTTGGGTGAACTGAAACAAAAACCAATTACCCTCTGAGATCAAGATTTTTTCAGATGCCTCAAGAACTGTTTTAACTAGGTTTTAGAATTGTGGGCTGCCTTTCTACCGGCCTCCCTCCTGGTGTGGGATGTAGCCACATTTAAAACATCACCAAGTAATGGAAAATTGTTCAACTCTTTCCCTTACAAGTATGCTCTATTTACAATCATTATGGTCATTTTGGCGTGAGCCTCAGTTTTTAATGGAATGCCCCATAGCTCACTTTGAACCATTTTTTCTCACCCTCTTTATTAACCTCCATATCATTACCTCATTCTCTTGGAAGTCTGAAACCCAGTTCCATAAATGCAGTAAAAGTTCAAACTAGTCCCATTTGGAGTGAGGTTCTATTGTTGAACATGCTCTTTGACTGCATCCTGATTCAAACATTCCTGGTCAGCTCTGTAGTGTAACGAGGGTCCACATGGGATTAGACCTCAAGATCTTGGTGTTACCACTCAAGGTGCACAAGTCCTTCCCACACTTGAGCTGATTGCCCATCCTGCCTGGTCTTTGAGGTGGACTATACCACATCTCAGCACCTGCCCAGTCCTTGTCCATTTACTGGCAATAAGCAGTAACCAAGAATGATTCTGCTTCCACCCTGAGAACCATCTGATTTGAGGTCTCAGAAGCCAATCCTCTGCAGAAAGGTGGTCTCTGACTTGATGTGAGACCTTAGCCGTGTGAAGGAAAGGAAAGAAGACCGGCTCAAGACAAAAGTGTAGTGACAGACCTTACAGAAAGGTCGATCAGGAAAAAGCAAAAACTGACCAATGAGACTTGATACGATTAAAAGTATCTGCACAGCAGAGCAGGGGAAACAGCTCAGTGGATGAAGCATTTGCCACGGAAGTGTGAGGACTAAAGTTTGGATTCCCCAGATCACCTTGTCGAAGATGATGTGACGGCGTGTGTCTGTAATCCCAGAATTCCCACAGTGAAATGGGAGGCAGAGACAGGAGAGTCCCCACACAGACCATCTAGGTTGGTTCTGAGGTAGCCCAACACAAAATTATAAAGTTACTTAAAATACTGTGGGGGGGTGTGATTTTTTTTTCAGTTACTTGATTGTGCCATTCGTAAGCATAAACCTTGAAAATGGGAATGTAGTATCACAATCTTGGGAGGGGGACCAGGTGACTGTTAGCGACATTTCCTCAGTGACTAGAGGCCCTTTCAGAAAATCCTTCCCTAAGTCTCTGACTTTTACCCCTAACAGTTTTAGAGTTTCAAGCTTACATTAACATAGAAGCCACTTTTCTGCAGAGGACGGCTTCTGAAATGGTGAACTGGCTAGTCTGCAAAGCAGGACACGCAACCATCCATGATAACTATGCGTAGCATTAAGTGAGCAGGGTCCAGGCCAGGCGCTGAGATGAGGCAGGGCAGTCCCTCTTAGAAACAAGGCAGGCTCAAAGCAACAGTAGAGATCACTAAAGGGAGGAGGGAGCAATAAGAGAGCAGAGGGGAGAATATTAGGAGAATGCAACATTCCTATATGAATATACATTTCCTACAATATACTTGTAGGAAAATGTCCTCGTATAACATGGTACCATATGTATGTACAACATGGTACCACATGTATGTATGGCACTATTGTGCCAGGAAGTGTTCGTGAACCCCAAAAGACCACCCAGGAGTGGTTACCAACATAACCACATCAGTCTCTTTATTACAAACTTGAGTTTCGACTTACCTCTGACCCACAGGATGGTGTGTGAAACAGCCCAAGCTCTCACTGGGACAAGGCTTTATAAGAAATGAAAGTAAGTGAGGTAGTGGGTCCAACCCAGTGAGCGTCTAACTGAATGACTATCGTAAGCTGACAGGTGGCTGCTCTAAAGCAAGACCATGCACAATCACGAATGGTCTGGAAGTACATCTGAGACTATTGGACTAATCTTTGGTTAACTGTTTCTAGGAAGTAGCTAGGGAATAACTCTGGCCAAGGACAACTCATGGGCTCCTTCCTAGTACTTGGGTGCAGCTTGGGTTCAACTGTGGACTAAGTTCTCAGGCTTTTTTTTTTCCCATTTTCTTTAATGATGGAGGCTTGTCCCAAGATAGATGGTTTGGCCTCGCGGTACTATGCAACATGTACAATAAATAAAAAATTAAAACATTTTTAAATCCTTGATTTAATAAAGGATGGTATCTTGATTAGGGTTTGACTGCTGTGAACAGGCACCATGACCAAGGCAACTCTTCTAAGAACAACATTTAATTGGGACTGGCTTAATTCAGAGATTCAGAGATTCAGTCCATTATCATCAAGGCATGGAATCATCCAGGCAGGCATGGTGCAGGCAGAGCTGAGAGTTCTCCATCTTCATCTGAATGCTGCTCGCAGAATACTGGCTGCCAGGCAGCTAGGATGAGGGTCTTATATCCCACAACCACAGTGTCACACCTACTCCAAGGCCACATCAACTCCAACAAGGCCATACCTCCAAATAGTGCCACTCCCTGGGCCAAGCATATTCAAACCATGACAGATGGTCATTAGCCTTGACAGACATATTAGTGCTAATCAATAATTCCTCCACATATCTGTATTCAACTCAAATACCTGAATTTGGTGCCTCCTAGGAGCAAGGCATTATGTCAAAGAGAAAAGTCAATGGTTTGCCCACAGCTCCATCTTCTATTGCCCTTGCTGCTCTTTCTTAACCTATACTGTTCTTGGGAGACCCAGAGTTCCAACTGTCCCTCATTTCTCTTAGTGGTGACCTATCCTGACTCAACTTTCTACAGCACCATCCCAGTCCGTCCTTTTCATCCTCCCACCCCCTGTCCTTCTCACCCTCCTATTCCCATCTTCCCCATCTCCTTCACCAAGATAGAACTTCATCCTTGCTAGTGGTTCTTTTTCAACTATACTTTAATTCTTTTTTATATTTACTTATTATTTTGTGTCAATGAATGGTTTGCTTTCATGTAAGCATGTGTAACACACGTGTCCATGGAGTTCAGAAGAGAGCATCTGGTCCCTCAGAATTGGCAGTGCTACCGTATGGGAACTGAGAACTGAACTCAGATCCTGGGCAAGAACAGTATGTTCTTTTAACCACTGGGCCAACTCTTCAGCCCCTACAATATTTTTTAATAGGTTGATCCTGAATTCAGACTAAATGACCCATCCCCTAAGTCTTTCTCAAATATCTTCCTCCCTGTGATCAAGCTTCTAGAAAGAGAAATCTTCACATTCTATCCCTGTATATGTCCCAAAACAACTGAGCATATGTGTTCCGTGCAGGCAAGCAGGTCTCCAAGGTGAAGGCAATGGAAGGGTTTCTTCTACTCCTGCCCAATTCCTCCTCAAGCTCCTCCTCAGGAGAGGTAACATGCTAAGGAAAGTGCCTTCCTCCTGGAAATCAGAGGAGTGGGGGAAGTAGTCCCTATAATTCTGAATTATATGGGGCTGGAGAGGTGGCTCAGTGGTTAAGAGCACTGACTGCTCTTCCAGAGGTCCTGAGTTCAAATCCCAGCAACCACATGGTGGCTCACAACCATCTGTAATGGGATCTGGTGCCCACGCCTGTTGTGTCTGAAAATAGCTACAGTGTACTCATACGCATAAACAAATAATTCTTTTTTTAAAAAATACTGAATCATATGATTTTAGGAACAAGAACTATGAATAACGTAAGACACATAGCAGAGACTAGAGAGATGGCTCCATGGGTAACGTGCTTGCCTTGCAAGCATGAGAATCTGAGTTTGGATATTCAGCATGCACATGAAAATGTAGCCATGGGGGTACACAGTTGTAACCCCTGCACTGGCTGCAAAAAGGAACCCCTCACAGGAGATCATTGGCCGACCAGCCTAGCTGATTCTGAACCAGTGTTGGCTTCTGGCCTCACACAGAGAGAAAAATTATAATACACACAGGAAGGAAATAATAAAGGGAGGGGAGAAGGGAGGGAGGGAGGGAGAAAGAGAGAAGGGGAAAGAGAGTGCCCACACAGATGCAAGAGAGTGGGGTAGGGGGCTTGTGCCTTTCAATAAAGTGCTCAAAGGAGGCCTCACCTGAGATGCATTTTTGCAAGTCAGTGAATAGCAAGGACATTTAGGCTGAAGGAAAAATAGAAAAACAAGATCTCAAGAAAGAAGGTGAATTAATTGGAGTTGGGACTGAGGCTTTAAATGTTCACTAAGACTGGAGCCATGGTGGAGTAATGCCCTCACAAAAGATGCCCATGTCATAGTCCCTAAGGCCTAAGAATGGCTCTTAATGAAAACAGGAACTTTGCAGATATGACTAAGTTCAGGATCTTGAAACGGAGTATTTATCCTGAATTATCTGTCTGGACCTAACCAAAAAAAAAAAAAAAAAAAAAAAAAAAAAAAAAACACAAATGTTCTTACAAGATGGAGGCAGAAGAGTTGTAGAGGGTAAAGGTTCTACACTGTAGACTTCGAAGAGGAAAGATGGATTCAGGAGCTGAAGAATATTGGTGACCTTCAAAAGCTAGAAATGGCAACTGGAGAGTCCACAGAGTACACAGCTCTACCTCAGTCTTAGCACTTCTGACCTTGAAGACTGTACTGGAGTAGAGTTGCTAAAGTCTGTGGTAAGTCTTTCCAGTAGCAAGACAAAACTAATGCAAGCCAAGTAAATAAGAGAGTAGAAAAGACAGGGTACAAGAGTTTGTCGAGGACCTGCTTATGCCTTGTAGGTCACGACAGAGTTTAGCTTCCATGCTGATCATTCTGGGGAGACTTAGACATTGATTTAAGCAGATGAGTAATAGTTTTCCCCGTGTACTTTAAACACTGTCCTGGCTTGTGAGAAATAGTGAGAGCAAGAGAACAGGCAGGGAGCTGCTGCCAAAGAAAAACCAGGGTGGAGGAGGAGGATTGAGTTCTGGAATGTTCTACCCTTTTAAAGTACTGCTGAAGGAGGAGGCATGCACAAGGGAAATGCAGTTGGCGATCGGTGAGGGATGAGGAGATCAGGAAGGTGGGTGTTTCAGGATCTGAAAACACTGTTTCTAAGCAGAAGTCCACTAAGGAACTTGGCACACTGAAGGAGTTGCTTCCAGCCACTGGTTCAGTCATCCAGTCTAATGAGTGACAGAGAGCTGAGTCATGGTCTCACAAACTTAACAAGGGAAAGGACACACAATTCTCCCTAACAGATGCCAGCCTGAGGACTGGGCTCGGGTGGGTGAGACAGCTCAGCAGATAGGGAGAGCATTCGAGGACAAGACTGATGTTCAGAGTCAGTCTCTGAAACCTACGTGGTAGAAGAAGAGAACAAGTTGTCCTCTACACTCCTCCACATGCACACCCACACCTAGAAAATACATAGATAGATAGATAGATAGATAGATAGATAGATAGATAGATAGATAATTGATAGATAGATATAGAGATAGATAGATAGATGATAGATAGATAGATAGATAATTGATAGATAGATATAGAGATAGATAGATAGATAGATAGATAGATAGATATAGAGATAGATAGATAGATAGATAGATAGATAGATAGATAGATAGATAGATGATAGATAGATAGATATAGAGATATAGAGATAGATATAGAGATAGGTAGGTAGGTAGGTAAGTAGGTAGATAGATAGATAGATAGATAGATAGATAGATAGATAGATAGATAGATAGATATAGAGATAGATAGATATAGAGATAGATAGATATAGAGATAGATAGATAGATAGATAGATAGATAGATAGATAGATAGATATAAAGATAGATAGGTATGTAGGTAGATAGGTAGATAGAGAGAGATAAGTAGGTAGGTAGGTAGGTAGGTAGATAGATAGATCATAGGTAGATAGATACATAGATAGATAGGTAGGTAGGTAGGTAGGTAGATAGATAGATAGATAGATAGATAGATAGATAGATAGATAGATAGGTAGGTAGATAGATAGATAGATAGATAGATAGATAGATAGATAGATAATTTTAAAAAGCAAAATCTGACATTCTCCTCCATCTTCCCTTCCACCGTAATCAAACCTAGGGCTCTGGAACCATACATACAGGCAGGTCCACCCCCCTCCCAATACCTACTACAACAAGAACATCCAGGGACCAAAACCATCCAGATGGCTAAAAGCCCTCAAAAGAACACAGTCAACAAGAGCCAGGGCAACCTGACACCTTCAGAGCACAGCTACCCCACTACACCAAGTCCTGGATATCCTAGCACAACTGAAACACACGAAAATGACCTTAAATACAATCTTATAAAGATGGTAAAGGCCTTTAAAGAAGAATTAATAAATCCCTTAAAGAAACACAGAAAAATACAATCAAACAGATAGAGGCCTTTAAAGAGGAAATAAATAAATCCCTTAAAGACATACAGAAAGAATATGCAATTAAACAGGTGAAGGAAATAAATAAAACTATGCAAGATCTGAAAGTGGAAATAGAAGCAATAAATAAAATGTAAACTGAGGAAATCCTGGAGATGGGAAACCTAGGGAAGAGAGCAGGAACAACAGATGCAAGCATCACCAACAGAATACAGGAGAAGGAAGAGAGAATCCCAGGTGTACAAGATACAATAGAAAAAAAAAAAAAAAACCTGACATATCTGTCAAAGAAAATGTGAAATCTAAAAAATTCCTGACACAAAACATCCAGAAAATCTGGGATACCATGAAAAGACCTAACCTAAGAATAATAGCAAGAGAAAAAGGTTAAGAGTCCCAGCTAGAAGGCTACACATATACTCTAACACACCAACATCAAAATAACAGGAAATAATCTCTGGTCATTAATAACTCTCAACATCAATGGAATCAATTCTTCAATAAAAAGACAGGCTAACAGAATGGATTCAAATGCAGAACCCATCATTCTGCTGCATTCAAGAAACATACCTCAGCAATAAAGAAAGACACTACCTCAGAGTAAGAGGCTGAAACAAAGTTTTCTAAGTAAATAGACCCAAGAAGCAAGCTGGATGGAGTAGCTATTGCAATATCTAATAAAATACTTTCAAACAAAATTAATCAAAAAAGACAGGGAAAGACACTTCATACTCATCAAAGGAAAAATCTACCAAGATAAATATCTCAATTCTGAGCATCTATGCTCCAAACACAAGGGTGATCACATCTGTAAAAATAAACATTGCTAAAGCTTAAATCACACATCAAACCCCACACATTAATAATGGAAGACTTCGACACGCACTCTAACCAATCGGCAGACAAAATCTAAACATAGAAATAATGAAACGATCAGATATTATAAATAAAATAAACTTAGTAGACATCTATAGAATATTTTAACCAAACACAAAAGAATATACTTTCTTCTCAGCACCTCATGGATTCATCTCCAAAATTGACCATATAGGCAGTCACAAAGCAAGCCTCAACCGATACAACAGAATTTAAGTAGCATGAATTAAGGCTAGGCTTCAACAACAACAGAAATACCAGAAAGCCTACATACTCATGGAAAGTGAACAATTCTCTACTCAATGATCTATGGGTCATAGAAGAAATAAAGAAAGAAATTAAAGACTTTCTAAAATTCAAAGAAATTTAAGACACAACATACCCAAATTTACGGGGCACAACAAAAGCAGTGCTAAGGAAAGTTGGTAGCACTGAGTCCCTCCATAAAGAAATTTGAAAGTTCTCATACTGGCAATTTAAAAGTAAACCTGGAAGCTCTAGAAAGAGAGAGAGAAGAGCAAGCACACCAAAGAGGAGTAGAAGGCAAGAAATAATCAAGATTAGGGCTGAAATCAAAAACAATACAAAGAATCAACAAAACCAAGAGCTGGTTCTTGGAAAAAGTCAACAAGATAGACAAACCCTTAGCCAAACTAACCAAAAGACTGAGAGACAGTATCCAAATTAACAAAGTCAGATATGAAAAGGGGGAAATAACAACAGACCCTGAAGAAATCCAAAGAATCATTAAGTCTTACTTCAAAAGCCTATACTCCACAAAGTTGGAAAAATATTAATAAAATGAATAATTCTCTAGACAGATACCACTTACCAAAGTTAAATCAAGATCTAAAGAAATAGAAAGTAGTCATTAGAAGTCTCCCAATCAAAAGAAAAAAAAAAAATCCCAAGGCCAGATAATGCAGAATTCTACCAGACTTTCAAAGAACTAATACCAATACTCTTCAAACTAGTCCATAAAATAGAAACAGAAGAATCACTGCCAAAGTGATTTATTCTGTGAGACCACAGTCACCCTGACACCTAAACCACACAAAGACTCAACAAAGAAAGCGAACTTCTGTTGCCCTGGTGCTGTTTGTATTTTGATATTAATAATGCTTCCTCAAGAGAGGCTGCCCCCCACCCCGCCTTCCCACTTCTGACGTCCACGAGTAGATCTCGGTAGCTCCCTGAACCTTCTCCCCATTCTGGCTGGTCAAATAAAGGCTGGAGCCGATGACTGGGCCATGGAAGGGAAAGGTGCGATGGGAGGTCTCAGGGAGGAAGAGGAGGTGGAAGGGAGAAGGAGCGGAACCGCAAGGAGTCTCATAGCTGGGGAATAAATTAGTATAACTGAGTTGTGTGCTTTTATATGGGCTTATTGGGGTTAGAAATTACTGCAACATTTGGCACACCAACGTATCGCTTAGAACCCAACTAACCGAGGATAAAAGTTCACACCACACCACCACCCAATAAATGGCTGGGGCTTTGATCTAGGGCTGCAGCGTGTGGGTTGAAAGCTGAGTGCGTCTGAGGGGTCTTCAGAGAGCTACTGATAGGCCCCAACCACAAGTACCAAGCAGACAGCAAGAGGCAGCACCGCAGTCTGAGCTGGGACTTGGGCAGTCCTAGTGTTACGATATCTTTGGAGGTTCCCGGAGCCTAAAAGAAGGACCAAGGACTCTGGGGCAAGATTGCTTGTAGAATACTTCATAGCTAAAGAAACAGTAATTAACCTTCTAAAGCCTTCTCACAGGAATAGCTGGCTGATCCAGGCATCTCTGCCCAAGGGAGCTTTCCCGTACTCGGTATCCCCCAAGTCTAAACAGCACGAAAACCAGCCAGACCGGCTCTACCAACTTAGATTAACAAGTGAACACTCAGGCTGCCGGACAGGACCGTCCAGAAGTGAACTGCAGTGTCCCAAGTCGAACAGCAGAGGGAGACAAAGGTACAACAAGCTCCGGATCAGGTAACAAGATAATTTTTAGATACTTAAAGATGAGAAACACAATAAATACCTTTTTAGATTTTATGGGATGATATTTTGATGTTATGACGGGGATAGATTTAAAAGAAATTGATACCTTGTCCAGCTATAGTTATTACAATGTTGATTTACTATGTCTTCTCAAGAGACAAGACCCTAGATAAAAAAAAAAAAAAAAAAAAAAAAAAAGACAAGCCTTAGAAAAGGGGTTAGAGAAAACATTGGAAAAGATGCTAGAACAAAAAGATGCAGAATTCCATACATCAAACTGAACAGCAAAGGGGTAGCAATAAAATTTGGAAGCAGAGTCTAGAGGATAATTTGCTAAAACCAGTAAATCACAATAAGGTAGAGGCTACAATATCAGAATTGCAACATTAAGAGAAATTAAAATCATGGAAGCAGGCTTAGAGCAGAAGATACCGGAATTCATAGAGAGGCATGAACAACAGAGAGAAAATTTTACGACTTGGCAACACAGCCTAGAGGAAACGTTGGAACAAAAGGCACAGGACTTATAGGTTCAGATAAGCAACAGAGAGAGGGGAATGAAGGAGACGGGAGCTGGAGAAGATGCTAGAACGAAAGATGCAACAACTCGGACCAGACCCAGCAGCAGAGAGGGAGAATTGGAAGCAAGGCTTGGAGGAGAACCTTCTTAAATTAATCAATCAAAACAAAATAGCAAAATATCAGAATTACAAATATGTACTGGCTGGTTTTGTGTCAACTTGACACAAGCTGGAGTGATCACAGAGAAAGGAGCCTCCCTTGAGGAAATGCCTCCATGAGATCCAGCTGTAAGGCATTTTCTCAGCTAGCGATCAAGGGGGAAGGACATATGTGTTTGTTTTTTGAGACAGTCTCAGTATGCAACGCTGGCTGGCTTGGAACTCTCTATGTAGGCAAAGTTGGCCTGGAACTCACAGATATTCTCCTTTCCCCCACCCCCTACCCCCCTTCCCCGCCCTCGGACTCTGGATGCTGGAATTAAAGTACCCCCAGACTGTCTTGTGATGGCGGTGGTGGTGTCTGTTTTACACTGCCCACCATTTCTAGGAGAAGTTAGTGTAGCTCCATCTGCAGGCATGCAAAACCGTTTGTTCAGGTAGCTGAATCTGAGGAAGGCGGGATGCCCAGGTTATGAGGACCAAAGCTATCTATCCCTTCTTTGGTTGCCTGTGTTGCAAACCCAATCTTTTCCCTCAATCTTTTCCCTTAATAAGGGCGCCATCTGGTGGGAAAAACGGGCAAAGACGTGACGCGCCCCTGGGGAAATGCAAACCCAAAGTTCCTGAATACACTAGCCACATTCTGAGAACTCAAAAACCACACGTTACTAGTGCTACACTACCAGAAAGTACAGACATAGAATCGTTTGTGACTGGAAAAGCATTGCCTGGGAAGCACTTCGGGTCCAAAGACCTCCCAGGTGGCTTTTTGATGGCTCAGATGCCTCAGAATGCGTGAGCCTGAGAGATCGCTCAGCAGTTTCGAGCGTGTGTTGCTCTTGCAGAGGATCAGAGTTTGGTTCCCAGCAGCCATTCCCAAGGCAGTTAGTCCCATTATCACTCCAGTTCCACAGGCTCTGATGTCCTCTTCTGGCCGGTGGTGATTTCAAGGAGAGCGGCTCACGTGTGTGAATGCTTAGTCCCCAGCTCAGAATGCAAAGAAAACGTGGTGCACCCCAGTGCCAGTGAAAGAAGATGTCAGAACGCCATCTATTCATCTGCCTTAAGCCCTCACTGAACCACGAAGTCCAACTTATAAAGGCTGGCCCTGAGGAGAAAGTAGAGATGAATATATTGAGCACAAAGGGTCTCAAAGGAGGACGTTCTTTCCTTTGACTGAGAAAGATGCACATCCATGAAAAGACTGAGAAAACACACCTGCCTCACACCCTTCTTCTCCCAGCAGTCCTGGGAATAGATGACTACAGAGAAAATGATGGAATTGCGGCGGTGGTGGTGGTGGTACTTATTGTTTTGCTCTGGTTTTGTTTGTTCGTTTTGCTTTTGCTTTTGCTTTTGTAAGATCGAACTTTTTTTTTTTTTTAAATCAAGGGTGGAGGAGGAACCGTGGCCGGGATCTCAGAATAGGATGGGAAGGTGCAGGGATAGGGTTAGCATGAGTAAAGGGAGGTGCTTGCTCTGGTGGTTATCTCTACCGGCTTGATATGGCCCACAGTCACGTGAGAGGAGAGCCCTAAGGGACCAGGACGGTGGGACTGGTCCGTGTGGAAGTGTTTTATTTTATTATTGAGACAAGGTCTCACTGAGTAGATCTGGCTGTCCTGGAACTCCCTAGGCAGACCAGACTAACCCAAAACTCACACAAAGATCCACCTGCCTCTACGTTTAAAAATAAAAACTTCCAGAGAAATCTAATCAGGATAGGTGAAAAGAAACAGTATAACATAAATTATTATATTTAGCTTGTTAGACATGTTGCATGTTCTGTTTCTGACTCTATCTTATACTTCAAGCTGAGTGTGACAGTGCATACCTGTAATCTCCTGACTCTGCCTGGGCCCATCTTAGGTAAGTCCTAGGGAACATGGGCCTGTCTCGAAAGTAAACAAATGGGGGGAGGGGCTAGAAAAATGGCTCAGTATATTGGAGCATGAACTCCTCTTGCAGAGGACCTGAATTTGGTACCCACATCAGGGAACACGCAACTGCCTATAATTGCAGTTCTAAGGAAACCAAGTATTTTTAAAACTAACAAATATACGAAGACCTATTGGTTTGGGGTGTCTAAAGAATCAACATCAATGCAAACCAGTATCACTTGGCTAGATAGTAACCAGACTAAGGAAAGATAGGTAGATGAGGGATGGGTGCGTGGATGGATAGATGGATAGATAGACAGACACACGCATTCACAGTAGATGGCTTTGGTAGCTCACATAACTATAATAGCTTGAAAGTTCCACGATCCACAGAGACCCAGGATTCCAAAGTTCCTTGCCTGAGAAGCAGGAAGGCTGTTGGTATAAGCTCTAAAGTCCACATGTGAAAGCAAGAGAAGCTAATGTCCTGACCAGAAGACATAGGCAAAAGTCACCTCCTGCCCCATCCTGCTTGTTCTAGTCAAGGTCTCCTGATTTCCATTCCACTGGTTCAAATGCACATCTCAACAGACAAGCCCTCACACCACACCCAGGAACCAATGGCCCAGTCAAACTTACACGTGAACCAGAGCTTGTAGGCATAGCAAAGCCTCTGTGCAGAACTCAAAGGTCACCTCAGTACCCTGCACCCTATCTGTAATAAGGTCTGTATTGACATGAAAGGAGACTTGTCACATGCTCATTAGAGTGGGCGGGGGCGGGGCCAGAAAGACAGATTGCAAAGCACTGACATGCAAAGGCAATACATTTTTAAAAATCTAAAATACTTTTATATGTTGAAAGTACAGGGGACTGATTTTTGGTGGCTCACACCTTTAATCCCAGCACTCAGAAGGAGGACCTCTTTGAGAAATAAATAATAACACTACTTCACCACATTATTGCGAAGATTTCATGGGGTCTCCAGGTAAGGGCCAAAGCACATTATCTGACATATTGATTTGTAGTATAGCAAACTCTCAGTAGCTTTTACCTACCATATAATCTCATTGCTTTTTGTTTTGTTTTGTTTTCCATTTCAAGATAGGGTTTCTCTGTATGATAGCCCTGGCTTTCCTAGATTCACTTTGTAGATTAGGCTGGCCTCAAACTCACAGAAGGCATGTACTACCAAGATTAACTTCTCATTGCCTTTTCAAAATAATGTATGTATGTATGTATGTATGTATGTATGTATTTGAACTTGAAAACTCTCTAGGGAAAAAAATATCGAATTGTTTTGAGATCGGGTTAGTATACTAGCACACAGCTTTGTAAGCATTTCAGAGGGAATTCTGGTGGTGATTCTGAGCATTCAGACGCTAAGCACAGACCCAGAGCCATGACTTACATGTCTCTAAGAAAAATAAAGTCCAGAAAGCGTCTGCTTTATAAGCATGGGAACCAGAGTTATAATCCCCATCGCCTGCGTTGGAGCCAGATGCTGTGATACACGTCGGTAGCCCAGCACCGGCGCTGGGGCTAGTGGAAACAGTTCCCCAGAGCTCCTTGCCAAAATCAGTGATTTTCCTTGCCTCAAAATATAAGGTGAAGAGCAAAGAAAGAAGATACCTGATGCCAACTTCAGGCCTCCACATTCACAGGAAGCACAAAGGCACGCGTGCACGAACGCACACTCGCACACCACATGGGCAAACGCGTGGGAGGGGGAATAAACACAGAAGTTTTACTTGGAGCCATTGACTTAACGATAATAAGTCATTCTTCTAAAATAGAAGTCTACAATAGGCCTAGTCATTTCCCTTGTTCACGTTTTTCGGATCTCATTAGCACTCGGTTTATTTGAGTAAGCTTTTGTTCCAGAGCCCCACTCCCAACTGCAACATTCACACACACACACACACACACATACACACACACACATACACACACATACACACACACATACACACACACACACAGACACACACACACACATACACACACACACACACACACAGACACACACACCAGCCAGTGGTATGGCTTCATGCTGGTCACTGCGGGTATTCCCCCTCCCAGCCCTCTAAAAATAGGACAGAACAGGATCCCCACTCCCACCCCACTACTTCCTTTCTTCTTGTCACAAACACTCCAAACTACTCTGGGTTTGAGAACAAGGAAGTCCCCAATTAGCCTGCGCCAGATACACCATTCCTCCGTTTCTCTGCCACCATTTCCCTGTTTGCTCCCCTGAGATAAAAGAACATCCCTGTGCCCACCCTTTCAGCCCCCTTCCTTTTTCATTGTCTCTCATGAGCCTTGGTTTCTAGTCCAGCAAGTTCTTCCAGAAACCAAGAATCACGTTTCAACATCCCCACCTCCACAGCGCGGCCTGCCAAGAAACCCAGCCGTAAGCTCAACTCGTCCAACTTCTGAGCTTTGTGGTATTGGCTTCAGCTCCTCCGACCCCCACCCGCCTGCTGGAATTAACTTTATATGGGTATCATCTCAATTTCTTTCTTAGACACTTGCTCTCGTTGCTAAGAACAAACAAATGTCCGCTGCATCTGAACCTTTAACCCCAGCACTCCAGAAGCAAAGACTAGTTCAAGACCAACCTGATCTACATATTGAGTTTCAAGTCAACGGTCCCTTCCCTCAAAAGAAAAACAAAAGCATTGATTTGTTATTTCTTTGTGGGGGAGAAGGTCAGAGGATAATTTGTAAGAGTAGAGTCTCCTTCAATCATTCAAGTTCCAGGGTTTGAAGTGAGGTGATCAGACTCAGCAGCAAGTGCCTTCATCTGCTGAGTCATCAAACAGCCCTCTAATCTGACAATCTTTTAAAGAGGCCTTATACTGCTTCAAGCTCACCTCGCAGAATTCCTTCCAGTCAGGAACATGAACATGAAGTCCACGTTGAGGATTTATTCGTGGTCAAGCATTGGTGAAGCGCGGGAAGCAGAGACTAAGGCTTGGCCACAGACAGTTCCAAACATTTACCCTCTACTTAGAAAAACGTAGAAACAAAAGTCACTCTCAGAAAAGCTGAAGGTAACTTATAGACAAGCAAATACCAAAGCTATATAATTATTGTCATAAGACCTTTAGATCTGAGTGGCCATATAGGACCCCTGTTGATAATAATAATTAATATTTGAAGTTCATTAAAAATAATTTTTTAGAATAAGAACATCCTATGTTTTTAAAAAAAAGTTCCCATGGTGTGCCTAAAACTCAGGTTTAACTGGGCATCCTGTATTACTATTTGCTAATTCTGACAGGCTTAAAGTGGAGACAGGTAGGGTACAAAACAAGATCCTAGGCCAGTGGAGTTGGTCGGACTAGCTTGCTGGAGAATGCAGGCTTTAAGCCAGAGGCGGAGGAAAGCTTGAGATGGACACAGCATTCCACATGTAGGAAGCTCGTGTCCTTGAGGCTGAAATGGAGATGAGCAAGTAATTCCTGGTTGGGATCACAACCCAGCTGTCTTAGGTGGTTCCTGGACGGGTGAGAGTGAGATCTCTGGTTACATTTGTTTCTTCTATGTAAGCAATCTCTGGGCTGGATTTCTTTCTATGGGGTTTGTGGGGCTGGGGGGGGTGGGGAGAAACAATGTTGCTGTTATTCACAGTGATGTCACTTTTTACTGTGTTCTTTATATAAACCAAGACCAATTTTCAACATTGTGAACACAGAAGCATTTCTCTTTACAAGTTATATATGTGTATATCAACATTAGCCTTGCACTGGGTACTCATCTTTTTTTTATGTGCATTGGTATTTTGCTTTTACATATGTGGATGGTGCCAGATCCCCTAGAACTAGAGCTACAGTGTTGAGCTGCCATGTGGGTACTGGGAATTGAACCCAGGTCCTCCAGAAGAGTAGCCATTTCTCTTAAGCTTTGAGCCACCTCTCCAGCCTCATGGGTACACATCTTAATGGCCAAAAATGACTTAAATGATCTTGGACAAGGCATGTGTCTGTAGTTCCAGAAGAAAGATACAGGAAAACTACAAAAAAAAGAAAGAAAGAAAGAAAGAAAGAAAAATACAGAAAACCTACAAGAAAAATATTAAGTCTGAGATCAGCCTGGGCTATGTGGTGAAAGACAGCCTATCTTATGACAGAATGACTTCTAAGATGTGTGTGTGTGTGTGTGTGTGTGTGAGAGAGAGAGAGAGAGAGAGAGAGAGAGAGAGAGAGAGAGAGAGATCCAATCAATCACAGTCTCTGCTGATACTTGGGAGTGCTCTTTGGTTTAAGTCAGCAGGGTTTGAGGGCTAAACCTGACGTCTTTGCACTTGAAGGAGCAAGCCTAAGATTAAAAGAGCATTTCTGTCCGTGCTGGGAAAGGTGTGAGAAACTACTAAGTAAACAGAGGGTAAAGAAATAAAATCCCAGCCAGACATGGTGATATACACCTTTGATTCTGGCACTCGGGAGGAAGAGGCAGGCAGCTCTCTCTGAGTCTGAGGCCAGCCTAGTTTAAGTAGTGAGTTCCAGGATAGGCAAAGCTGCACAGAGAAACCCTGTCTTGAAAAACCAAAAAATGTTGTTGAATGTTTTAATCCAAATCTGGGATTTCTACCCACTTTTGACTGTTTAGTGCCCAGATAAAACACATACACACACAACCCTTACATGTAAATATTAAATTGCCATAAAATAAGCCTTAATCAGCACTACAGCTCTCTTTGCTATTAAAATCTGTTTCCTATTAATAACCCCAAGTTATTCCTTACTGTGTTTTCTCTGGGCTGCTCTTAATTCTACTTGGCCATTACTCCTAACTCACAGCTTCTTCCCTTCCTTCACCTTCTCTCCTTGTGATCTCCTCCAAGCCTCCTGGGCAGAAACACCAAGCCGCGCCCATTTGAAGTCTGCCAGCTATAGGCCATAGGCATCTTTATTGACCAATCAGAAATAACTCGGGGCAAGGTCACATAGTGTCATCTGGGTCTTCCTGCAGATTTCCTCTCAGGGCAACCAGGTCTTGGGACCCCACACTTAGCTTTGCACAATACATAGCAAAAGCCCAAACCTCAACAAAAAGCAAAAACTAAAAAATAAAATCCCTGTTTCTTTGCTTTCAAATTCCTACTTTTCATTCCCAGCAACCCTGTGTCTGGACCCCTGTCACAAGCACACAAAGGCAAAGCCAAGATTGGATGTCTATACAGGCTGTTTGATTGTAACACTGTTTCAAACAACAAAACAACTGGAAGTAGCCAACACCTGTGTATGTAACACTGTTTCAAACAACAAAACAACTGACAGTAGTCCACACCTGTGTATGTAACACTGTTTCAAACAACAAAACAACTGGCTGTAGCCAACAACTCTGTGAGGGCTGGAAGAAATAAACACAATCCTCCATATGGTGGAGGATTTCCTGGCCACCCAAAAGAAAAGCAAAACCTGACACATCACAGGTTCCTGGGGGACAGAGTCAGCACTAGGTTCAAACCCCCAGCATGACAAACAAAGATAAGAACAAATCAGGAGGGAGGAAACTGCTAAGGAGGGGACTTACAAATGTATGCTTTAGAATGCCTAAGAACCAAAAATTCAAATATATTTGCTTATATTTAATTAATGATCATATTTTTTAAATTTTATTTATTTTTATTTATCTGAATACAGGACAGCCTGTCTTCAGACGCACCAGAAGAGAGCATCAGATCCCATTACAGATGGTTGTGAGCCACCATGTGGTTGCTGGTATTTGAACTCAGGACCTCTGGAAGAGCAGTCAGTGGTCTAACCACTGAGCAATTTCTCCAGCCCTCAATGATCCTATCTTAAACAACAAATATAACCTTCAAGTAAAACTATTTTTTTTTTATTCCTTTATATTGGGGGAGGACAGAATAAAGCAGAAATAAAGGTAAAAGAAACAAAATTCCTCCTTTTTAAAAAAGGTTTGTTCATTTATTTTGTATATGAATACTCCATCTGCTTATATGTCTGTATGCCAGAAGAGGGCATCAGATCCCACTATAGATGGTAGGGAATTAAACTCAGGACCTCTGGAAGGGCAGACAATGTTCTTAACCTCTGAGCCATTTCTCCAACCTGAAACAAAGTTTCTTTAAATGTGCTTTGTTGAGCAAGACTTAACTTTGGGATAATGTAGGTATTTAAGTAGTGTATAATTAAATTATGAAAAACATAATTTATTATATATAATAAATATTTAAAAACTATTAAGGAGTCTTTAAAGTTCTAGAGTCATACCGCTGGTGTCTGATAAGACCCTACAGAACAAAGCAAATGAGTGATTACTTGAAATTCTCACCTACTGGAGTCACTGGGTACCAACATTCTTGGCATAGGAAGCAGAAAATAATCAATTCAGATGGACAGGTTAAATAGAAGTCTAATGGTCATAAATTTTAAGATAAAGTATCAACAAAAAAAAAAAAAAAAACCAGGACTTTGTATTTTTTATACAAAAGCAGAAGCATTTCCTCGACCCATCCTAGGAAAGTACTAAAAACCATAGCCACGGAAGTAGCTATGAGCACTCTTATGTGACCCTGAAGTACCATTTCCACTTAAAAAAAAAAAAAAAAAAAAAAAAAAATGAGGCTCCAAGGACAGGAGACACACAAGAGAAGCTTGGAGCATCTTGTCATGCAGGCAAACAAAGAAGCTTTGAGGACCGCAGGATCACAGCCACCCACCCACAGTGGTGCCTGTAGCATGCATACTGATCTCAACTCACAACACAGCAGCCAAGAAAGGGAGCCAGCCTAGCTGCCCACGGACGCTTGGATGGACAAACTGTGGTACCTCTATCCAGTGGAGTATCATTCAGGCACAAAGAAAATGAAATGATGTCGCTTGCAGGAAAGCAAAGCCAAACCCATTAAGCAAAGTAAGCCAGACTCAGAAAGGCAGATGTCACATGCAGAATGGAGGAGTCACAGGGGTTGGTGAGAACAAGAGGGAGTGACCGGGTAAAGAATATGAGCAGAGGCCAGGATGTGCAAGTGCGCAGATGACATGAAATCTACAAACAATACAGATGGAAGACACTACACTCGTTCACCAAATACACTCAGGCTCCAAAACCTATTTAAAGAGGATCCTGCTGCTAGAGGGAAGCTGGAGCTTTGATGGGACAACGGCAATGAACAGAAACCCATCAGTGTTTACACTATGGACTTGTAAAGCCACCAAGTAGGACCTCATCCGGTACTCCTGGAGAATGCCAGCAAGCAGGCTCATGATTGTGAAGACTGGTCATAGAAAGACAATTAGCAAGAGTAATTACTGAAAACTTGAAACTTGGATGAGGCAAAACTAAGATCCAAGCATAAATTAATTTGGTGTGCATGTGTGTGTGTGTGTGATTTTTTAAAAGATTGTTTGTTTATTTGTTTGTTTATTTATTTATTATAAACAGTGTAGCTGTCTTCAGACATGCCAGAAGAGGGCATCAGATCTATTACAAATAGTTGCTGAGATTTGAACTCAGGACCTCTGGAAGAGCAATCAGCGCTCTTAACCACTGAGCCATCTCTCCAGCGTGTATGCTTTTTAAAACAGGTTTTAAAATCATTACCGCATTTATTTATCGTGAGTGTATGTGTATTTGTGATTGTATACGTTGAAGTCAGACAGCCTGTGGGAAGCCATCTTGAGGCTTGGTGGCAAGTCTCTTTACCCACTGAGCCATCTCGTTGGCCTGTTTCTGGGTTTGGTTATAAATGAAGCTGTGATAAATACATAAACACTTACGCGCAAGTGCTTCTGTAAACAAATTGCTCGTTTTTTTGTTTTGTTTTTTTTTTTTTTCTCGGATAAATTTTGTTAGGTCATAAAGTAGATTTTTACCAAAGTGGTTGTACTAGGAACTGGGATATGGTTCAGCAAATAAAAGCACGTGCGGTGTAATCGTGAGAATCTGAGTTCAGATCTCCAGAGCCCATCATCCTTTGCGCATCGCTGTCCCTTCTGTCCGCCTTCGGGGTGGCTGCCATCTTTTTTCCAGGCATCCTGGTTGCCCTCCTTTCTCTGTGGAAGAGGACCGAGCAGATCATCAGGCATCAGTCAGACTGGCATGTCAAAATTAAGCGAAACTGACTGAAGCCCAGAGGTATAGACAACGAGGCGAGGAAAAGATTCGGGGGCCGGATCCTGATGCCCAACATTGGTTACTGGAGCAACAGAAAAACAAAGTATGTCGTACCCAGCAGCTCCCGGGAGTTTCTAGTCCACGAGGTCAAGGAACGGATGTGCGATCGCTCGCGTTTCATCCAAAACCTACAAAGCCAGCGTAGAAAGAACAGTGCGGCTGGTCACCGGAGTCACTAATCCCAATGCCGGTCTACGCAGCGAAGAAAATGAGAAGATTGCTTGTGTGCAAGTTTTAGTTGTATTTAAATAAAACCATACAGATTAAATAAAACGGATACAGATGAAGAGGTGCATGGCTGGTTGGCTTTCTCTCCTGCAGCCCCTATATCCCATCCTTCCCCCGCGAGTCATGGCGATCCTCCCGCTTGCGTTTTGAAGAGGAATCTCTCCAGTCTCCAGTTTGTTATTTTTTTTTTAAATTGGATATTCTCTGTATTTACATTTCAAACGTTATTCCCTTCCCCTTCCCCATTCCCATCCGCCATTCCCCTCCCCTCAGTTTATTATTTTTTTAATAAATCGATTAAAAATACTCTCAATTTCCTTATTTTACCTTGTTTTTTATTTTTTGTTTTTGCCTGGGAAGCTCATTTATTTGCAAACGGTCTGTACCATCTCACTGAGTAGCAACTGTTCACAGCAGCGTGATCACACCACAGAGCTCAGGAGCTCCACAGAAAGGCAGGGTGGAGGGTGAGGAATGAAGAAAAAGAAGCTTAGGATGAGGGGGAGGATGAGAACCAGGAGGAACACGCTCTCCCACATCAGGAGAAGTCTACATGTCCGCAGAAGACATAGTTTCTGAAGCTGTCACACCTCTGGGAGGTGTGAATAGAACTGAGCTTCGGGGAACCAAAGTAGAAGTTCTCAAATGTCTTTCCGATGCTGGCCAGTGATCTCGATTTCTCCTTCATGTCCGGGTTTAGTCTCCACTTCTACCTTCTTCTTGCTATTCCCCCTCTTTCCAATTATGTGCTTGTAGAGGAGACTAGGGGCACTGACGGTGGCCCGGAATCCGTGAGGGGTCTGCTCCACCTCATAGGCACCGAGGGCTCATCAGAGTATTCCGTGGGATCTTGGTAGAAATCCTCATCTTCATGTTGGTATTTGCTTCTCCTGGATGGGATTCTTTCTATAATTCCGTCCATCGAACGTTACAAGCTGAGGACGTAGAACATCCTTGACGCTTTCTCGAAATGACGTTCCAGTTCGGTCTCACCCACCTTTCCTGCGCAGCTCCAGGCAGAGAGCTTTTACCTTGTTTTTGTTTGCTATATTTATGTGTTTTGTTTAAAGGAAGAGAGAAGTACACGGCATGGCATTTGGAGGTCAAACGGTAACTAATAGGACCCAGTTCTCTTCCGTCGTCGATTAGGAGCATATATTTTTACCTATTGAGATTGTTTTTCCAGTTGGGTTCCTCTTCCTAGGGGAACGCAGCTTCCGGCTGGCTGGCAAAAGAAGTAACCAGCAGAGTTGTGATTTATTGAACTGTTCCCCTGTTTGTAGCCCAGGCTGCCTTGAGACTCACTATTTAACTCAGCCTGCCCCTGAACTCATGACAATCCTCTTTGAATTGAAGACAGCGACACTGTACTCACATACATAAGATAAATAAATAAATGTTTAAAAAAAGCAAGTTTTCAACTTTTTTAAGGTTTATTTATTTACTATGTATGTACAGTGAAGAAGCTGTCTTCAGACGCACCAGAAAAGGGCATCAGATCCCATTACAGATGGTTGTGAGCCACCATGTGGTTGCTGGGATTTGAACTCAGGACCTTTGGAAGAGCAGTCGGTGCTCTAACCACTGAGCAATCTCTCAAGCCCCTTAGTTTTTAAAAGATTCCCCAGTAAGAGCTGAGCGTTAGAAGCCTAACAAAAGGATCCTCAAGTCACAATTCTTATAAGGCAAACAGCCTCTCCAGCCCCCCGGTGCTGAGATTTTCATCGACATCTCCTCTTGGCATCCAGTGGGTTGAAAGAAAATAATAATACCATCATTGGGTCCCGTGAGATGGTTCGTCAGGCAAAGATGCTTGCTTCACAAACATGACTGAGTTTAATGCCTGGAACCATGGTGGAAGGAAAGAACCAATTCCTGAAAACTGTCCTCTGACCCCTACTTATGTGTCGTCCACACATACACGCCATACATACAGACATAATATGCATACATTAATCATATTTTTAAATACATTGTTGCCTGGATACATCTCAAAAAGTTTAGAAGCGAGAAACTTAGATTCTTTGGTGCTGAGTTTTGAAATTCACTAATACATCATAGTTAGCTTTATATAAAAAGTCTATTTTATTCTCTAATACAGAAATATCATGCATTTTAAAAATCCAATCAGTTCCCACAATCTGACCTCTGACTACAGATTTGCACCTTGGCACGTGTACATTGGCTCCTTAGATGTCACCTTCTGGCTGCAATACATTGCCAGTAAATAATGAACACCCATGTTAGAAGATCTGTACACAGTTCCTCATGGGCCTGTGGTTAATGACTGAGCTATCATATAGAGATTAAGCTTGACCCACACATCAGCTCCACACGATCTGCTCCCACATCCAATCAGGAATCAGACTGTGGTTCTTCCTTCATGCACTCCGTGCCCTAAATCTCCATCCCCACAGCCACCACCACACAGCCCAGTCTTTCCTATGTAACCCATTCCACAGATGAAAAACATTTAGAAGACCAAAACCCAAGTGTGCAGGATATCCTTTTATTGATATGGATGGTTAGTTTAACTTAAAAGGAGGTTCCTTGGAGCTCACTGCCTGGCTAGTCTTATTAAATCAATGAACTGCAGACTCCCTGAGATACCCTGTCTCAAAGTATAATGTAGAAAGTAATTATAAAAGGCATCTGGCATCAGCCTCTCCTCCACACACAAGCACACACACAAAGAGAGAGAGACAGAGACAGAGAGACAGACAGACAGAGAGAGACATACACACACACAGATACACACAAACACACACACACAGAGATACACACAGAGAAACAAACACAGACACACAAACACACAGAGACACACACAGAGAGAAATACACACAGGGAGACACACAAACACACACACACAGAGAAATACACAGACACACAGAGGGACACAAACACACACAGAGAAATAAACACACAGAGACAAACAAGGATTCTGCAGGTTTTTGTACAGTGCCTAATCTCAGTTTCCTTCCATCATGTCTGCTAAACCCTTACATTCACCTCGGGTTTAGACACATTTTAGGGCCTACCAATTGCTCAGCCTCTCCAGTCGGGGACAAGATCGCCCAGAAGAGATTTCACCCATCACCTGTTTCTTCTGGCTTCATTTCTGTTCCACTCCGAGCTCTATTTAAAGGTCCAACAAGAGTTAGATTTGAGCCAAAGAAATATCTAAGAGGTGATACAGCAGAGGCCTGAAGTAAGCTTTAAATAGAGCAAGACTTCAAAGGCCAGGCTTTCCTGAAACACTAGTCCATGCCACAGAGCAGTCCTATGAGAATCACTCCCAACGTTCCCGGTTTTATGTCTCCGGCTGGGGTATAGTCCAGGTGAGGGAAAGGTTAGATTGCATTGTCATAAAGTATGAGAAAATATCGTTTGTTATGTCAGGAAAAAACATTATTTCACAAAACAAAGGAAAGAGATGCCATAGTTGAATATTTATGCTATGTTAAGATCTACTCACTTCACACAAATGGTTCGCCACATGGTTATTCCTAGACGGAAAAGGAGACCAAACAGCCCTTAATATGGGATTTTAAAAGTGGAAAACAGGTTCAACAAGGTGGCTTAATGGGTAAAGATGCTGGTCACCAATCCCAGTTCCAGGGACCCACATGCTAGGAGACACCTGACTCCTGTAAATTGTCTTCTCTCTCTCTCTCTCTCCCTCCCTGTGTGTGTGTCTCTGTGTGTCTCTCTGTCTCTGTCTGTCTCTGTCTCTCTCTATCTCTCTCTGTCTCTCTCTCTCTTTCACACACACACACAGACACACACACACATACACACATACTTTAAAAATTAAATAGAAAATAAGATGGCCGTTGCAAAGCCACCCAGAGATATTTAGCTCTTAAAACAAGAGTTTACAACAGTAAAACACAGCTGCAGGCAGACCTGGTCAAGGGACTACACAAACCATCAGATGTCTGGGGACACCTTTGTCCCTCCCTGGACCATGTGGCTTACGTTTACACAAATGAATTGGCTCTCTGCTCTGCGAGATAAGGGAGCGACATTCCTAACAATCGTTCCCACCGATGGCTGTTCCTTTGGTTGCTTGTTTTCTGTGTGTTTCCAGGTTACATTGTGTTATGAAATGACCATGTTCCCTGTTAGTTCTTTGTTCCACAATAGATCATAGGCTCTCTGTTGGTCCTTTCAGCATTCCTAAGGTTTTCATTTCATTTGTTTCTTTGACTGGATTTCCACATGAAGCTTGGTTTGGGGTTTTTTTTTATTTTATTTTATTTTATTTTATTTTATTTTTATTTTTATTTTATTTTTATTTTTATTTTTATTTTTTGGAAAGGGGGCTTTCGGGTTCTTTGTGTGTGTTTCTTTCTCTTTTTTTTTTAAGATTTATTTATTTATTTTATGTATGTGAGTACACTGTAGCTGTCTTCAGACGCACCAGAAGAGGGCGCCAGATCCCATTACAGATGGTTGTGAGCCACCATGTGGGTGCTGGGAATTGAACTCAGGACCTCTGGAAGAGCAGTCAGTGCTCTAACTGCTGAGCCATCTGTACAGCCCATTTGTGTGTGTTTCTATATAAAGCACTATGAGTACTGTGTTTCTTGTGTATTCATGTTTGATGTGAAGTAAAGAGATTCGCCTGCCTCCACCTTCCAAGCACAAAGAGCATACACCCCCACACCTGAGTGATTTTTTTTTTTTTTTTTAGCTTGAGTTACAACACTCCTTGGGTGTATTATGGAGAAGTACGAACTTGAGCTATCACTGTTGTAATAAAAGTGTGGTAAATTTTTACAAATGTGGTAAAAAAAAAAAGTTTTAAGATGGGGAATGACTTTTTAAAATAATGAAAGCATACCTCACTCTTGTGGGGGATGACTGCTTGAAAGTGCTTTAAGGTATAAAGTAACTTTATGACACCAGTGTTCTATAAACCCAAGACCTAAATGAGACACTGATACAACAGGTTAAAACAAATGGAGTAACTTTCAGAGCAAAGGAAGCTAATAGAACCCTTGAAAGTCAGTACAGGTCCAATTAGTAACTGAGGAATGGTAAAAAGCCAGAATTGTCGTGGTTGAGGACAGAATTTGTGGCATAGAGGAAATATTTACAGACTCAACAGTGATAAGAGGATCAGGAGTTCAAGGCCAGCTTAGGGTACATGAGACCCTGTTTCAACAAAAATATTCATGAAATATCAAAGAGACACATATCTTTAAGTGCTAGACCACAAAGATCTGGGCTGTTGTAACAATGAATATTGCTTCTACTACAGCCGTTCTAGGCTTCAAAGGAGTCCCAATGGAAGTAGCCTTAAATAAAATGTACACGCCACACTCTTCTTTGGAACAACATGACACCAAGACCCTGACCTACTCAGCTAGGCACCCTCAAGATCAGCCCGGGCTGTTCTGTTGCTGACACGCTTATCACACCACTGTGGCCTGGAAGTTCACCTGGGTCAGCCGCCGAGGGTTATGAGATAAAGACCAGAGACACAGTTCCACTCGCTTTGGAAATACAGAAAACCCCTGCAGAGAAAAATGCATGCTTGCCCTTGCTGCCGATGTTTCGCCTGCGTTGCTTAACCTAAAGGGGATGCTTTTCAGTGGTGGAAAATTCACGAGACTGAAGCCCCAAAGAAGCTATGGCATTCTACGTTTATCAGATGTACTTCGGACTCATGGGCTACTAAATGAGATGTAAGAAAGCTGAGTCTGATGAAAGAGACTCCTGAGAGAAGCCGGAACAGAACTCTCCCTAGTCGTGTTTGTTGGTCAAACTTTGGAAGTCACAGCGACTCTAGCATTGCAGGAGATGGGAGGCACTCCCACAGCCTAGCACCACGTGACCTCTCCCTACCGATCTGGGACCCCTGCCCTTTCTAATGCACCTCTTCTAGAGCCCACTTGGACCCTTCACTTGTTCACAGACCTTCTTCCCTCTCCCAGGCGGGGCTAACCATGCCACCACAGCAGTGACCGGGACACTGGAAAATGAGCTGTCCCCAGCGCCCGACAACAGACTGTTCTCTGAGCATCAAATCAAACTCATCATCTGTGAGCTCGAACACTCATAGTAACAAAATCCGCAGCTGTACCGATCATGAACAGACTCTGTTGTCATTGTTCCTTAACAGGGAATATTTTCACATATCATGTTCTATATACATATTTTTGTTAAATATTATAGTCACAAGTGACATAAAGGAAGGCGTGCATAAATTATATGCAAATATCACGTTATGTAAAGGCTTTAAGCATCTTTGGGTTTTGGTATACAATGAAGTCCCAGAACTAATCCCCCATGAATTTGTACTTGCTACAGACCAACAGACAAGATCTTCCTAGAAAGTACTAAAGCTTATTGTACTGTGCTAGCCTAAGACTAGACACCAGAGCATCTAGCTTGCTCTGTAAGGCTGATTGTACCTGTATTAAGGATAAAGACTGAGGCAGAAATTGCTATTCAGGAAGATTGCTCACAGTTTTCTCATAAAACAGGTGACTTATTAGTAAACTCAAAGACCACACAGACTTAAGGAGTATGATGGTGCCCACTGCCAATAGACTTATTTCTTCGACAATTTCTTTTCAGGATGATACTGGTGGTCTGGATTTTTTATTTTGTTGTCCTTGCTTCGTGTCCTGAAGGCAATACGCTTAGTCCGGTGAGCACATATCTGAGGTTAGGAGTGCTAACATTTGGCAGCCATCTGTGTGTGTCCCATGTTCTCTCAGGAAATGGAGTCCGAGTTTTAGTCCAATGTCTCTTGTAGCTAGGTTGACAGTGTCACTAAGTGTTACTGGAATTCCCAACCCTCCTAAGCCCATATTAAAAAAACCCAATCCAGATATCATAATTATAAGATATATGCCTCGATTGGGCAGATCTAACACTATACTAACTTATTCCCCAGCTATAAGACCCTTGTTACTTGCAGTTTTGGTCCATAGCGGCTTCTCCTCCTCTTCCTCCATCCTCTCTCCTCCCTTTTCCTTCCTTCTTTTCCTCTCTACCTCTCTTACCTTCCTCCTCTCTTCATACTCCCGTCCACACACACTCTCAAGACTCTAGGTCCACTTTTCCCCTTCATTGCCCAATCATCGGCCCTAGCCTTTTCTTAACCAGTTACTGGCTGGTTTTTTTGTTCGTTTGTTTTTGGCTTTTTTGTTTTTGTTTTTGTCAACTTGACACAAGCTGGAGTTATCACAGAGAAAGGAGCCTCAGTTGAGGAAATGCCTCCATGAGATCCAGCTGTAAGGCATTTCTCAACTAGTGATCGAGGGGGAAGGGCCCAGCCTCTTGTGGGTGGAGCCATCCCTGGCTCAGCCCATTGTGGGTGGAGCCATCCCTGGGCTGGTAGACCTGGGTTCTATAAGAAAGCAGGCTGAGCAAACCAGGGGAAGCAAGCCAGTAAGTGACATCCCTCCATGGCCTCTGCATCAGCTCCTGGTTCCTGACCTGCTTGAGTTCCAGTCCTGACTTCCTTTGGTGATGAACAGCAATGTGGAAGTGTGAGCTGAATAAACCCTTTCCTCCCCAACTTGCTTCTTGGTCATGATGTTTGTGCAGGAATAGAAACCCTGACTAAGACATATGGGGAGAAGGTTCACAGGTCTACGTGGTGGTCTGCTCAGCAGGGGCAACCCCTCTTGAGGAACCGGTATTAACATCAGAATACAAACAACATCAAGCCAACCCAACACATTTCCCCCTTTTTTTGTCCAATTAAAAAGGTTCTTTCTCTTACACTAACAAACCAATACATAGTAGGAACTATTTTGAAACAATCATGAAAGTTATTAAATACAAATTACACTTATAACATCCTGTCTATTATACTTGGCAGTTTAGATGAGGTATTTTATCATCTATCCTAGCTTACAGAGTTCACAATTCTGTACCTCAATCATGTTTGATTTTAATTTGGATTACCATCTGAAAACCATGTTTTTAAATCTAGAACAACTTCAATGCTAAACACCTTAAGTTCCATTGTGAGACTGTAACAAGCCTCCAACCCCACCGGAGATTTGAGAAGGAATTAAGTAATACCTGAGTATTCAGGAAGCACAAAAACACACCTTCCAAAAATTAACAATTCGCAGAGAAAGCTGACTGCCTGGAGAGCCCCCAGTATTCCTACACGGAAGGTCTGGTCAAATTAGCAGGAATAATAAGTAAAACTCATTATCTGTGTGTGTTCTAAAAAGAACATATTTTTCATGTATTGTTTTCATTTATCCTTTTAATAATATTTATCTTATTTATATGAGTACACTGAGCTGTCTTCAGGCACACCAGAACAGGACATCAGATTCCATTACAGATGGTTGTGAGCCACCATGTGGTTGCTGAGATTCAAACTCAGGACCTCTGGAAGAGCAGTCAGTGCTCTAACCACTGAGCCATCTCTCTAGCTCCCAAGAACATGTATTTTTATTCTACTCAATAGTCTCCTACCTCGTTGCAAGGGACCTGGGACTGATAGCAAGGCATCTAGGACCAACTAATACTTTAGGGTACTTAAATTTACAGATGTAAGAAGCCCATACATTATCACTGCGCAAGAAATAAACCAAACTACCAATGGAAGTAACTTATCTTGATTAAATTTCTAGCTTTTGTTAAGGCAGCTGAATCTTTATCCTTGTTAAAATATCCTACAATTTCTATTTGCTACATTTAGATTATACTGTGCTCAGTTTATTTCCCACCCCTGGTTGGTATTTCATTCCCACTAACTGCTAGAGTCTTCCAGGCAAGTAGCTATAAAACACTCAAAGAAGCTCACAGGTTTCTTTACAAAGAGGAATGGGAACGTTGCAAAGCTTGATGACAAAAGTATACAGTGTTTCAAATGGTCACAGTAGCCATTTGCTATGAAAGTCCAAGCAGCAAATAACCATATCCCAGGGTATGCAAAATGCTGCCCATAGTAAGGAAACTTTGGGCAGTGTGTTAAAGTACTGTGCAGGACACCGAATTTCTTTCTTGGCTTTGTGCATCAGCTACCTTAAAAGCTAGAAAACATTCCAGGTATCCACAATAAGCAAGTGGTTTCCTAGGGATAAATCCTAACAGCCAGTGTAGTCCAATTACTCTGAATCTATATTTAACAGTCTCGTAAGCTTCAGTTTTAAAGTAGGCTAAGAATAGTTTTTCAGACGGAGAATGAACATATTTTTGAAGGAGTTTGATATAAACTGGGATTGTGATGAGTGTGAGCTCTTTCAGAAAGTACTTCGCCACATGAATTTCCATTCATAAATAATTCTGCTAAGGGAACTAGAAAAGAAAAATGAGTCTTTTCTTATAAAACTATAATGGCAAAGAAATAAATAGGAAACAAGAAATTTTTGTTTTTAAGACAAAGTATCTAGCCTAGGCTGGCTTAAAACTCTGTAGCCATTGATGGTCTTGAACTTCTGATCTTCTTGTATCTACTTCCTAAGTCCTGGAATTACAAGCATACATCACACCCAGTTTAGATTAGTGCTAGGGAAGGTACTCAGAGCTTCAGTTAAGCTAGACAAATACTCTACCAACTGCGCTACATCCCAGAGAATTTATTTATTTTCTTTATTTTATGTATATGAATACACTGTAGCTGTCTTCAGACACACCAGAAGAGGACATTACTGATGGTTGTCAGCTGCCATGAGGTTGGTGGAAACTGAACTCGAGACCTCTGAAGGGGAGTCAGTGCTCTTAACCACTGACCCATCTCTCCAGCCCCCAAGAAGTAAGTTTTAATTGAAAATCTTTAGTGATGATGAGACCACATTTCTATTTTTGCATTTGGTGATAAGAAAGGAAGAAAGGAAGGAAGGAAAGAAGGAAGGAAGGAAGAAAGGCTATCAGTACAGGAGAAATAGGTATCCAATTCTCACAATTGCCTTTGGGCTACCGAAGTTGGGTGGGAGTGATAAGGAAATAGGAACTCTGATCTTAGCTGAGACAGAAATCACGAGTCTTCAAATAACTCTCAGGAAACACCTGGAAGTAGCTATGAGGAGTTTCAGTTTCACAATTAAAAAATGTCCTAAGAGTCACTTTGTTTCAGAATGAAAGTTGGTAGTGACAACTAGTTTGGTACTGAGTTTGGTTCAACTTCACCATTTTTCACTAATCAGCAGTTATCTCGTTGCTTGGTCACATTATCCATCCACGACTGTTTCTTCCTATTATCTCATCCATGGTCACTCCTTGTAACCCTTTCCCTTCATTCCTTCCAGCAGGGGACTTAGGCATATGCTACCTGACATTTCAGACCCAAACCTGGCTTTTTTTTTCCACTTTATTTCCAATTGGAATAGCCATTACTTCCTTTCATCAATAAATATCTTTGGCATTCAGGACCTCTGGAAGAGCAGTCAGTGCTCTAACCACTGAACAATCTCTCCAGCCCCAACAGAATCCTTTTATTGGTGAGTGGCTGGTTTGCTTGGGAGCAGGTGGAACTCTCACAGGGGCAAAGCTCAGACAAAATGAATTTGTTCAGATTCAGCCAGACTTACAGTGTGCCAAACTAGCTAGAAAGACAGGGAGAAAGCCAGAGAGCTGGCTCAGTGGTTAAGAGCACTGACTGCTCTTCCAGAGGTCCTGAGTTCAATTCCCATCAACCACATGGTGACTCACAACCATCTGTAATGGGATCTGGCGCCCTCTTCTGGTGTGTCTGAAGACAGCGACAGTGTTACTCATATAAATAAATTGATTTAAAAAAAAAGAAAGAGAAACACAGGGATAGAGATACAGGGAAAGGAGAGAGGAAGAGAGGAGGAAGAAGGGGAGGACAGGGGACACACACGCACATGCACAGGACTCAGATCTTTTATGTAAACACAAAGAATGTTTTATTCTGCAGAAGTCCAGCACGCTGGGGTTCTCCCATTACCATGAGAGAGACACCCAAGTAAGCTTGCAGGCCTGATTTAAAAGCACATTCTGGAATTCCACGTAGATTGACCTCTATGTTAATCTGTTGTGTCCCTTTCCACGGACATTCCATGAGTGGGTGTGTGGGGCCTGGAAACTAGGGCTGGGGAGATCCAGGAACTGTCACTGAGGAAGTGGCTGAGGAAATGTGGAAACTGCTGCTGACCCATTGTCCTTTCCTCAGGCCAGGTGGCAGGGCAGCTTCTCAGGCCTGGACTTGCCTGGAATTGCCCAGTTCTTGGAAACAGATTTAGGTCTGGTCTCCTTAACTGCCAATTTGAAGCCTGCCATGAAATCAGCCTAGCCTTCTCAGCAGGGAGCAGCAGCTGTGGTATGAAACCAGAGCTCAGTTCCTCACTCAGCTTCTGAGTAGGGAGGTCACTAATTTACATAAACTTTTCTGTTTTACTCAGTGGGGGCCCGCTGCCTTCTTCCTTCCCATTAAAACCCCAGAATAGCTCCTCAGTTTTACCAAGTTCAGGTTTCCCATGAAGTCTAAGATGCTATTTTTTTTTTTTCATTTATCACCTCAGAAAAACAGGGTTTTTTTTTTTTTCCTTTTATTAGTTAGTTTTGCATTGTTGGAAAACATCCTAAAATTCAGCATAAACCTAGAAGCTACTAGGATATTGATTGGTAAAGGGCATGGGTTCACCTATTTTAACACTCAATGGTTGTCTTCGTCAACACATTTCTCCATGAAATAACACTGAAATGAACAGCTTAGCCTATCTAGGAAGGCATTTAAATTCAAGTTATAATGTGTGTGCAATTCCTGAAAATAATAACCTTAGGAGACAGGCACAGTGGGATTTATCAGCAATCCTAGCTACTTGGAAGGCCCAGAGTTTTGAGGTCAGCCAGAGCTACACAGTGAAGCCATGTCAAAAAAAAAAAAAAAAAAAAAAAAAAGTAAAACCTCCTAGAATTTTTTCCTGCAGCAGTATGCCAGCCATTTTAAGGCCAACCTGGTCTACAGAGTGAGTTCCAAAAACAGCCAGAGCTGCACAGAGAAACTCTGTCTCAAAAATGAGGAAAAGAAAAAAGGTTTCAAAACCATCAATTCCTTGTTCTTTTTTACCTGGTGGTTCATTTAGTTTCTTCCTGTTGGATTTCAGACCCTGGGACAAGGGGGCATATCTTATATACCAAAGCCGACCTGGCCTCCAGGTTCTCCCAGCATCCCTCAGTCCCTTCCTGGCACACCCTGCCCCCAACCCTAAACTTTCCAGCCCAGAGGTTGGGCTGCTCCTCCCCCTTTTCCCTATATAATCCAGACATTTTGTTCTCCTCTCTTTTTGTCTTTCTCTGCCTGTGAAAATTTTCTTTCTCTTTTCTTCTCCTCTCCTTTCCCATGGCCTTGTTCCCTGGGGCCAGTGAGTTTGTCAGAGAGCAGCTATTCAATAAACCTACATTTAATGCCGTTTAATATGGCTGGACGTGGCTCATTCACCAGCAGAGAAATGGTATCACTTCTACCTGTAGTATCATTTTTGAGAGACACCTGGAAGCTCCTTTAATGCTTCACTTGGAATAAATGTAACTTCACAGGCAAGTCCTCTATGTGGTCAGCTTCCACCTAGTTTCAGGAGAGACCTGACTGAGTTTTCTGCCCTGAGGTAACAAGACAAACATTTCCTCCAGTTTCTATAATGTGTTCATATCCTTTTGAGCTTCAGAATCACTTTAATTCCTGTTTCCACTAACACTATATTCAAGACAATTAGGATTTTACCACGTTCTTCTAGCTGAAGACCATTCTTTGACTCAACCCCGTTTCCTTTTCAGATTTTTATTATAGATAGCAACATCCTTTCACCCAAAATACCCAGATCAGTTATCTCTCCCTATGTAGCAGTATTGCCACAGTGTAACAACATAAAACAATGCATGGTCTCTGTGGTGAGGAGGGCACAACTGGATACCTCGGGAAGTGTTAGTACTGGGTCGTGTTTCATGCCCAAGCAGGGGAAACCTATTTCCAAACTCTTGGGAGTGTTAGTAAGATTCTCTTCTTTCTGGGTTGTCAGAATGGGTGTGCAACACCTGACACTCAGTCAATGGTACTTCGAGATGCTCCCCATCCCTCCCCCCCAGCGAGACATTGAGAAGCAGATTGATGCAAAAACAAGAGGTTTACTTTCCAGGTAGGTCCTCAAAAGTCCCTTGAGGAGGGACAAACCCCGAATGGCTGTTACAAGCAGTTTATACTTTTTTAAGATTTATTTATTTATTTAATGTACATGAGTACACTGTAGCTGTCTTCAGAAACACCAGAAGAGGGCATCAGATCTCATTACAGATGGTTGTGAGCTCCCATATGGTTGCTGGGATTTGAACTTGGGACCTCTGGAAGAGCAGACAGTGCTCTAACCACTGGGCCATCTCTCCAGCCCCCGTTTATACTTTTTAGGGGCACAGGCTACACCAGCAAGGTTACAGTTCAAACTTATTGGCTAAGCGTATTGACCTTTAAGTCTATTGGTTAGCGACCATGGGTAGATCAAGACAGAAGTTTGAACTGGGACTTTCCGGAGGGTCAGGTGACCATCAGTCAGTACATTCTGAGAACTGTTTACTCAAGAATGCTCCTGTGGGTGGAGAATGGAACTTGGTCTAGCCTTGACTCAGGGGGGAAGCTGGAACCTGGCCTAGCCTTGACCTGAGGTGGGTGGGTGCAAGGCTGGCAAAAGCCTTGAGGTCCTTCAACTAGAAAATCCAGACTTAGAATCGTTTTTTTTTTTTTTTTTTTTTTTTTTTTTTTTTGCCCTGAGACAGAAGACCATCCTAGTCTACTAGCACCTTCCCTCTCCTCCTCGTGGAAGGCTATTTTCCAAAGCCAGTACGTGGAGGCTATTTTTAGGAAGTGACCTTGGGGGGGCCATATGCTATTGTCTAGAAGGAAGTTACAGGTATCCCTGTCCCCAAAGGACTCTATTAGGTCATAAAAACTGACATGTCTTTGTCTGCCACAAAATACAGACGTACCGTTTGTGTGAATATTTAATAGTCTCTGTGTCCTCATCGGGTTGTATGACCTACTCTCTTAAATCTACTCAGAGGCATATAGCATGTACTGCAGTGGTAAACCAAAAACAGACACAGTTCTCGTCCTTGTGGGAAACAGAGGGGCAGAGAAATAAACATCTGTATGAGTAAACAGAACATCTGGCCAGGCAGAGTAGTGCACACCTTTATTCCCAGAGCCCAGGGAGCAGAGGCAGGGGACTTCAAAGCCAACCCGGTCTCCCCGTAGCAAGTTCCACGTTGGCTGGGGCTGGATAGTGAAACCTGTCTCAGAAGAAATTTTACAACTTTGGCAAATAATGAGAAACTCTCACAGTGCTGTGAAAAATCCGTGAAATGGGCCAATACGCTGACCCAGTTGTTGGGCGCAGCCCCTGGGAGAAAATTACATTTTGCTTGAGATTTAAAGATGGCATGGTAAATATCTGGGGAAAGCACATAAGTGCGTTACACACAACAAGAAGAGCACATACAAGGATCTGGAACCCTAGCATCAAAGGAATGAGAAATGAAGATTTGAAACAAGGAAACCAGGACCTGCCTCCAGCTCTGCTCTTCACTCTGAGTGGACACTACTGTATCTATTCAGGTTTTTCTGATCCTCGTGCCTGCAAATTCCTCTCTATCCCGTTTTTTCCTCTCCTTACCAACAATTTTAACTCATCCTTCAAGTTGAAATCTTGTTGCATTTAGTGTTTCTCTAAACCAGTTGGGTCTTCAGTGACTGAGCACTCCTACAGCCCTGACAGAACTTGGTCCTGTGGGAAGTCGACTTTGGCGACCAGTCACCACGCAGGCTGTCTGTTAGTTTGTGCTCCTGAAACCAATCAGTGGAGAGAGGGTGAGAAAGTGGGACTAGACAGAGAGGGAAATTAATTGGAGACGCAACCAAACTCATGAGAGTTTGGTGTTGAGAAAGTCTTTGAGGTTGCACCAAGTTAAAGCAAACAGTCCAGAACTTTATATTCCACTAGGCTAATGACTCCTTGAAAGAAAAATGACTTTGGCTGGGGACGTTTCAGTAATTTCCCCAAAAGGATGAGGAGTAAGGGATGCCTTTTGCTGTTATTGCATGCTTAGAAATGTCTTTCTTTATAGAGGGATCTCGGGACTCCCTGATGGCAGCCAGCACTTCATCAAATCAACTATCACTGCCTTGTTATAAGACTCTATTGTCCTCACTAGCTTTCCTGGGGGGTTGTTTGTTTGAGACAGCGTTCCACTAGCTGGGACTCACCTTGCAACCCAGGCTGGTCTCGAATTCACTCACAGAGACCCACCGGCTTCCATCTCCCTGGTGCTCGAACAAAAGGTGTATTTTATTTCTTGTTTTGGATTGAGTTTTTTTGTTTGTTCGTTTGTTCATTTGTTTGTGTTGATTTTTTTTTTAGTTTTGAGATTTTTGATGACAGAGATCAGATATTTAAAAGCAAAGTACTGAGGTTTAATAAAAATCGGGGGAACCAAAAATTTGTCAAAGAATGGTCAAAAGACTTGATTAACCAAAAACACAGGAACTAATTAAAATTGTTAGCCCATTGTTGGAAGATTTATTTTTTAATCGTGTCTTTGTGTGTATCCATATGAATGTATGCCAAGTGTGTGTGTGTGTGTGTGTGTGTGTGTGTGTGTGTGTGTGTGTGTGTAAAGGCTAGGGTGTCAGATCTCCTGCAGTTTCAGGGTCATTGGAAGCCACCTGCTGTGGCTGTTGGCAAACACCAGTACCCAGGAATAGTAATTAGTATGGGATCTTAACTTCTCAGCCATCTTGATAGCCCTTGGGTTTTCTCTATAAAACATCCCCAAAACATGCGTTTTGACACTTGATTTCCATTCGGTGGTGCCATTTGGGTAGGTTGTGTCTCTTTAGGAGGCAGAACTGGATGAAGATAGGCTACTTCTAGGTCTAGACCCCGTGCTTCCTGCACCGAATTATGAGAAACCCCAGGCTCTCTCCCACAGCGTGACACATGACACCCTCTCCAACCAAGAACCAAGATAAAGCCTTCCACCTTTTAACTACTTCTTCCCTGGGGGATGAGACAAGGTCTTACTCTGGCCCTGGATAGCCTAGAACTCACTCACTGTTTATGGAAATCGGGGTGGCCTTGAACTCACAGAGATCTGCCTGTCTCTGTCTCTTAAAGTGTGGAGATTTAGGAGTGTGTGTCTCCGTGACCCACCTCTGGTAGTTTATCACAGCATCAAGACAAGCACCAAGGGCCAGTGAGATGGTGCAGGGTGTAAAGGCATTTGCCAAGCCTGATGACCTCGGTTCTACCCTGGAACTCATGTGGTGGGAGAGAACACCTGACCATTGTTCTTGCACACATATACAAGCACAAGAAAAATAAATGTTAAAATAAAAAAAAAAAACTTTTCTAGAAGAAATCCACTTTTATTTTGACAAGGCTTAGCTATATAGCACAGTCCACATTTTTTATTTTTTATTTTTTAGATTTATGAGTGCTGAACTCCATGTATGTAAATTCACCATGTGAGTGTAGTGCCTGAAACTGGCCTGAAGAGGGCGCTGGATCCCACAGAACTACATGAAGTTAAGGTGGTGAGCCAGCATGTGGGTGCTGGGAACTGAATCCAGGTCCTCTGTAACAAGTGCTCTTAACCACTGTGCTATCTCTTCAGACCTGTCTTTGATTCTCAATCCTCCTAGGCCATTCACGAGCCGGAATTATAGAAGTGTGACACAATACCATATCTAGGTCTACAGGACCTTAACAAAACAGACTGTTACTTTCTTTCTATCACAGGTTTTCAACCATTTTTTATTATTCTCTATTATTAATTAGGATAAACATTATTCTAATGCCCTGTACACTTTTTTTTTAATTCCACAGATACTCTATATCTCAGTATACATACTAGAACTTATACTACAACAAGGTTTTCCTTCTCCTTCAGGGATCAATGATTTTTACCCCTCGACTGTCACTGAGCTCAGATGGGAATGCATGAATTACTATAGTGCCTCATAGGTGCCTTCCACCTTCCGGGACCATGAGAAAACACATTTCTGAGTGATGATTAATCTTTGCTGTCAACCTGACTGGATTTGGAATAACACACTCCTGAGTGTAGCTGTGAGGGTTTGCAAGAGGGTTTAGCTGATGAAGAATTCACCCTAATTGTGGGTGATGTCATGTCATACTTAGGCTGGTCGACCCAGGCTGTAACAGAAGCAGCAGGGCCACCTCTATGTAAACCCTGGGGGCTGCACAGCTGCAAAAGCATCTTCTGCAGGAGGACCTAGTGGAGGACTTCCTGAAAGACCAAGGATTGCTGGTGCAGATAATGCCAGCCAATTAGGAACTGCTGTTTAGAGGAGATGCTTTCTTGGGACCAATGGGGTGAAGATGGAGGATATTAGAGGAGCTTACAGCAGTGTTCAGAGTGCTTGGTGCAGTGTTTCTCACCTGCTTCTGGAGTCTGGGCTACCTCACCTCCAACCCCCAAGGGCAGGTAGGGTCAGGTGGTGAGTAGCCCAGGGCACAGGCAACACCAGGCTGAATAAAAATAAAGTGATTCTGAGAGGCAGCCTCATCTCTCTCTGCTTGTTAATGTAATGTGACCGGCTGCCTCCCATTACTACCTGGGACTTCTCTGCCGGGGACTGAGGGTGATACCCTCAAACTGTTCAGTCAAAACAAAAACAAAACAAACCCCTTCCCTTGTTGAGTTGCTTTTACAGGTTTTTTTTTTTTTTTTTTTTTTTTTTTTTGTTTTGTTTTTTTGTCACAGTAGCAAAAGGAAAGTCACCTATACAACACCAGTCTGTCATGTAGAGCACATTCACACGTGCATAAAATCCAAGAAATGACTGCACCGCCTACTGGGAAAAAAACACATTACCAGTGGTCAAGAGCAGAGCAGAGGTCTGTATTCTGATCTTAGGTCTGAGCTCAGTCCCTTAACACTGGGGTAAAACTTAACCCTCTTCTCTATAAAATTCAAATAATACCACTTCAGGTTCTTTGAAACAAACAAAAATCCAAACAAAACTTTCAAACTAAAAGCATTTAATTCATTTTGAATGTTCTGTTGCTTGAGTATTACACTGCCGGGAATTCTGTCCTCGGGGAAGTAAGGATGGATATTTACGAAGAGCCAGTTGCAAGCATGTTCGTGACAATTATATTTGATATCAACACAAAATCTATAGTTTGTCCAACAGTAGAGTATATCAGGTCACTGTAGAAGGCGCTAGAGATGGTGCAGCGGTTTACAGCAAGGGCCGCTTTCATAAAGAACCTGATAAGTAGCTCACAACCTGTAACTCCAGCCCCAGAGACCTGGTGCTCTTTGGTGGACTCTGCAGGCACTACATGTATGTTTACATACAGGAAAGCAAAACAAAACTGCACTGAGGTCTGTAGCCCCGCTGCAGCTGCTCTGTGTTGGAATGAGGCTGAGGTTCGGGTTGGGGATTATGGGAATCCTGGGCTAGGTTGGGACCTTCTGAGTTGGGCTGGGGACTTTGCTGTTTATCAAAAGCCTCTGGCATCTTGGACAGAGGAAGAAAGATATAAAACAACAGAAACACCCATAAAGTCAGGAAACAAATTCTTTTTGTTTCTTAATCACGGTAGAGATGAACAATATTTACCACTCAGTTGACAGCTGCTAACCGAAAGAGAATCATCCTGATTTGAGGTTGTTCCCACTGGTAGTTTTCTCATGTTCCAGAGGATAGCCACACATCCATGCACATTCAGGCAGCAAAATATACACACATGTACTTATGCATATACATACACATATGCATGGATGAAATTTAGGGAATACATGTTGAGAGCTGATATGAGGGGAGTTAGAGGGAAATGTGATGAGTGGATTATAATCACATTACATGTATGTATGAAATTCTCAAAAGTATACATTTTAATCATACATACTATCTTGTCATTAAAATTGATACTATATATGCATATTTATTGTATAAAAGCATAAAATGTTATCTCTATAATAGATAATGGTAGTGTTGGGAAATTTTGTTCTTAAAAACCGTGGGTGGGAAAAAAACTTTGCTTGGAATCCCACTTTTGCAGGACCTCAAGCTATGAGTTTTTGCTTGGTTTGGGAGGGGTTAAATAAGAAGTCCCTCTCAGGTGCAAGTATTTTAACCCTTGGTTGTACTATTGTGGGAGGTTTGGGAGCTTTAGATTTCCGAGCCTTGTTGGAAGGAGAAAACCACTGGGGTTGGGCTTTTGAGGGTTAGAGAGTCATTCCACCTCCACTTTCCTGTCAATCAAACTGATTAACCATCTTCGTGCCGCCATGCTTCCTGGCCTCATACCTAACCCTCTGGAATGGCAGATCGAAATAAACTCTTTCACACTTTGCTTTCGGTTGTATTTTATCACAGCGACGAAAATAAAGTGTTTGGGTTTTTGTCTGTCTGAAATGGGGCTTGGCTACGAAGCCCAGACTAGCCTGGAACTCCTTCCTGCCCCAGTCTCCTGACTATTGAGTCACAGGCGTGTGCCCAGGAATGACTGACTTGTTAAAACAACGTCTTCAATGGCTTCTAGGGAGCAGTTGACAAGTAGTCCTAAACCAAAATATTTAAGGTGTATAACTTGAAGCTTTGGAAAACTTATGAAAAATCACCACAACAAAGAACATATTCACCTATCCCATGGTTCCCTGGGTCCCTTCTTAAAAGACCTTCCTCGAACTTCCTTGCTCCTACCCCATGTCCCTAAGTAAGCACTGATTTGCTCTCACTGTTGATCAGTTTTCATTTCTAATTATACCCAAATGGAATCAGACACGATGTACTTTTTGTCTGGCTTCTTTCTCTCAGCATTAACAGATACATTCATACGGTTGTGTGTGTTTATAGGTCATTCCTTTTTATCAGTGATTGGCCCTCCCTTGAATGAGTTACTCCTTTCCAACCCTGAACTTCTCACTGAGGGTTTTAGGCACATTTTACATTTTCTCTTTGTCATTTACCAGGAACTAAGACTTTGTCTACCTAGATCAGAGCGAGTATTCCATGGCACACAGCTGTTTTGCCTCCATTGTTTCAAAGTATTGCTTCATTAAAAAAATTTTAAGATACATTTATTGATTTATGCATATAAGCACACTGTTGCTGTCTTCAGACACACCAGAAGAAAGCATCAGATCCCATTACAGATGGTTGTGAGCCACCATGTGGTTGCTGGGAATTGAACTCTGGAAGAGCAGCCAGTGTTCTTAACCACTGAGCCATCTCTCCAGCCCTTCATTTAAATTTTAATCTTATCTTTGTGCTGTTGCAACAAATAACCCTAACTTTCTGGAAGTATAATTATATTCTTGCAAGTTTTGTTAACCGTAACAAATGCAAACCAGCTGGGTGTGACCCCCACTTTTTTGTTTTTAAAATATAAGTGCAAGGTGAGATAAAGATACAGTCCGGAGGGAAAGTGCAAGCCATGCTTAAGAATATGGGTTCAATCCCTAGCATAATCACAACAATAAAGTGCACATCAATGTGCATATACACAGAGGAGGACAGAGGGCGAGATAGAATGGCAAGTGTGTCCCTGATACCAAATACAGCAAATGGGAAAAAAAAACCCACACAAGATGGTATGATCTTACTAAAGTATTTACTTGCTAGACCGTCGAATGGACTATCATGCTCAGCTACAATTACTGTAATCTTCTAAATCCATGGGGATAACTAAAATGATCAGTAGAACTTCTTAGGAAAAATAGGTGGGGTTATAAATCTTATTCCAAAAATATGAACGGAATTTGTTAATTTTTAGAGTTCATGCAGATCTCATTTTAAGGCTCTGACCTTTATAATTTAACCCTTAATTATAAGTCTGCAAAAGGCTTAGCAAGTAGTTTTATTACTTATAAAACTCCACTCCACCCATTAATCACAAAACTCATTACAATACTGATGGGTCCAAATACATGAATAGGTTTTTAGTCTGTGGTTACTTCAGTTGCTTACATGCTAATTACCATTTAATTATAGACAGTTTCCTTACAGCAAAGTCAAGATGCAAGTACTAAGGTAGCTCCCAAGCACTTTTATAATTAATAACTGAAGAAGCGCCTCAGTTATTTATTTTTGGTGCTGGGAACCGACGCCAGAGCCTTGCATATGTTCGGCGAGCATGTTCTATCGCTGAGTGACATTCCCCAACCCACCTAGTTTCTTCCTAATGCCACATTCGACTGTTGGGACAACACATGCATTCAAAAATTGCAACTCTTTTTGTGTTGTATAAAAGCTTAAAATAATATGCTTCCCTTGCATATAAATACAGTCTAATGGGCTTCCTCTCAATATTTCCTATTAAGGCTACAAATTAGTAGGAAAAGAATAGTGCCTCCCACGGGCTTGCCTGCTTTTTTAATTCTGGAGCCTGACAACAGACAGCAGGAGTGAATGAGAGAACGGACGCAAACGTTGGCAAATGTGAATATGCGAGTCCGCCCCGAAGAAATACTCAGATGTGAATTACACGTGCCCGCAGCCTCAGACTCCACAGAACTCCCCTTGGAAGCATCCGACTGGCCCCTGCCCTAGGGAGGAAAAGCCGGTCCACTGCACCCTCGCTGCAGGAAAGAGAGCGGAAAGCCTGCTCAGACTCCGATGGAATGTGGCCTCACACCTGAGCCCCTGCTCCGGACTCGGGGCGCCCTAGCCTGCAGGCTTCCAGCACGCGCTCCCCAAAGCTGCGCGACCTCAAGGAGAGACCCCCGCCAAGACCGGAGTCCGCCAGGCCCCGCCCATCGCACCCACGTGACGCACGCCCCGCCCACAGCCTCCACGTGACCCGGCCGGCCTCGGCGCGCAGCGTGGATCGCGGCCGGAGCCGCCATTGTTCCGCCGGGGGAGGACAGCGGGGCCTAGTGCTGGCGCCCCGACGCCACTTAGCGGCCGCCTCTGGAGACACTCTGTCCCCGCCGCCCCGTGTCCTGGCGGCGGCGGCGGCGTGAGGCCGGCTGGGGGGGACTGGGAACCCTCGGCCCTCCCCGTGGCGGCGGCGCTCGCCCATTCCCCACTCCGGTGTGAGGGGCGGCCGCGATGCGCTCGGCCTGAGGTGTCGCGGCCCTCGTCGCCTCCCACGGCTGTTCCGGCGGCGTCTGTGCTCCCCGGCGTCATCCCGCGAGTCTCGGGCCGGGAGGGAAGATGGCTGCACGAAGCTGGCAGGACGAGCTGGCCCAGCAGGCCGAGGAGGGCTCTGCCCGGCTGCGGGAGTTGCTCTCGGCCGGCCTGGGTTTCCTGCGCACCGAGTTGGGCCTTGACCTGGGGCTGGAGCCGAAGCGGTACCCGGGCTGGGTGATCCTGGTGGGCACCGGCGCTCTCGGGCTGCTGCTGCTCTTCCTTCTAGGTTACGGCTGGGCTGCGGCTTGCGCCGGCGCCCGTAGGAAGCGAAGGAGCCCGCCCCGCAAGCGGGAGGAGGCGGCCCTGCCGACTCCGGCCCCCGAGGACCCAGCCCAGCTGAAGAATCTCAGAAGCGACGAGCAAAAGAAGAAGAACAGGAAGAAGCTGCCTGAGAAACCCAAAGTGAGTAGTGGCGAGCAGCCCCGGTGGTCGAGGGAGGCGAGAGCACGAGAGAGCTCAGGACGAGGTGGTGAGGTGAACACGTTCCTTGAGTAGGGTGAAGTCGGAATGTATAAGAACGAGTAGGAAAGTCGAGTTTTTTCTGCATGGAAATTAACTCCAGGGGTAGGTATAAATAAATGTGCCCAAACTTACAGTCGTTATGTATGGGAACCTTGGCTTCCCCCAAAAGCTTATCTTCAGAGGCCTATGGACGGAGGCTGCATGTGGAGGGTAATGGGACCCTAGAGAGACGTTGGGAAGTTCAGAAACGACTGCCTGGGAGAGAGAGAGAGAGAGATCTCAAGTCACGCTGAGACCTGAGACCGTGGCTAGTGGAGGATATACGGTGACCTAAAAACTCTGGCTTAAAGAGGATTAAAGGTGTCCATATCAAGACATACTCATCTTAGTTGGAAATGTTAAAGGGAAATGGTTACCCTGCCTTAGCTTGGTGAGTGTGCCCATTCAGCAAAAGGGAGCTGGAAATCTAAGACTCTCAGGATATATGGCTCTGAGCAAAACATAAGGCGAATTCAGCAAAGTAGTCTGTAGTACGGTCCACAGTGTGGCAGGTTTTTATGTGTGTTTGTTTTTAATAAAGTAAAAAGGGGTGACAGATTGGAATGCTGAAGGTAGAGAGGTTTCAAGCCACGCGTTTGCTGGACCACATGTGAAAATGGAAAAGTCATCTCATTTTTTTTTTATTAGGCCTCAGTGTTTTACTTCTGTACCCTGAGTTGTGATTTCTCCGTAGCATTTTGGTATATTTGTTGGGGAGATCTTGTGCATGGCACGCATGCAGAAGTCAGAGGAGAACTTGTTGGAGTTCTCTCCTTCCACCACGTGGATCTTGGTACTCAGGCTTGTTGGCAAGTGCGTTTACCCACTGAACTATTTTAGTAGCCTGTTTTGCATATTTTATGTAATATGAAAGATAAGTAACATTGGAAATTGTCTATTAGCGTAGTGTGGGTGGTTGCATGCATTTGATCCCAGCACTCGGAGGCAGGGTCAGGGCAATCTCTGAGTTTGAGACCATCCTGATCTACATAGTTTCAGGACCACCAGAGCTACATAGAGAAACCTTGTCTCCAAAAAGAAAAAGAAATACCTCCTATTTTTCTATCATCTGAATGTAACTCTTAACCTTTTCAGAACAATTCAATAAGCCAGTGCCAGGTTCTTATTATGAAGAGATGTGCTCTGGTGTGTTTGATGGGCATGTAGGAATTAAAGTCGATCATGGCAGCTAGTGTGTGGGAGACGGGTTCATAAAAACTGTGTTCATGGACC
Organism: Micromys minutus; assembly: GCF_963924665.1. Taxonomy (NCBI): domain Eukaryota; kingdom Metazoa; phylum Chordata; class Mammalia; order Rodentia; family Muridae; genus Micromys; species Micromys minutus. Next base: position 1,202,965 of record NC_137968.1, read on the forward strand.
ATAAGTGCTAAATAGAGGTGTGAATACAATGTTGATGTGATTTAGAAGGTAGAGACTAGTTGCACTTTGAGAAATTTAGGAAGGTTATTAAAGGAAGCTGGGGGGTCACATAAAAAATATTGTTAGTAATAATACAATAAAGAAGGCTGGCAGCTCATATGAGCATTCAGGTTTTGATTGCTGAGTGGAAAGATAGAAGAGAGGAAACCTAGAAAGTTACCAGTATAATACTTCCAGGAGTTAGGAGAGGAGAAACAGCACTGAGAGCATGCATAATTAAAAGGTCTGTAGACAGCATCAAGGGTTAAGAAATGTTTTAATGAAAATAGGACGCTTGGCTTCACAGTAAAGGTGATCTTGAAACAAACCACAATCATTAATACTAAGGTTATGAAATTTTCAAGGCCTCTTTAGGATGTTTAGAATTTCAGATGGACCTGAGGAGAGAGACCGTCCAAAAGCCCATTTGAAGTGATCGTGATACAGATGACTCATCTAAGGAAGAACACACTTACTCACTATAGGAAATGTACAACAGATAGGATTTGGCTCGTCCCCCTTTTCATTTGTGTTAAGGAAGGGGGATGGAAGGGTAATAAGTAAATCTACTGAGATCTTTGAAGAGCTGGAATTGAGATTGGATCATTGATTTTGAATTGGGTGAAAAAATAACCATCTGCCAAATAGTAATAAGAATGTATTAGGGAAGTTATGGTCCTGAAACTTTTGACTACAACTCAGAAATATGTTTTGTATTCCAGCACAGGCATAAACTTGTTTTTCTTCAGTGCATTTGTGACTCACAAAATTGGTCTCTCATTTGATTATAAGGACTGACACCCCTATCCCAAACTCCCCTTAGAGAAATACTGTTTTCTCTAGGTATGAACTTCTTCATTTTCTATTCACTTTGTTTCTTGTACTGTGCTGCATTTTTACCTAGGGTAGGAAAAAAACAGGCCTACTTACAGGTCGAAAGCAAGGAGTGTCTTTCTTCTTACTATGAGAGAAACACAAAAAGTAAAAGCTCATTGTCTCCCCAGGAAGCTCTATGCTCCACATACACAGTCCACTCCCTTTGTATGCTCTGCTTTCATGGATTAAACAAAATAAAGACCAACATTTTATTTTTAGGGACTGGTGGTTTTTTGCTAAGTAGGTTAGAGTGCTTGCATGGGATGCATGAATCTCTGAGTTTGTTGGCCAGAACTGCATAATTTGGGGGTCTTGTCATGTGCCTATAGTCCCAACATTCAAAGTGATCTTGGTTAAAACACTGAAGGAGTCTTCCTTAAGTATTTGCAGTAGAGTCAGTCGAATGTTCTTAAGATTTGTGGATTCCTGAGTTGCATTTCAAACCATTAAAGTCAAACTGTTTAGAACTGGGTCTAGAGGACCTGCTGGACGTGTCTGGAAGTGCTCCTCAACCTCGGCCCTGAGGTTTTGGCTCTACAAGAGTGCACCACTGCCTGGCTTTTTACATTAGTGTTCATAAGCTGATTAGTTTGAAAGTCACTCACTGGGATAGAGCATAAAGCCTGTGCTATAAGAACTTTTGTTTTCTGTATGTTTGTTTTAGAGACAAGGTCTCACTCACTATACAGCTCTGGCTGTCTTGGAGTTTAGCAGGTAGACCAGGTTGGTCTTGAATTCAGAGCTTTCCCTCCCTCTACCTCCTGAAGTGCTGGGACTAAAAATGAACATCACTACACAGAGATGACCCTGTAATTTCAGCACTGAGGTAGAGGAAAATTACTTGAGGTCCAGGCCATTTTGAACTATGGTATTCATTTAAAAAACAATAAGTCTTTCTAGCAATGCAGTGGTGGTATACCTGTAGTCATAAAACTCAAGCAGAGACAGGGATCTTGAATTTGAGGTCAGCCTCAACTCTACAGCAACACCCCCCCCCCCCCCCCCAATTTTTCTGGTTGAGTCATTCAGGTGGATTTGGTGTGATGTAAACTACTAGTTTCTTCGAATGGACATTTTATGTTTCAGGATATATTGCCTAAATTATGCAATCCCTATTTTCAAAATGTTTATGTGTGATATATATATGTTTGTGTGAACTTGAATATGTGTGGCTATAGAAGCCAAAGTCAATGTTGAATATCTTCCTTAATCTTCTCTTTCTGTCTTAAACATTTGTTATGTGTTTGAATGTTTTGCCTGCACATAAACGTTGCTTGGGGCCATGGAGGCCAAAAGAGGGCATTGGATCCCTTGGTACTGGAGTTACAAGTGGTCATGAGCAACCACAAGTAATCAGTTTTGTTTTAATTTTTATACATTTTGATCATATTTCTTGCCCTTCCCCAACTACCCAGATCTTCCCTACCACGCTCCCCACCCAACTTAATGTACTTACTTCCTGTACTTCTGTGCCCTCAGAAACAAAGGGCTGGAGAGATGATGGCTCAGTGGTTAAGAGCAGCGACTGCCCTTCCAGAGGTCCTGAGTTCAAGTCTCAGCAACCACATGGTGGCTCACAACCATCTGTACTAAGATCTGATGCCTTCTTCTGGTGTGTCTGAAGACAGCTACAGTGTACTCACATAAATAAAATATTTTTTTTAAAAAACAAAAAGGTCAAAACAGATAAAACCAGTAAGACAAATAAATAACAAAACAAAAGGTGTACCATAAAACATGATTGTGTTTTATGGTAGCTAACTACTCTTAGGCATTGGGCCTGCCCTGGAATGTGTTTGATGGCCTTCCATTGAAGAAAACCTTTTCTTTCTTTTTGTTTTTGGAAACAGGGTTTCTCTGTGCAGCCTTGGCCATCCTGAAACTCTGTAGACCAGGCTGGCCCCAAATTCAAGAGATTTACCTGCCTCTGCATTTCAAGTGCTGGGATTAAAAGCATGTGCTACCTCCATTGGCTTTTTGTATCTTAATAAATTATATATCCACTCCTCCAATTCCCTTACCTCCTTCTTAAGATGTTCCCAACTTCACATATCCTTTTTTTCAATGACCCACTGAGTCCAGTTAATGCCTGGACGCACAAAGGTATGGGGTGGGTGACTTTCCATCTACCGTAATTTAGGTAGTCATAGCCTGAAAGGAAAGTGACTCCCTCTGTCCTAGCGCCTGTCAACTTCCAGTAACTCCTTAGCTAAGAATGAGGCCTGTGGGCTCATGCGTCATCCACGAGGGACTTGGGGACTGTCTTGATCTTGGGCAGGTAACTGTTACCGTTTCTTCCTGAGCACAGTAGCCATGTCATGTCCAAAGAGCGTTTTCCAGCTCCTCTTCATCTTCCTGTTTATATTCTTTCCTCCTCTCCCACAGCGTTCTCTGAACCTTGGGTGGGGAATGGGGTGTTGTATTTGGAGCGGAGCGCTCGTGTTATTTATTCTCAGCATTTTACTCGGTTTTCATTCACTTTGTTAACTGCTGCCCATCACAGAACACTTTTGGCCTGTGTTGAAAGCAGCACTGAGCTGTGGCGTGAACACAAATTAGAAAGGCAGTTTTAGTATCGTGTCCCTTTAACATGTAGTAGCCAGCTACCCAGGCTTTGACTAAGTTGTCTTACTGGCTTCATGTCTTGAATTTCGTTTTTGTTGTTTTGTTTTTGAGAGATTGAGAAAAGGAAAAAGAAGTTGGGAAGGTGGGGAGGATCTGGGGCATTGGTAAGGGCAAGGAATGTGGTAACGGTCTACGACTCCTCAGCCGTGGGCTGTGCACAGCTTTATATGGTACTAACATGTGCCTCTCCTGTTGTTGCCCATAACAGTCACTCTACTAGGGCACCAGTTGGTGCCTACACACTGCCTGGCAGGTAGATACTGTACTGTGAAGAGTTCATTCCTCTTCCAGAGACGTGCACAGCAGCTTCCACGTGAAAAGCTAGCCAGTGGGGAGGAAATTTCCCAGTCAGCTTCAGACTGACTTCTCTGTACCCATACTGCCCTGCCTGCCTCCCCTCCCCCCCCAGCTGGTCTCGCCTGATTTTCCATGTTCTGCAACCAAGTACTTCACTTTGTTTAGTTTTTAAAACAGGGTCTCTCACTGAATCTGAAGCCTTTCAGTTGGCTAGACTGGCTGGCCTGCAAACTTGAGGGTCCCTGCCTAATACACCCCATTCACCCCAGTCTGGGAGTTATCGATACAGGTGATGGTTATGTGGGTGCTGAAAACAGTTGAGCTTTCTCCCTAGTAACCTAAGATTTATTTTTAAAACTTTGGTTTCATTTGTAGGATGATTATATTAAGCCCTTTAAATACATCTTTTTTTTTTTTTTTTTTTTTTCCGGTATTTGAGACAGGATTTCTCTGTGTGGTCTTGACTGTCCAGGAACTTGCTGTGTGTACCGGCTGACCTCAAGTCCCAACAGTTGGCCTGCCTGATGTGTGCCCCACCACCCTGCTTTTGCTTTCTGTTATTAAATATGTTTTTTAACCTATATTGGTTTGCTTTTTATCCTCTAATAATAAAATAATAATAAAAAATCTAGCTATAGATCTTTTAGGTGAGAATTGCAGGTTTCTATCTCTAAAACGGAAAGGAAAGGGTACCTTTCATTTTCAGGCTTTTTTCTTTCATTCTTTTTCTTTTCTATTGGCATTTAAAAAAATAATTCCTTTATGTGGTTTTCCATGTTGCCCCCAAGTCAGTTCAGATTTTAAATGATTTGATCTTTTAGTCTGAGTAAAGATTTCAAAAGATGTAGGATCTTGGATGAATGGTCTTTAGCGTTAGGAAGATTGAGAACCATTGTTTTAACTGCTGGACTATCTCTTCAGCCCCTGGTTTGTTTGTTTTTAAGTATCTTTCTTACTTAGTAGCACAAGCTCACCTCTAACTCAGGAGCCTCCTGTTTCAGTGGTGATGTCCTGACTCTTGAATGTTGAGATTGCAGGCATTTGCCCCCGTGCATAGCTAGTAAGGATAATAATGAATTTCCATCTTGCCTAAAATCAACACTTTATAGCTTTTGAACTAACAATCAAAACCTCTTTCCATGGCCTGTATGTCCCAGCACCTGCTTCTTTCAAAGCCACTTGGTGCTGCTTTAAACTGCACTGGTAGTTGTTGCCTGGTTTGGTTCTTCACAGATGTTTTCATTGTTTATTGTCTTTACATAATTGATTTACAAATGATGAAGCTTCTAGAACTGTCTTTCACCATTAGTTTTATCAGTCCTTAGATCTTATTAAAATCACCTTCGAAAGCCAGAAGAGATGGCTAAGGTCTGTAATCCCAGCATTTGGGCAGCGAGGCAGGAAGGTTAGTAATTCAAGGCTGGCCTTGGCTCCATAGCAAGTTTAAAGCCAATTGGCTTAACACCAAACATACATACATTCATATATATATATATATATATATATATCAGAATTTTTTCCAGGCACTGTATTTGGAGTTGTTATCCCCTTCAGTACTCTGCCTTCAGATGGCTTCCTTTATGATGGTCACTAGGGTATGTTCTGCTTCTCAGCGGCTACATAGAGTGCAAGGCAGTGGCAAACCCTGCCTGACATGAGAGGCTCTGTTTGGTCGCTGAAATGCCTAAAATAACACTTGTAGTCATTTGAGGAATTTGATATCAAGCTAAATAAATGTATAGTTTAATATATTCCCAGTGGAACTAGGACTGTTCTTGGTTTGATTTATTTGGTAGTGGTTTTGCTGGTACTGCAGAAAGTACTTTTGGATGGGACTAGATTTAATACCCAGCACCCATTCAGTAGATCACAACAATTCATAACTCCATTCCCTTTTCTGGCCTCCAAAGACATCTGTGGGCACACAGTGCACGTATACTTAAACAGGTTCATACACATAAATTTTTTAAATCTTAAATTCTACTATTTAACACATCAGTCTATTTTTCTCTTATTACACATAAAGGATTGAATGCAAGTCTATATGCTATAGAAGTGCTCTACTACTAAGTTACAACCCTGTCTTTACCTTAAAGTATATTCCTCTGGCTTTAATTTTAAAAGAATAGTAGTAATATGGGGCTAGAGAGGTGGCTCAGCAGTTAAGATACTCAGTTTTCTTCCTAGCACACATATTCTGTGGCTCTCAAAAGCCTGTAACTGAAGCTCTACAGGGTTTAGATGTCTCAGGCCTTCATGGGTACCTCCCATGAATAATAATACATTCACAAATTTTTTAGTGGGGCTGGAGAAATGGCTCCGCAGTTAAGAGCACTGACTGTTACAGAGGTCTTGAGTCCAGTTCCCTGCAACTAAATGGTGGCTCACAACCATCTGTAATGGAATCTGATGTCCTCTTCTGGTGTGTCTGAAGACAAAGACAGTATACTCATGTACAAAATAAGTAAATATAAAAGAAGAAAGAAATCTTTAAGTGATATATCAAAAATACTCCTGGTTTCACAGAAGAGCCTTGAGATTAAGTGACATACTTGAGGTCATAGACAAGAGGAGTTTCGTAAGCTAAATGGTGTTCTAATTTCCAGTTTAAGAAAGTCATGTTGCATTTTGTTTTGTTTTTAGTTTTTGGCTTTTCAAGACAGTGTTTCTCTGCATAGTAGCTTTAGCTGTCCTGGAATTCTCTCTGTAAAGCAAGCTGGCCATGAACTCACAGAGAACCACCACCTGCCTCTTGAGTAGTGGGATCGAAGGCATATGCCACCACTGACTAGCCTAGGTCATTTTTATACCTCTCTGATTTCTGTGGTATTTTCCAGGATATTAAATTGTATTCATAGAATAAACCCAACTTTCCCAGTTAAGTTACATCTTTATTGCTTTAAAGTATAAGAAAGCCTTGGAAGCTCACAGCGAGCAAACTGACAACTAGAGACATGTGTAGGACTGACCTAGTTCCTCTGCATATATGCTACAGTTGTGTAGATTGTTCTTGTGGCACTCAACAGTGGGAGCAGGGACTCTCTTGACTCCTGCCAACTTTTGGGACTGTTTTCCTCAGACCAGGTTGCTTTGTTAAGCCTAGGACAAGGGGAGGGAGGAAAAACTGCAGTTAGAATGTAAAAGAATAATAAATGTTTTTAAGTTATTATTCAAATAAAATAGAAAGTTCTAAGTTTGATGTCATCTAGGGAGTTCTTATACTTCTTGTGTTTTCTGTCTAATTCTACTAATGACTTTGAAACTGATATAAAGAAGGCTAGAAACCATCATCAGATTCTAGGCAAAAAGCACAAAGACAATAAGCCCTGTCTGTTGCCCTTATCTCAGTCCTTATGTCAAACAAAACAGTGCTTGTACTTAATTTTTTAGAAATCAGAGCATAATTTAACCATGTCACAGGTATTCCATCCATGATACAATTAATCAGGAAATATTTTGTAATCCCTGAAGAATTGGACTTTGGCTGGGATCTTCACCACAAAATGAAATAGCTCAGACTATATGGCAAAACTTGCAAATTATATTGTAGATTATATTCATAAGATTCTAGTGTTATGAAGAATTTTTTAAGTTGAAGTTGGGCTTTAAAATAGATAAACACAATAAAATAGTCTGCACAGTGTGGGACCTACTTAGTAGAAGTAGAGAAACAACTCCCAGAGACTGTCTTCTTAACTTCCACATGTGCTCTCTCATGTACACACAAATAATTTTACATCACGGGGTTAACTGTAGCTATTGCGTCTTATCTCAGTTTGTCCAGTTCCAAAACCCATGCTCCATCTCTGTGGCAATTGGTAATTGAAATTCTAGTTTCTAACTAGTTTCCAAGTAATTTCCAGTTGTGCTGTTCAAATTTCGTAGCTAGGTATAATAAAACTCAGGGCTCATTAGAAGTCAGATTGTTTTGTAATCCTATTTAGTAAAGGCTGTTCACATGACATAGAAGTCTGCTGTTAATCATTGTAACCAAAATTTTAAGAGGAAAGATTGTTCAGTTACATAGAGAGATGGTGCAGGCTAGGTGCAGTAGCACATGGGTTTTAATCCCAACACTCCAGAGGTTAGGGCCAGCCTGTTCTATATAGCAAGAACCAGTAACACTTACAAGTGAGACCTTGTCTCAGGGGAGGGGAGGGAAGAGGAATCGGGAGGAAGGAAAAACTAACCACAGGAAATGAGAACAGTTAAGTTTGGCTAGAGAAGACAGTTAATATGAACTGGAAAAGTCTATGATATTTAGGTGCAATGGCTTTCCCACATAGGCTTAACTTCCAGGAAGGCTGAAGTGGGAGGTTTACATATATCCAAGAGTTTGAGGCCAGTTTGAATAACTCATTGAGATTCCATTTCTATTTAAAAAGAAAAAGGAAGTCAAACTAGTAGCGCACACTTAACCTTACACCTCAAAAGATGGGTGAGATAGTTTAAGGCTAACCTGGGCAATGTAAGCAAGATTTCACCTAAGAAAATAAAGACAAGCCAGTCTATGGGAGTGACAAGTTAAGACAGAGGCTGGAAAGTGGAAACGAGCTTCTGAGGACCTGGTGTCAATGGCCTAAGTGTACTTCACTTCTTAGGGGTCTTACCTCCCATGCATTGCTCCATCCTATGATCACACTTACCTAGGGAGTGATCAAAGCAACTCAGAAGAAAGAAACCAGATCAAGAGTAAGGAAGTATGGGTTCAGGCTTTCACCGTCTCATTCTAACAGGTTAAAATACAGCAGGTTAATTAGACATTTATTCAGCTATGAAGACAGCTTTTGTTTTTGACTTCCTGCCACATATCTTTGGAAAACCTACAAATTGGATTTTTAAATGTAAATGGTCTCTGTCTGATATTTTTAATGATTTATTTTTATTCTACTTTATGTGTATAAGTGGTTTACATCTTTGATGCCAAGGGAGGACAGAAGATGGTATCAGATCTCCTGGAATTAGAGTTACTATGGTTTTTAGCCACCCAAACTTGGGTTCTCTGCAAGAGCAGCAAATGCTCTTAACTACTGAGCCATCTCTCCAGCCCCTGCTTGATTATTTTTAACAATGCATGTAAAGTTATATTATAGACACTTGTTTAAGATTTTAAATAGATTTTTCATACAAAAATATTATGATTTCCCTTTCCCCAGCTTATTCCAGCCTCCTTCCAATTCCCTAGCCACCCAAATCTACACCTTTTTTTCTTTCTTTATAGTATGCCGACATGCATCTTAAAAAAAAGAAGAAGAAGAGTAAAATACAAACCCAAATAGGACAAGGCAAAAGGGGTTTGGGAAGAGAGCCAGAGAAGAAATACATAAGAAGAGCACGGTTATTTGACATTCATTCTCCCCTTCAGTAGTCAGCTATACCATGATATGCACTTCGGTAAAAGTCTATTCTGCAAATATTAGAAACAAAGTTTTTAAGACTATCACATCAATTGACTGACTTTAATGGGCTGAATATGAGAGAAATAGATAAGTGAGAAGAAGACTATAATGAAGACTGTATGACCCATACGTCCTAAAATATTTTCTGTCTAGCTCTATAGAGAAGAAGTTTGATTCTTAGTACTTGGATGGGGGAATGGGGAGCAGAATCAGTTGAATCTGAGTTCTAGACCAGCCAGAGCTGCACAGAGAAAACCCGTCTCAAAGTAAACAAAAAAGTTTGATGAGGTTCCGGACAATGGGGTCACTGGTCAAGAAAATGTACCTCTCTTTCAAGGGACCCTAATTTGTTTTCCACATTGAACTAAACTCCAGAAGGTCTCACAGCCTCTTCTGGCCTTCATGCACACATAATTCGAGCAAACATAAATAAATAAATAAATAAACCCACCTTAAAAAATGTTTACTGACTCTTGAATAGCACCAAAACCCATAGGGATGTTCTGAGATTGCCCAGTAATGTGATCACAGTGTAAATACATTTCAGAGCTCCTTGTAAACTATCTTTGCTTCTTCTTCTTCTTCTTCTTCTTCTTTTTTAAGTTATTATTAGAGGAACTACTGTGTGGGATCAGAAAATTTGTGGTACAGAATTTTGTGTATAAGTTTATTACTAGAGGGTTGCTGGAGAGGGGTCCTTTTCTAGAGGACCCAAGTTCAGTTTCCAGCATCCACAAAGGGTTCTCAGTCATTTATAACTTCTGTTACAGGGAATTTGATGCTTTCTTCTGATCTCCACAGGGACACATGGCCAGTAGACATACATGTAAGACAAAACATTCATACAAAATAAATAAAAATATAAAACTTAAAAACATTTTTATAATATTACAAAACACCCATTAGTCCATTGAAATTTCCATGATTTCCCTGTTAATTTGGCTCAGGGAAGAATTTCATTGTTGTATATGTTATTTCCCAGTTATAAATCTTTGGTCTTATCTGTCAGTTTGATAATACAGTGTTTTTTTTTTTTTGGTTTTTTTTTTTTGGTTTTTTTGTCACCTATGCAGCCAAATGGACGTACTGTTGATATCCCCGAGGATGAAGTTGTTAGAACTCCCCGAAGTATAACTTCAAAGCAGCCACCAGAAACAGACAAGAAAAATGAAAAGGTAAGCTTGGGAACATATGTATACAACCTTAAAGAAAATGACATAAAACTATGCTTTTATGTTTAATAGGACTGTAAATCTTTCATTTAAGGAAACTGGAATATCTAATCATACTAGATAGGTCATAAAAGTTAAAGTTTTGTTTCTAAAGAAGACTATGTCACCAATTTTTTAAAACCTTACAATGGTGTTAGTAAACATTCATTATGCCAAAAGTAGTTTATGACTTGAGTATCTTGTTTGAGTGAGGTTCTGGCTTTACAGGTTTCTTCTGATACAAATTTAACAAGATTCTATCCTATTAGAATCATGTTACTCATGATAATGTACTTTTTAATGTAAAAAATGCTTAGCAAAATTGTCTAGTGGTGTTGATTAAATTGATTTCCCTTATTTGGGGAATAGAATTGTCTACCTATTAAATGGTTGATTTTATTTAACAAAATGGTTCTATGCTGAGAGAACTATTTAAAGGGTTTGTATAAGGGCTAGCAACATGACTCAGCAAGCAAAGGCATTTGCCACCAAGCCTGAAGACCTAAGTTTATCCCCAAAACTTATCACTATAGTAGGAGAAATTGTCTGGCTTCCACAGGTGCTTCTGTATGTGCATGTGTGTGCACATGCATGTGGCAGTGTATACGTTTACATTCTCGTGGAGACCAGAAGAGGGCATTGGATCCCCAGGAGCTGGTGTTCTAGAGAGTTGGGATCTGCTTGTCATGTGCATTGGGTACTGAACTTGAGTCCTCTGGAAAAGTAACAATTGCTCTGAACCATTGAGCTGCCTCCAGCCCTATAGAATTCGATTTTTGTACACAGTATAATTCTATCTCAAGTTATAACACTGGCTTCTTTCTCGTTTAAGTCTACAGATATAAGACTTAGTCTAGAAAGGAAAAGAAAATACACACCCGTATATTTTATATATGGAGAGCTAGAGTGAGCTTATTTGTATAAATCAGATTAAACTGCCATAGTTTTCTAGGTTGGTTTTTATTCATTTTTACAATATATTTTAATGTCTGTTTTTAGAGCCCAGACTAGCTTCACACTTAACGATTCTCCTGCCTCCACCTTCATAGTGCTGGGATTACAGGTGCATGCTGCCACATGTATTTGTTTTCTAGATCTTTATCAGTGCCTCATTGATAACCAGTTTCTAGTAAAGATCATACAGGGCTATTGGCCAGACACTGTGCTCAGTAATTACCAAAGGGATAGAGGTATAATAATCGTTTTTTATATTTGTCTGTTTATCTGGTTAGGTTTGGGTTTGTTTGTTTTTTTTTTTCCAAGATAGTGTTTCTTTGCATAGCCTTGACTGTCGTGGAACTTGATCTATAGACCAGGCTGACCTTGAACTCAAAAGGTCTTGTGTGCCCAGCTATATTTTTACCCTCAGAAATAATTGCAGTCTAGGTAAGAAGAAGCAAACAGAAGCAAATGGAGAAGCTGTCTAATAAAGTAGGGTATTTGATGCCAGGTAGTCAGTCAGTGGAGAAAGGAAATCCTACATGGGTAGCCAGAAAAGATGGACTTGCTGGAGATGGTGGAGGAAGGAGCAGTTCATCTGTAGGTTGAAGGCCACCTTGATGTACATAGTGAGTTTCGGGCCAGCCTCGGCTGCGCAGTGAGACTGTCTCAAAACAAAGGGAAGAAAATTAAAGTTGGGTGGTTTTTCAGCAACATTTATGATGAATGAATCCATTATCTAGGATTTAAAAGATCTGAATTAAAGGAGGAAATGTGAAAATTGCTAATTAGAAAACCAGTCATAAGCAAAATGTGTAAAGGTTGGTTACTAGTAGATTGTTAAAAGATAAGGTCAGTGATATCCACTGGGATCCTAATGTCATTCCTAATATCATTCACTATAAGAACTAACAGCATTGAGTGAGCAACACTGAGGGGCGTGTGCTTTACTTTAATAGCTAAATAAGTACATAACTGCACAAGTAATACCTGGTAATATTTCTTCATTTACTCTACGGCAGCAATTCTCAGTTTGGTCATTGAATCCCTGAGAAAGGGGCCCTAAGGACCCTTTGGTTGGGTGTCTGAAAATAAAACTATTTGCCTAGTAATTAAAACACGATTTGCCTCTTTTACTATGATGATATTTGCACTGATGATGATGAAGCAGTGGGTGAAATTCCTGGCTCCTGCGTACATGTAGCATATTGCAGCTTGGTCTTCATGTGGTTCCCCCAACAACTGGAGCAGGGGTTGCCACTGACTATTTCCTGCCTGTGGATCCTGTTCCTCCAACTAGACTGCATAGGCCTGGGTGGGCCGAGTCTTCTATAGGGATGTAAAGCAAATACGTAAATTAATGGGAAAAGGAAATTACTGGCTCTTTGCCGTGACTCAAGACAACAGCACTAAACTAGAGCTGTTCTTTATTCTTACTGTTGTCCACTCCATTTTGGAAAAGGAAAGTTTGCTAGTTTCATTTAAGAGTGCTTTATCAATAAATGCAATAAAAAAAGATTGTTACTCTGTATTCATTATCACATTTATTGTGTGTGTATCATGTGGTCAGGATAATTTGCAAAGAGGAATCATTTCCCTCATCTTGCCTTGTGGGTTCTAGCGGCTAATGATGAACTTGGGTTGTCAGACTTGGAAGCAAGCACTTTTACCTGATGAACCATCTTAAAGTACATGATTTTTAACTATTCTGCATGGTGAAATGTGACTGTGTATAAAGGTATACTTTCATGTTGAAGAACAGTGAGTTTTTAAGAAAAAACACTTGTACTGTGATTGTAAGATGAACTAGCAACTTACCTCGTATCCTGTTTTTCTTTGAAATAATGATTGGCTTTTCAGACATAAGTGTCTGTAGGCATTTTCTCAAGAGTAAACAAAATTATTCTATGACAAGGAAAACAAGATAGTGTTACTGCAAATTATAAATGGACTTGTCAAATAGAAATTAAAAATTTGGAAGATTTAGATTTGTTCTCATGACATTAACAACTTCTAATATTTAAAAAATTCTGATAATATCACTTTTGGTATTATAAATATGATTTTCTCTTTAAAGCATGGAATGGTGGGACATGGATTTCATGCCAGAATTTGGGAAATGGGAGCAGGAGGATCAGAAATTTAAGAGTAGTTCCATCTAAGCTAAAAATACTAGTTCAGTCTGAGACCAGCTTAGGCTGCGTGAGTAGTTCCTGTCTCAAAAAAGAAACAGAAATTTACAATATATCCTACTGTTTCATAAGATTTGTGTAAGTAAGTGAGCCAGTATTTTGTAGTTGACCAATACCTTTATACTACAGAATCATGTGTGCACTGTAGCAGGCAGATCCCTGTACGTTCAAGGCCAGCCAGGGGTACATAAGACACCCTATCTTTTAAAACAAAACAACAAAAACCATTAAATAAGTATTCATTCAAAGTTAATTTTAATATGGTAGAGTATGAAAAGGTTTTTTTTAATGTGTGGGGGAGTTTTGCCTGTGTGTACATGTGTGTGCTCTCAAGAAGTGCACATGGAATCTAGAGGAGGGTTTGGATACTCTGACACTTTAGTTACAGATAGTTTCTTTGCTAAAAATCCTCATGTTTTCCCAGTGATTTTAGAAGACATTTCACAGGTTGTTTTTTTGTTTTGTTTTGTTTCCCCTTTTCTTTTAAGGTTTATTTATTTATTTAAATGTATGCCTTTGTGGGTTTATATGAATATTCATGAGAAGGGCGGGGTGAGGTATCAAATACCTAATATATACAGTTCTGAGTTGGCCACGTGGCCAGCATGGATGCTGAGAACTAACTTGGATTCTCTGCAAAGCCTCTTAGCCAGTGAGCCATCTTTCCAATCCTCACAGTCCACAGTTTTGAACCTAAGCTAATCCCTGCCTGTGGAGCTAGCCTGATCTCAACTTCTTAACCTTCCACAGGTCCTGCTACATTTTTTAAAGAATTAATAAAAATTTTTAAAGAAATAATAAAAATTTTACTAAATTGAGCACGTATCGTAGGGTTTTTATTATTACAAAGAGACATCATTACCAAGACAACTCTTCAAACTACATTTAATTGGGGCTGGCTGACAGGTTCCGAGGTTCAGTGCACTGTGTCATCATCATGTCAGGGAGCATGGCAGCATCCCAGCCCCTTACAGGAGGGTATCAGAGCCCACTCCTACAGTTCTTCCACACCTGCTCCAACATGGCTACACCTCCTAATAGTGCCACTCCCTGGACCACACATTCAAAGCACCACAACATAGCTGTGCACACCTTTAACCCCAGCACTCAGGAGGCAGAGGCAGGTGTGTTTCTGAGTACCGGGACGGCCACCATCAAATTATATAATAATTTCCTAATTCCCAAAAGAAATCTCATGTCTTTTAGTAATTATTTGTTTCCTTTTTTTCCTTCTAATTTCCAACCCTGAAAACAATCTGATGTAATACTAAGGGAGAATACTCAGGATTATCTGAAGAGGAGAAAACATTCTCCCTTCTTCATTGGATGGATCTCTGTGTGAGCCAGGGATATAGCTCAGTAATAGATCATTTGCCTACCATGCCACAGTACCCTGGGTTAAAGCCCCAACACTACAAAGTAAAACTTATTCACACATTTGTGAACATGTCTGGATTTTCTTCATGTTCCACAATTAAAACAAGTTATTTCAGTAAGTTGGACACAGAAAAGTAGATAGTTAAATTAGTTATACAAATAAACATCAAAGATGTTTGAAATATAGTAATACTCTCACATTGTCATTTGTTGTAAAAAATACCACTATATAGATATATAGCTAGGTAGTTGTGATTAGTTTAAAATACATTAGCATAACTAGCTAAATAAATCCTTAGTGTCAAAAAGTATTCTCTGACCGAGAGGTTTGAAAATTGTGACCAAACAAAACAATCCAAGCAGCATTCATTAAAACAGGAATCAACTAGAACAGCCTGTGGCGATCCTGAATGCCTCCTGTGTGCAGTGGTTACTTGCTTACGTTTGTGTAATACATCATAGAGATTAAAGTCAGAATTTAAGTAATTTAAGTCATAGCTGTTTTTCGAGTATATATACACTTTAAGTACTTAAGTGAGTTTATCTGGGTTCACAATTGAATGTTGGAACTACTTATTTGCATATTTTGGGTAATTCCCAAGGAGATTCTAAGAAATACCCTAAACTTGCCTCATATACATTATGATTTCTTAAATTATTCATCATATATTATATATAGAAATGTATTACTATGTATCACTGTATAATATGAATAAATGTCTCATATATATACATACATACATATATATATTGCTCTCTTGCTTTTGTTTTGTTTTGTTTTAATGGGTTACTCTGTAGCTCAGCCAGTCCTGGGATTCACTGTATAGACCAATTAGCCTCAAGTTTACAAAATTCTGTGTTTAAAATACTGGGATTAAGCCGGTTGTGGTGGCGCACAGCAGTAGGATTTGCTGAAGGAGGCAGAGGCAGGAGGATCACGAGTTCGAGGCCAGCCTGGGCTACACATTTAAAAAAAAAAAAATACTGGGATTAAAAGGGTTTAAGCCCTGTGTGACCAACTGTGTGTGTGCTTGTATGTGTGTGTGATGGGAATGGAACAAATGGAATGGAACTTGAGCTGTATCCAAAAGGTTAGTACAAATATCAGGCATTGAACATGAATGTGAGGTGAAGGACCAAAGAAACAGTTACCCTGACAGTAGCTGTAACGCTTTGTTCATGCAGCTTAGATAAGACAGGAACGTTTGTACCTGTGGGTAGAGGAATATAAATATAAAAATAGTTGGAATCTGTTTATAGAAGGCCCTTCCTTACAGGTGATGGGAAGCATCCATAGGGTGTGTGTGTAGAGAGTACAGATTAGGATGTCTTTTTCAATTACTTTTCTCACTGTAGTATTTTTTTTTTTTGACATTTATTTTTGTGTATTGCATATTTGCTTTCATGAGCTTATGTGTGCAGAAACCTGAGGATGTCAGAAAAGGGTATAGGATCCTCTGGGACACCAGCAAGTGCTCTTAACCACTATGGCATCTCTCCAGCCACTCCGCTGTGTTTTTTGATACAAGATCTCACTAAAACTGGAACTTTGGCTAGTCTGGCTGGATAGCCAGCTCCTGAAATCTGCTACATGCCGTCACACCCAGCTTTTACAATAGGTATTGGAAATTTGGATTCTTGGGACCTAATGCTTGCATAGCAAGCACTTCATCCACTGAACTATCTCCCAAGCAGCACATCTGAAGTTTTTGGGTTTTTTTTTTTTTTTAAGTAATGAAGGTGAATGCACTAGTATAGATGATTTGCTGGGTGTTACGCATTGAGAAGGTAGCCCTTACTCCTAAGTGTGTAAACAAGAGTCTCTTGATTTTTTGTGACTTCTTTGGGCTCTTCCTTCTATTGGTTTGCCTTGTTCAACTTTGATGTGACTGTCTGTCTTAGTCAGAGTATCTATTGCTGCACAAAACATCATGACCAAGAAGCAAGTTGGGGAGGAAAGGGTTTATTCAGCTTACACTTCCACATTGCTGTTCATCACCAAAGGAAGTCAGGACTGGAACTCAAGCAGGTCAGGAAGCAGGAGCTGATGCAGAGGCCATGGAGGGATGTCACTTACTGGCTTGCTTCCCCTGGCTTGCTCAGCCTGCTTTCTTATAGAACCCAGGTCTACCAGCCCAGGGATGGCTCCACCTACAATGGGAGGGGCCCTCCTGCCTTGATCACTAGTTGAGAAAATGCCTTACAGCTGGATCTCATGGAGGCATTTCCTCAACTGAGGCTCCTTCTCTGTGATAACTCCAGCTTGTGTCAGGTTGACACAAAACCACTATTTTGTTTTATTTTGCTGTTTTGTTATTTCTAGAAGCCTGTTCTTTTCTAATGACGGGCAACTCAATACATCCAAATAGGAGGAGACAAGAATGTTTTTTTTTTTTTAATTATTTATTTATTTATTATATTTAAGTGCAGACACACCACAAGAGGGTGTCAGATCTCGTTACAGATGGTTGTGAGCCACCATGTGGTTGCTGGGATTTGAACTCAGGACCTCTGGAAGACCAGTCAGTGCTCTAACCACTGAGCCATCTCTGCAGCCCAAGAATGTATTTTCAATATAAAGAGCGAAAAGGTAGCACTTGAAGATGAGAATTTTTCCTAATATCTGTTTACTTCTGTATCTCTTGTAGTAAATTTTGGCACAGTTGCTATCCACTGGCATTTGGTTCTCTATGCTTAGCTTCAAAAATGATATCTGACACATAGCAAGAAGCTTTTTAAGTCTTGGTTGTGTGGAGCCCATTCAAGAAAAGGCTGTTGTTTTTTTGTTTTTTGTTTTTTATTGACACGCAATGTTTGTTCTTATTTATAGAGTTTAATAATATAATTCAGTACACATATGTAATTGTCAAATGAGTAATCAGTGTTTCCATCTTTTCAAACACTACCATTTCTGTCTAGTGAGTACCTTCAATCTCTTTTCCAGTAGTTGTTTGTAAAATGTATAATTGATTGCTGTAGACTCGAAATCAACGTCTGTCCTGGAGAATGTTAGAGCTGTTGCTGACAGTTGTGTGTGCTTTATCATCTTCCCTACATGTCATTCTGTACTGACTTCCTTTGTACTTTGTATTTCCATGTTACTAACTCTTAAAATCCTCCAGTTGAATGGAAGCATGCAATATCTCCTTGATGGAATGATTTCACTTTCTTGGATATTTATATAATAAATATCTATTATACAGTAGGTCGATTTTTATTTTTGTGAACCTTCCATAATGTTCCAAGATGGCTGTCTCAGTTTATATTCCCAACAGTAGAGTTTCTTTGTTTATAGCTCACTATCGTGTGTGTGTGTGTGTTTGTGTGTGTGTGTGTACACATGAGTAGGCTTTTGTGTGCTACAGCATTTGGGAATTGATTCACTCATACCTTGTTGAAGCAGAGTCTCTTTTGATTTTGATGCCTTATATACTTCTGTCTCTACCTTCTTATTCCTCAATGTAGTTCTGAGATTACAGGTGCATGCCAGCCGTTACATTAAATAGGTTCTGTGGGTTCTGAATAAGAATCAGATCTTGGACTTGTATTACAAGCACTTAGATCTGCTGAACCATCTCCCTGCCCTCCTAGATAGACTGATTCCTGAATGACCTTACCAGGACCAGCTATCAGAAGCAGATAAACCTTACTTAGGGTGATTTAATGCTTATCAAGTTTTGGGGGACTGAAGTTAGGAACATCTAGGATGGGCACGTGTCATTGGGCTTAGGCTATCTGCGATACTTCCTTAGGATAGAGAAGCATTTCAGGAATCTCGGGTGTGGACTTAACAGGTTCTTATGAGAACAAATCTAACTGAAGCTATGTAACATTCCTCAGAATGAGGCGAATGTGAGCTTAGAACTCCCCAGAGGAGGAGAAGCTGTAGTGAAGGGAGTCCCCCATTACCCACCAAGCTCCAGAAGACTATCCCGTCCGTGGTAGACATCAGCCTTAATTAGCAGTTTTCCCATACCAGCCCTTGTTTTATTGATAAGCGCCATTCTAACGGAGGTAAAATATCTCACTGTGGTTCACATTTCCCTGGTGGTTGGTGTGCTGCTCATTTCTTCATATACTATTGGCCATATTTTCTTTTGAAATGTGTATTCAGATAATTTATATTTTTAAATCAAATTTCTATCTAATTTCATGGTGAAATTTGACAACAAAATATGGTTGGGAGTATAGTTACAAGAAAGCTAAGCTATTATGTTAAAGGTTTCCCCTAGAAGTCTTAGCTACTGTAGAACTTCTTAAAAGTGTAAGACAGTGAATGAGACCTTAGGGAACAGGCCTGTCATCCCAGCCACATGAGAGGCCATGACAAGAAAATCACCAAGTTTAAGGCTTGCCTGTGCTACAGAGTGAGGGCTGGAGATACAGTTTCGGGGCAGAGTGTTCAAATAACATGAATGTACTCTGTATGTAAAAGAAGTCTTTGTCAGTAAGAGGACCGAGGCAAATAACTATGCATTGCATGTTTAACTTAAAGTCTTAATTACATATTGTTTAGTCTCATTTGAATGTGCATTTTTGGTAAAAAAATTTTTAGAGATAGTGGTAAAGTTAAAGCATATTTAATTCCAGTCCAAGGTGGTATTTACTGACAAATCTTAGTATACTGGAGTGAATATAATCCTTTTTTCCCCAGTTTCTATCTTGAGGGAGGTATACAACTCAATTTAAGCTTAATTAATAAGATGTTATTATAGGAACATGGGTATTCAGTGGCTGTGACTGAAGAAAATTCCCCACCACGCTCCCCAAAAAAACCATTAACTATAATAACTCAAAGAGGGACAGGTATTGTAAGCATCTCCTCACTCCATGGTGGAAAGTTGACAAACCTCATCTTGCACAGATTTGGTGCAGATACTGGGGGTGGAGTGTAATGGTCATATCCTGCCTGAAAAACAACACTGCCCCATCTTCTGACTCTTGTCTCCTTCCCAAAAATCCTCCTCCATGGTGTTCTTTAAGCTCCCAGGAAATGTCCCATGTAGGGCTGAACATTCAGTCATTTTCAGAATTTTGAACCATTATGAGTCTGAAATAGCCTCTGTCTGTTGCCAAAAGAAGCTTCTCTAGCAAAGCTGACAACAGCACTGTCTGATGGTATGAGCAGGCACTTAGCGCACTTAGAGTCATGTTTGACAGAAGCATAGTAGCCTCCTCACTAAAGCATGTGGCCCCATCCTCACCGCCCCCTTTCAGCGTCCACAGTGCTAAATGGAAATTCCTTCCTGTGGCGCACACTAGGTATGCTGTATGCACTATGTGTTTCAGACAGATCAGCTATGATTATTCCAGATGTCAAAGATCTCCGTAATCGTTAAATCACTAGAATATTTTAATAGTAGATTACTCACTGAAGTGATATTATTTTAGATATATTGTATTACATTTCTAGTTTTATAAATTATGTTTGTTATAAATATTAATTTACCTATATAGCTTAGATTATATTTCGGCTAGGCAGCTCTTTTCTAAACTGGAACAGCAAACTCTGGCTCTCAAGTCTATCCTGATTTTTTTTTTCATGAGTAAAGTTTTATCAGAATAGTCCATCAGTTTTATGATGTGTAAGCCTGAGTTTATACTAGAGTTGTATGGTTGTCACAGAGTCATCTGGCCTTTAAAGCCTAAAAACTGGTTTCTCTCATCCTTAATGGGCTTTCCCTGCTCTAGACTGTAAGGCTGTTTGATGTGTTACCTTTTCTTTTGAATCATAGTGAAGAAAGGGAGCAGGGGAATGGCTGCTATAAAATCAGTAAAAGAAAAAATTATAATGGTAGTTTTACAAGTACTTTGAATTAGGAAATTCTTTTAAAAATTGGATTCTTTTTTAAAATAGATATGAACAACCTGGTAAATAAAATAAAGCAGTATACTATACATAATACATGATAATAAAAACTTTAAAGCCAAATGCAGATCAGTTATGAAAAGAATAAAACAACTTGTAAAAAAAAATAGTGTTTTTGAAAAATATTGTCATGTCAAAAACAGTTTTACTACATTTCAAAATTCATACCATTTAAGAATACAGTTGTCCTTCAATCTCTATGGTATTAGGACCTGAACCAATATTTTTAGGTGCTTAAATAAATCCCTTATACTATAAAATGTTGCTATGTTTGTAGTATCTATCACTCACACATATTCCTCCATACTTTTAGTTGTGCCTGAATTATCTATAGTGCTTAGCAATATATGTTATATAAATAGTTTTCATACTGTATTGTTCAAGAAATGCTGATCAAAAAAGTCTGTACTTGTGTACAGAGCATTTTATTCAATGTTATTCCAATATGAAGTTGGTTGAAACCATAGATGGGAAGCTCACAGATATGTAAGACTGTGACTCTATTTGTAGGTTTTTAAATATCTTGAAATTAAAATGTAACCTGTAACTTAAAGATGGTATACAGTAATGAGTGACTACAGTATATGTACACCCAGATGTTTAAGGCTGGGTGTGATGGTGCACACCTATAATCCAAGTGCGACAGTACTGTGATATAATACTCCAGAGGAAGAAGCAGGAGGGCTAGGAATTTAAGGTCATCCTCTGCTGTATTGGAGGTCGGCCTATGGTAAAGGAGAGCTTATCTCAACAAAACAGCAACAGCAGAACCCCACTATTTTGTTATTTCTTTTCTGGGGACACCTATCTAAATGCAGAAATAATGTGGAGTTTTGGCAAGCTTTTGAAAAGAGAATATAAAATTAGCAGTAAGGAGTTGGAATTTATGTATTTCATGTTGGTATTTTTATCTCTGTTCAACTGTTAAGCATATGCAGTCTGAGGGTTTCTTTTCACATTGCTTTGAAACTGACCAGATACTCTCTGCTGTATACAGTTGATATATTGAGTAGTTGTACATAGGGTTTTATCAGCAATATAGCTTGTGCAATCCAACCACTATTTGGTGCATAATTTTCCTTCTGAAAATGATGCTGGATTTAATTTTATTGCTCCTAAAGCAGCGTATTACAGTGTTCTGTTTATACTGTAACACAGGACACATTATGTGTGAGAGCATAGTGTGGTTTTGGAGCCAAGCAGGTCTTTTAGCTTTTACTTACTAAAATTGACGTGACACAGTAGAGCCTGTTCTGCCTTTGTTTACTCATATGTAAAATGTGGTGGTGCCTTATGTATTTAAATAATAAACTAGAAAATTACAATTAGCAAAGTGACTATAGCTATAACCTCTTATTGCCACTTAGTATGCTGGGTTTTCTTTTTTTTTTTTTTTATCAAACTGAAACATCCTAATTGTCAGTTTTATACATTTCATTATGTATTTTATTGGCTCCTACCTTTTCAGAAACATAACAAAATAATAAGTAATATTCTATTTTACTATTTCAGTCAAAGAAAAATAAGAAGAAGTCAAAGTCAGATGCTAAAGCAGTGCAAAACAGTTCACGCCATGATGGAAAGGAAGTTGATGAAGGTATTTGAGCAAGGGAAAGGCCTACAGAAAATATTTAATTTTTTTAAACGGAGGTGTGTGGTATAAAAGCTGCATTTGTTTGACTTAATCTTGTATGTAGCTCTTTTTAATTGCCATAAATTTTATCATAAAGATCTGTGACATTGTTAAGAAACACTTTGGTTATCTAAATCATTTAAGCATCTAATAGTGCTTACTTATCCTTTAAATTTATGTTTGCTCAGTATTGTGAGCAATTGAGAGGCCATTCATCTTGTCTTTGTTTCCTAAAAATATGGTTTGGAGTTTCCCATTTTCTTAAATACACCATTCCTAAAAGGCTGTGTGCAAAATTCTTAAATAAGCCATTTATTATCTCACCCTAAACTGGATTAGGAGCAGATACAACTCCTGTCACTTCTACCCAACAGGGTAAAAAGATACAATTCTATTCTGTTAAAAACAAAACAAGAATAAAAAATAGTTTTTTCGCCTAAAATAACATGAGATTAGAATAAATTCTTAGGGTAAATTAGTATAGTCAGCACTCTTGGTTTTTAGCTTAATACCTAAATTTATTATATCTCATCCCATCCCAGTTTTTTTCCCTCAAAGCTACGACCTTTTTTTGTCTTCCCCTTACTGAATAACATCTTTTTTCTCGGGCTGTGTCAGGAGCCTGGGAAACTAAAGTTAGTCACAGAGAGAAACGACAGCAGCGTAGACGTGATAAAGTGCTGACTGATTCTGGTTCATTGGATCCAACTATCCCTGGGATAGAAAATACCATCACAGTTTCCACCGAGCAACTTACAGCTGCATCATTTCCTGTTGGTTCCAAGAAGAATAAAGGTATATTAGTGGAACATAAGGCTGGTACATCAAATCAAACTCCTTTAAGTCAGATGTACAAGATATGTCAATCTTTTTGATCTGCTAACTTTGTGCTGATATACCCTTCATGAGAGTTTTGTGAACCACATCCTGGTTACCGCATAACAGCAGTGTTGTTAATATTGCCTAATGAATGGCTTATTAAATTAAAATTTGCCTCTCTGCCTTGAGTCACATCAGAGAGTGTTGTTGCTTCTTTCCCTTGTGTGTTGCTTTGCCCCATCCTCTTACATCTCCATCTCCTACAGTGGATAAAACATGATTAAATGGAATATTTATCACCATTCTGCATGCTGGGCACTTTCATTCCAAGATAAAACAAGCATGTTCCGGTTAGTGCAGGTTCTGTCTATCCACCCCAGTTTTTTGTTTTGTTTCTGGCAATTCCATAGATATTAATAAAGCTAAATCAAAATTTCAAAGATGGTTGAGCCAGTGTCCTTCCTACCAAGTACGCAGATGTGCAAGCAATCCAGACTGACAGCCACTCCAGGGGGCACTGCTTTATTCCTTCTGCTTTTGTTAGTGGCCTCCCTGTTGTCTACCCTTCAGTTAGCAGATCACCTTCTTGACCTTGTTGGTTTTATTTTATTTTTTGCCTGCTAACTTCGTGAAATTGTCGCCATAGCCCAGTGAGCTTTCCTTGTCCATTCTGCTGTCTTTGAGTACTTTGAGTACCTGTGCTGGTGGCTTACGATGGGCATGCCTTCCTTGCTTGCACCTTGTGTTTCATGGGGTTTCAGTTGGCTTAGTTTGGTTTTGGTACATTGTAATAATTGTGCTTATTTTGTGCCAGAAAATTGGAATTTTTATGTTAAGACATATATTCTCACTTTTTAACCATATTTCCTATGTTATAATCCCAAATCTGGCAACAGTTTTTTAATGGGTGTGCTTGCTTCTGGGATTATTGAAAAGGCAGCTCATGTTAAGATGAGGCGAAGTTGAATCCAATTTCAGAGCCCAAGTTTTCAGTTCCTACCTATAAGAACCTTCAGAATTCAGAAGCATTGCAGAGTAATGGTCCCTATTTATATTTGGGCAATTTTCTAGGATTGGCATGTAATTGACATGTGAAGTGTGTTATACAATCACTTTTTCCAATGTCAAAACTGGCACTTGAAGGACCAATTTATTATAGATCACAATTGTATGTTCCACCTGATTTAATGTACTTACTGGCCTGTTTAGTATTAAATAAACTTTATTTCTATTTCAACCCAGGTGATTCTCATCTAAATGTTCAAGTTAGCAACTTTAAGTCTGGAAAAGGAGATTCTACACTTCAGGGTGAGAGAAATTACATGGCACTTAACCTTAAGGCCCATCAAAATAGAAACGTGGATACATGTGTCTTTCCTTATGTGAATGATATTCAAGGAAGGAAAAGGGATTAAAGTTATTTTTAATTTCTAAATTAAAATGAGAGCCTAGAGAATTTGAAAAATGGAAAAGGAAGATCATTCATACTCTGGGTTTGGTATGTTGTAGCTCCTCCCCCTCCCATATACAGAAACATTCTCTAATAATTTATGTACAGTTTTGCTTCTTACATCAGTTAAGCCAAGTGAGAAGGATCTTTGTTGTTTGGGATAAAAAGACTTTATTCTGTATCTTAAGAAAATGTAGTTCTTATAAATTTTAATTGCTTTCTTGATGGGATCAAATATGTTATAATAAACAAATATAGTTTAAAGTTATTGGGTGCTTCACAAACAAAATTAACCTGATTCGCTCATTCCTCGTCACTGCAGGCAGAGAGAGCAGTGTGCCAGCCTAAAAGCTAAAGTGTCACAGGAAAAGCATCTTCTCCTTTATCACTTGTTGACACCATAGCTTGCCCTCATGCCTTATGTCTCAATCTTAGCTTCTCATCTAGGAAGTGCGCTCTCTGCCCCCCCCTCTCTCTCTTACACACACACACACATACACGCACGCACGCACGCACGCCGCACTCATAAGGCCTGCACTCTATCCTTGAGGTCCTGACATTGATTTGGTCTCGGCTGATGCCGTACAGTCTGTTTAGATTCCTCATTTGGTTCTAATGACCAGTCATTATTCATAATTTAATATACAAACTGTATGTAAGGAAAGGACATGTAACTAAGGAGAAATCTTCATTTTCAAAGTGGTGAGTATGCAGAATATACTAGATACGTGTTTTCAGTTTGTCGTTTTGCCATTGAGAGCATCACTAGTGTGCACGTCACATTTTAAACCTTTTGTTGCCTTTTAAGTTAAGGAATTGTTAGCCAGGCATTGTGGTGCATGCGTGTAATCCCAGCACATGGAGCAGAGGCAGAAGGACCATGAGAGTAATGTGAGACATGTAATGAGACCTGTGTCACTAAAACCCTTAAGCTTTAAAACCATGTCAAGCTGCACTGCTTACCTTTTACACTAAGAGGGAAGTTCTGAGTACTGATAAGCTGAGCTGTTCTAGAAATACAAAAATACCCTCAATTTTAACAAGAAATATTCTGTTTTTAATCCTTACTTTTTTTCTTTAAGTTTCTTCAGGGTTGAATGAAAATCTTACTGTTAATGGAGGAGGCTGGAGTGAAAAGTCTGTGAGACTCTCCTCAGCGTTGAGTACAGGTGAGGAGAAGTGGAACTCTGTCCCGCCTGCTTCTGCAGGCAAGAGGAAAACAGAGCCGTCGTCTGCTTGGACTCAAGATCCTGGAGATCCTAATGCAAATGGGAAAGACTGGGGAAGGAGTTGGAGTGATCGCTCAATATTTTCTGGCATTGGTAAGAACTTTCAGAAAAAAATTTTAATTCATTTAAAGTTGGTAATTGATACAGATTGAATTTTTCGGGAATTGTAAAAGAAAACAAGCCATTAATAGAAGTAGAAATATTCCTAAACTGGACATAGTAGTGCATTCCTGCAATCCCAGGCTGAAGAGTCAGGAGGTTATTTATCCTCGGGGCATGAGTTAGAGAAGAGCTGGGCTACAGGAGATAATGTTTAAAAAACCCCAGAGAGACAGACAGACACTAAGAAATGCTAGTCCTGCCATGCAGAAGTAATATCTCAGACCCTCTACACAGAACAGAGCAACTAACCCGACTAACGTTTTACTTTCTGTGTAGTGCTCTCACATTCTCCTACCACATTTGCTCCTCAGCATGGCTAACGGATGTATGCATGTGTGTGTGCATTTGTTTATTTATATACGAGTGCACTGTACCTGTCTTCAGGCACACCAAAAGATGGTTGTGAGTCAGCATGTGGTTGCTAAGAATTGAACTCAGGACCTCTGGAAGAGCGGTCAGTGTGGTACTAGAGACATTTCTAGTATCCATTTTATAGTCTGTAAATGCCTTTATAATTTTTCTCTGGATTTTAATGGTAAAAATTAGTAGTTCAACAGCTTGTTTTTACTGAAAGTCATTGATCTTTTAAGCAACATGTACTTACAGAAATCTTTATTAAATATGGAAAATTGCAAATAAGTAAGGGGAAGCGCGTTATCACACCACCCAGTGCCAGCTGCAGTTAGTTTTGTATTTGTTTTTCTTCTCCACTGTGTATAATTTTTGTTTTTACAATAAACTAAATTGAATATGCATTTTTATGTTTCTTTTTCCCATCCCTAAATTGATAAGCATGTCTTATAAGCATGTTTACCTAACAGCATTGTGTGCTATATTTAAACATAGTATAGCTTACTTACCTGTTTCTATATCATTCTTATCTAACTTTTTAAAAACTATTTTAGGCACATTTAGCGTATCTTTTTAGGATAAACTGTTGGGATAACTTGCGTTAACAGAACGTGAATGTGTTATTGTACTGTCAGTTACTCTTACATGTCTTCAGTGGCCGTGTATTGCATTCTTACTTTCCAAGGTGTCTCTGTCTTGATAAGCATAAACGTATAAATAATTTTGGCTGACTTTTAAATCACTGATGCAGTTAGGTATTTTTCCATGAATTGATCATTTCTACATCTTTCACCAGCTTTCTATTCATGTTCTTTGCCATTTGTTTAGTGGCATTATGCTTCTTTTTGGCTTTATAAAATTGAATTACAGTTCAACTAATCTTTTATGGGGGGGTTGTTTTTATTTCTTCAGAGTCACTATGTAGCCCTAGCTAGCCTAGACAATTGTTTACAAGGCTGGCTTGGAATTCTTAGACACTCCAATCTGCCTTCTGAATGTTGGAAATACAGTTGTGAGCCACCATGCCACACTTGAGCATGCTTTTCCTGTTGTACTTACAGCAGGTGTTTGTTATGACAACAAACCACAACCTCTTCCTTAGCTATTAGCTTTCTTTCCTTAGCTAAGCATTCCTTTTTAAAAGACTGATCTCTCAACAAGCAAACTGATTCATTCACTAATTCTGTTTCAAGTTTCTTTCCTCACCTATAATGTCAAAAAACTGTCTAGAAATACAAAAATCTGTTTACAGAGATAATCTCTAAATTTCTACCATCATTTTCAACAGAAAGAACAAAATTGTTATACTAAAAGTATCCTTTCATATTTGGCATTTTAAAAAGTATCAGGTTTTATGGAATAATGTTAGAAACACTGACCTTCTAATACATTTTTAGTTTACTTATAGAACCTATATCGTTTCACTATTAGAACATGGATTTAGGCAGTGTTTGGTTAATATTGTTACAAATAAAATTAAGTAGCCAATTAGATGGGTGGACTTCCCTAGCTAAATTTTAAACTTTTGTTGAAATTGAAAGAGAACTATGTTAAGTTCTTAAAGTACAGTCATGTTGAGTAACAAACCAAACACCTTTCAAAATGCTTGTTAGGTAGGTGGTTTGTCATTGTGTAGGCATCGTGGCATGTGCTCACAGTAGGTGAGAAAGTCTCATGTGTAGCCTGCTGTTGACCAAAGTGTCATTCTGTTTGCAGAAAAGTACCTTGGAAATATTTTGAAGATACATGGTGTAGTAGAATGAGAATAGACTAGTTCAGACAGACCTGTTAGGAGGTTATGAACATTTAGTTACATAGCCTGAACGAACCTGACATTTAAGTAATTGTGAGAATTGTTTGTAGTGTCAGGCACCAAGTTTGGTGCCTCGTATAAAGTCCTTGCTTAAATTATGACAGAAATGATTATCTAGGGGAATGAATAGGCCTGGAAACAGTTACACCTAAGCAGTTCACTAAGTATTAGCAAATGATTTGCTAGCTCTAAAATGACCTAGCTGTAAGGATTAAAACTCGGTGTACAAAAGAGCCATCCACATATTAGGCACTCAGTACATAAGTATTGCTATATTATTGGTTCTCATTTTTAAAAGATAATCTTTAAATATTGATATTATAGTTTTAAATCTGTACATTTTTCAAGTTCTTTGCAAATTAAAGGTTGCAAGTGACGTTCTTTATTTTGCCAGCTGCTTGGTCTAGTGTGGCTGGGGGGGGTGAGTGCCTCTCAGCAGAACTCTGCTTCTTTTGCATCTCTCACACTTAACTCTGCTGTCTCTGGTATGTGAAAACAGTCTTTCGTTCAGTTAACCAAAACACTCTTGTTTAATTTTAGCACTTGTTAATTAGAAAATTGATGAGCATCATAAATTGCTTTCAACATAGTTAATATATGTCATATAGGTCTGTAGGTTTTAGGGGACATGTATATCTTTATGTGCTAGCGACTTAGGTTCTATGGCCTACCACTGGCAATTGATGAGTATAGATTACACTCTTGGAGGCCTTCGCTGTAGGTTAGGACAGTAGTTCTTAACCTTCCTAGTGCTAATCCCTTTAGTACAGCTCTTGTTGTGATGACCCCAACCATAAGATGATTTTCACTCTACTTCCTGTAACTGTAGTTTTGCTACTGTTAAGAATCATAATGTACATATCCATGTTTTCTGATGGTCTTAGGTGGTCTTTGGGAAAGGGGTCGTGACCTACATACAAATACAGAAAGAGAACTGCTGGGCTATGACATCCTCTTGTTACTAATACTCCACCAAACTTCTGGTTGGATTTGGCATCTTTCTATTCATTTTTACTTGTTATGAATTTATAAATAAGCTTCTCTTAGACACGTATGCACAATAACTCTTAAGTACCTGTTCATCCAGAGTATGCACTATAAACTGTCAACCAACCATCAACCAACAGAAGCTATATATATTTATCAAGTATTATATAAGTCTGGAGGCACTGATTTATACAACTTGATTCACAGTTTTCTATGGACTTCGTTTACTAATAATGTTATTTGGAGATGTCTGGAACAGTAGCCTAGAATGGGTACGAGTAGACTCTTTCTATAAAAACAAACAGTAAAATAATCTGGGTTTGTGGGCCATGCTGTCATTGCCACAACTATCAACTCTGCTCTGCCGCAACAAGAAAGCAGCTGGAGATCAAAGGCAAATTAATATACTGACTTCAAAACACTATTCATTTGACCTTTTCTATAACCATTTAAAAATACGAAATTGTTCTTGGCTAATGGGTCAGTCCTGGTTGGAGTTGACCTTGATCTTTTCAACCATATATCATTTCCAGAAGAGCAGGTTAATTATGCCCTTCAGTTGATGACTGTTCAGTGCATAGATCAGAGAAAGAGTAGGAAGAGCAGAGCTACTGCAGCAATGGGGTTGTGTTTATGTCAACTTGAGTGACCATATTCGTGCGGTGATCTAAGTTTTACATCAAAATATACTAACATTTGAGTATATAATCAGATAAACAGTAATCATTAGTGAAATGCTAGCAGTCTCATCTACATATGTAAGTAAAGTTTTTCCTGTGGGTGGCTCTGAATCTAAGTGACTATCAGAGTCACCTAAGGACTCTTAGCGCACACGAAATTTGGACTCAGAAGGTCTAGTGTGTGTTTGCACCTGATACACTGCTGTAGTTTGCATTCTAGAATTAACTTATAGTCATAGAGCCAGGCCTTCTGACCTTTTGTGGCCTCTTTGTCTCAAAACTGTTCTGAACATTGGGCCTCCACTGCTTTCATCGGTTTCCTAAGAAACCTTGTAAATGCCCACTCTTATCCCACCTTTTCCAACAACTAGACTTAGAAGATAGTTCTCTCTCTCTCTCTCTCTCTCTCTCTCTCTCTCTCTCTCTCTCTCTCTTTCTCTCTCTCTCTCTCTCATGCATCTGAACATGATTCTAAACTTCTAGCAACTCTTGTTCCTCTGACTTCTCTGTCTCACCTCTCTGGTTAATTTCTTTCTTTAACTTCCTGTGAACTAAAAGTTGAGCTAACTCAAACGTTTTCTAACATTTTTTCTGATTTCTAAGGATATATGCGTGCCCTGAAACATCTAGCATTAAGATTTTTTTTGTTTGTTTGTTTTACTGCTTACCTTTAAGAAGAAAAATGGAACTTTTTTCAACATTTTGGAATTTGCAGTTGACAAGCGGATTCTAGTTGAGTGGAGTGGTGGTGGTGTGAATTAGAGCTAGCTATTATTATACTCAGAGTCACCCTCAGTCTTTCGTTTCCTCTTAGTTTAACTCTGTCATGTCTAAATTTTTCTTTTAGGAGAAATAAAAAATAGAATCCATGTGAAAAGTTTAGAACTTTTGTTATAAAGCAGCCTTAGGAAGTTCCATTTTTAATTTTATTGCATTCGTTTTTCATTTAAGGATCTACTGCTGAGCCAGTTTCTCAGTCTACCACTTCTGATTATCAGTGGGATGTTAGCCGTAATCAACCCTATATCGATGATGAATGGTCTGGGTTAAGTATGTCCTTTTAAATTTTTTCAGTTACTTCTCTCTGAATTTTCTTTTTATCACCCTGAATTCATGCTTTATGTCTTAATTTTAATCCTAATTTCTCCCCTTGAAAGGTCATGGTAATATAATTAGCATTAACTGTGCACTACTTGGAACTTGATTCTGAATTAAAACTAACTTTCCATAACGACCGAGGCAGTTTTATAGAAATAGTTGTATTTCTTTGGCTCTGGTGTAAAGGAAGAAGTGCTCTACAGTGGTGGCTCGAGTCATTGTGACGATGCGCACTGTTGTGCTGCTTCACAGCCCCGTCCATAGCCCGTGTAAGAGCGTGTGTGTGACGTGGGCATTGTGGCACCCCATTGTACCAGAAAACAGGCAAGGCTGATCAGTGAGTTCAAGGCCGGGATGGTTTGTGTAGGACTTCCAATCTGACAGGGCTACATACAAGACCCTGAATTGTCTCCATATTGAAAGGCTTACTACTTCATTTAAAATTACAAACTTACAAGGTTCCCTACTCCAGAACTCCAAATTTCAGAATGTGTTCTTTCCTATCATTTTGGTCCCAATTTTAGAAAAGAAAGTATAGACTTAATTTTTTTTTTTAATGTGTGTATGTAAAAGTTTTTAAATACTTTTGAAAATTGTCTTCTGGAGGTTGCTTTTTTCTCTTTGTCTTTATTTTAATAGGTTTGTTTTGTTTTGTTTTTGAGTTGACACCTCCTGAAAGAAGAGCTTGATTAACTCTCCTATATGTGTGTATTACTTGGGGGCAGAGGGTGTAACTAAATAACCCTTGCTAGTCTAGAACTCAGTGATCCGTCTACCTACTGTGCGTCCCAGGTACTGGATTAAAGGCAAGCACACAGCCCCCAGCTGGTTGCATGCAGTTCTTCATAGAGTGTTTAGTGTGGTGTGTGATAAAGTAATGAATTAGTCGTTGTAATGGGGATGGAAGTGAGCATAAACTGTCTGCCCGAGACTTGTCTCTCCCTGAATACTTCAAACTGTTGTATTGAGTAGATACTGGTTTTCCTCGCACTTTTAGGGAAATTGAAGCAAAAAGAGAAGAACTCTTAACTCTGCAGGCAAGTTAGTGGAAGGATGGGGTGCAAACCTTGCTGGTCTTGTACCACTTGTTCTCATTGTGCTTGTTACAGTCACAGAGGAAATAGTAATCATGGGGCTGGACACATGGCTCAGCCCATTGTCACAGGGCAGCTTGCAACTGTCTGCAATTCCAGTTCCAAGGGATCTAACACCCTCACAAGACATACACGTAAGCAAAATGCTGGTACACATAAAAATATATAAATGGGAAAATAAAGTAAAAATAGATAATAGTAATCATGAACGCAAGCCTGTAACATGGTGAATGAAGCAGTCCTTAAAGACTGAGATGGGGTTAGAAAGGTAATTAGAGAGGCCCATGTCCAAAGACGAAAGAGGTGGGGGTCAAGACTGTCCCACTCTGTGTGAACTGGAGGCAGAGGCAGGAAGATCTCTTAGTTCAAGGCTAGCCTGGTCTACCAAGTGAGTTGGTAAGACTACCCAGAAAAGCTCTGTATTGAAAAACAAAACAAACAAAAAAAAGACACTTATTTTGCTGTGTTCTGATGTCTCACTTTGTGGCCCATTCATTTGGGGTCACATTCTTAGTCCTTGAGTTCTGGGATGGATTACAGGTTTGTACCACAATTCCCTACTAAGGGTACTGCTTGGAAAGCTTAGTTTTAGTCCTAGGTGTAGAATAAAGTATATATTGAACTATAAAGTAGAACAAATAATGGATTCTGTGTACTTTGAATAGAACTGTATCAGGGAGCATGGGTTCTAAAAACAAAATAATCTGTGCTACTTTAGGAGAAAATAGCTCCCAGTCCAGAACTAGGAGTGGTTACAGTAGAGCTCCAGTAAAGGATCTGGGCTGCTGAGATTAGGGATTTAGCACTGAACTAGCAGGCACGGGCTTCTCCTGGACATTTGGACCTTAACTGTACAAAAGATTTTAAGTAGGAAAAAACTATCATTGGCTGATAAGAAAATAGTTTGAAAAAGAAAGAAAAATGACATATAAAAGTGCGGGTAAGGATTCTAGATGTTTAAAGCCAGGTGTAGTCTGGCAAGATAGTTTAGTAGGTAAGGGAACTTGCCTTCAAGTCACACAACCTGAGTTTGAGACCCCAGACCCACATGATAGCAAAGAATTAATTCCCACACGTCCTCTCATACATAACCATGAATACACAGAAAACTGAGTTACTGAATGAAGAGGAGGCTCGGGGCTAAGTCCTGGGCTCAGCCCCAGCACACATAATGTCTCATAACTGTCTGAAACTCCAGCTCCAGGGATCTCATTTCCTCGTCTGCCTTCCAGGAGTCTGGCACACATAGATAGACAAAATAAAAATATAGAAAATGTTGGGTGGTGATGCACACCCTTAATCCCAGCACTCAGGAGGCGGATGAGGCGGATCTGTCTATGTTTAGAAAGCTAATTGTGGAGGTGAAGGAGTAGCAAATCCCAGTATTGGGGGGGGGTAATAGCACTTGTCAGGAAGAGGCAGAAGGGTCAGGGGTTCAAAATCTTCACTTGATTACAGTCAGTATTACGTTCAAAGCCAACCTGAACAAGATCCTACTGTAAGAAAATGTTTATGCTTAATGCATACCAAAAATAACATTTTTATGTTTTCTGTGCCATATTGGCAGTCTTCTATGTACACAATTTCTTTTTAACTTATTTTCTCTGAATTTTATTTTGGTGTATGTTTATCATCTTTAATGTGTCTTTTTTCTTAACTCATTGAATGAATTATTATACCCAATTATTATTTCTGCACTTACAGAGTGAACTACAGTATATTGTGATTGGTTTTAATAACGTCTTGCCACAAATTTTAATTAGCAGTCCTATTACTGCTATTGTAGAGCAACACTTAGCCCATAGGGCAAAGTGCTTCAATAGTCCCAGTCTGGTGCTTGAAGCATAGAGTGTTCCTGGAGAGCGGCTGGTCCCTTAGTCTGTGATGAAAGCTTTGAAACATGGGATCTGCTGTGAGCGAATGCAGCAGCTGAACAAATTTAGCTTTGTAACAAGAGGGGAGGTCAAGTGAGCAAAAGACTATTCAATCAGTGGAGTATTCATGCTGTGTTTACACACTGGAGAATGTCTTTCAAACATAGCTGTGTTTTACTAAATCATAAAACTTACAGGAGTTCTGGTGTTAAAAAAAAAAAAAAAGTTGTTTCCCAGATTGAGGCTAACAAAGCTGTACTTGAACCTAAAACATTATTCCACAAGACTAAGTGAAGAGATGAATTCCTTACCCATATGTGTGTGTGTGTGTGTGTGTGTGTGTGTGTGTGTGTGTGTGTATTGTAGCTCTTTTAAAGGCATTGGCAGACTTGTAAAAAAATTGAAGTAGGAAAGTTACCCTGTTTAATAAATGGATAAAAGTACACTGTGAATCCAGGCAGTGGTGGAGCGTGCCTTTCATTCCAGAGGCAGAGGTAGTTTGAGTGTAAGGCTACCCTGGTCCTCAGAGAGAGTTCCAGGACAGCAGGGCTGTTAGACAGCTGAAGGTGGGGAGTGGGGTAGGCTGTAAAGTGTGACTTATTTTCAAGAAAACTACTCAGGAAGTTTGTTAGTGACCGGGATAGAGGTCATCAAGTACTTGCCAAGTGTTCACAAAACTACATAGTTTATTAGCACAGTAAAACTTAAGAATCCTGAGCATTATTCATAAGACAATCTGTGGGTAATAATATTTGGATTTGGGTCATTAAACTGTTAAGTAGCTTTTGTTTGATCCCAGTTAATTAAAAATTAATCTCTACTCAGTAAACAAAAAATAGTGTAGAATTGTATATAGTCATCACAGATATATGCTTCTGTTAGTGTTTTTATGGGCATCAGAGTGCAGTTGTTTTCCAAATTTGAAAGCCATCTATGCCTTTTTAAAAATAATTCACTAAGTATTAAACTAGATTTTAATTTCTTCCCGCACACCCTATAGTATTCATTGAGGAAGTGGGTCGTATGTTAGTAGTATGCTACATGTTTAGTTGTTTAAACTCTACTTGATAGTTTCTTTTCTGGCAATCAGTCTTAGAGACAAGACAAATGGATAACATTTTCAAAGTTTTTCATCAATGAGATTTAAGTGTCACAGTGAAGCCAGACAGTTGAAGTCCCCTAACAATAGTGGCAACAAATGTTTGGTATAAGATAAGCAGCTTTAAAACATCTACTAGATCCATTTGTGCTTATAAAAACAAGTGTGCTTCTATTTTTAAGATATATCAAAAATATCCGGGGGGTGTAGCTGTAATGGGCAAGGCCCTGGATTGAATCTAGCATTTAAAACAAACAAACAAAAAAGTGTATCTCACAGAGATTTCTCAGAAATCCATCCATCCGTTTTCATTATAAATGCCTAATGTCACTATTGACAGTAAAAATAATAGCTTCCATTTGTTGAACACTTACACTGCTATGAGCTGGTGCTTTAAGTGTATCTTATATGATCTTGTTAGCATTCTGTGAAGTTGATAGACTGCCCCTTAAGATTAAGAAACTTAGCCAGGGGCTATAGAAATGGCTCAGCAGTTAAGATCACAAGCTGCTCTTCTGGAGGACCCAGGTTCAATTCCCAGCACTTACATGGCAGCTCACAACTGTCTAAACTCCAGGTCTAGTAGACACACATGCAAGCAAAACACCAGTGTACCTAAAAATACATAAATCGGGTGGGGGTGGGGCCACACCAGGCTTGGTGGCAGAGTTCTGACAGCTAGAGCTTCACATATGGACCCTGTCTTGAAAAGAGGGAAGAAAGATTAAGCAGTATTGTGTCACATTAAGTGATAAAGGGTTATTAATGAACATGTTTGACCGTGAGGCCCATGTTCTTAACCTCTATATTAGTTCTCCAAAGTACCGACTGAATATTCATCTGGTCATGATACATGGTGTTGCATTTTGAGATGGAAGAAAAGACTTTTATAGCACACTTCACACTTGGAATCACTTGTTGCACATTTTCTTGACTATAAGCTCTGCTTATTTTTGGACTTCCCGCCCTTGTATTTTCACAGTTCCCTGTGGCCACATGTGTCATTCTTTTCTTATCATGCTTACGTGTCTCCACTGAGTAGTCAGACTGTTAGCTGCGTGTGAGAGTGCCTTCTGCACGTCTTAGAGCCCTCAGAGGATATACTTACTATTAATGCCTGTATTCCTCACATCAGATTTTGTCTGTTTTATGTTTGTTTATTTTCCTGTAAGTATTCTCTCAGGTCATTCTTTCGTTTTCTCAAATGTGTATTAACGCTTTTGTGAAGATCTTTGAGTATCTCTCCTGTAAACAAAAAGTGCACAGGAAAATTAAAATAGCCAAAAGTAACAGTAAGTATAAAACAGGCAGATGTGCCTCTATGATATTAAAATGTCTGTCTGGGTCATGTTTGGCATTGCCCTAGCAACAGGTCAGTGAACAGTTTAGAAATTCCAGAAGCAAAAAAAAAAAAAAGAAAGAAAGAAAGAAAAAAGAAATTCCAGAAGCAATGAAGTGCATATGAAAAACCTTAGGATTTGGTATTAGTAGCATTAAGAAATAAGAAATTGTTGGACTTCTTTCAGTTGAAAAATGTTAGGAAGACTTATTGACTACTTGGAAGTAAAGTATCTTAAACATAACTTGACTGTAAGCTGATACCGTAAGAATGTATGTGGGAGTGAATGGTTTGCAGCAGGAGAGAGAAGAGTGAATTCTGGAACTACTTAGTCAAAGAGAAGCGAAGGCTTGTGCTCCCCTCTAGCAGTGACCAGTGATAGTTTCCTAAGTAAAATGGCAGTGCCTCAAGAGTGAAAGACAGGAGTTCAGAATGCTATGATAAACATCTATTTGAGACTAGGGGACTGAAGCCCTGCAGGTGACTTGAATCATCTGAAAATTGTTAGGAGGTTGCAAGTATTAGAAGAAGAAAGAAAGAAAGAGCTTACATGGTCTGTCATGATTTGGTAAACTGAAAAGCCTAATCTTGAAGCTTAAAAGGATGGGACAAGTGTATTATGGGAGGATATGTAATTTTAGTACTGTTATGAAGTAAAGCATAATTCTGTACCCTAAAAAAGTAAATTGCTTATAAAAATATGGCTAGGTTAAAAGTAGAGGAAGATGTGAAGATTAGAGGACTGGCATTAGTAACTAATGAGTGTGTCTGTGGTGTGTCTAAAACTTCCACTGAATCTTGTGCTTAGCAACATTTGGACAAAGGCTACTATGTCTCCACTTTTTCCTAGCTCTTAAAATATGCTCAGGGGAAAGAAGAATAGTTTAAAACTACAGCTTAATTCCATATAAAGAATTTTTAGTGTTTGGATTTTAGCTTCTAGCAGAGTGAAAGATAACTCATTCAAATGTTTTTTATTAGATGGATTGTCTGCTGATCCCAGCTCAGACTGGAATGCACCAGCAGAGGAGTGGGGGAACTGGGTAGATGAAGATAGAGCTTCAATTCTGAAGTCCCAGGAACCGGTTTCTAATGATCAGAAGGTAAGTACGAGGAATTAAGAGGTAATTACTTGTCTCAGAGACTAAGACAGTTCTAGACAGCGGCAAGGATAATTGCGTGTCAAGAAGGCGGTGGTATTGAACAGCATAAGAAACAGATCATCACTGTATTTATTTCCTTGTGACTTAGGGCATTTTCATTATACATTTTGTAGTCAGGGTTGTAGGTGTAGCTCCATGGAAGAGCATGTGCTGAGCACATGCACAAGGCCCTGAGGTCAGTCCTGGGCTTAGAGCCGTATTTCGTAAAGTTCAGTAATTAAGAGATTAATGTTAGGGTTTGGAGAGGTGGCCCAAGGGTTTAGAAAACTGGCTGCTCTTAGAGAGGACTGGATTTGATCACAACACCCACATGGTGGCCTAAAACCATCTGTAACTCCAGTCCCAAGGTATCCAACACTTCAGACGCCCATCAATATACATAAAATAATTTTCTTTAAAAGAAATATTAGCAAACAAGGTTCTGAGAAAGAAGTAGATAGAGCTGGAGGAGAGGCAGTGACACAGTCTGAGGAAGGATGCTGGTAGAGATTCTAGTGCAGTTGTGGCAGACCAGCTACTGAAGAACCATGTAGTCTAGTGCAGCCCTGTGTTCTGCAGGGAAGTTTAGACAATGTAAAAGTGAAGTTTGCTTGTACGAAGTGATGTGGGAAGGGCTGAAGAGATGACCATACAAACATGAGGACCTGGGGTGAATGCCCAGAACTCAGGTGAAGCCACACCTTTAATCCCTGTGATCCTTCACCAAGGTGTGAGGTAGAGACAGAATCCCAGGAAGCACTGAGCCACCCGGGTGAGTCCACACAGCATTAAACAATTAGATTCTTCTTAAAATGGAAGACAAGGTCTAGGTGACCCTTGTGCTATGGTACAAATGGGCCTACAGGCATACAAACACAGATGTGCAGACATCGGTCTGTATACACACACCAGAGAGGGAAAACTGTTGGCCTTGTGGAGGACTGTAATTTGCCATCCACTGTTTTGCTATGTATGTGCAAATAAGAAAAGTCAAGAATAAAGTTTGAGATCTAGAGAGTGGTGTGGATGTGCATATACAGCTCAGCTGTTCAGTGTAGATCCCTTGATTAGTATGGATACAGAACCCTGGGTTGAATCCTTCACACTGCGGAGAAAAGAGAAAGGGAATGAATTAATAAAGCTATATTCAATGTAGTATGAATAGACACTTGAAAACGCACTCAGCAAGAGCTGAGTTGATATTGTACATATCTATAAAATTTTATGTCTATATAAATCTCTTGAAAAAAATGAGTATACACATAAATTCAAGTTCCTCTCCTGGGATCTAGAGTTTGAGAGTTGTTGCTAATTTTGACCTGGGGCCATTGTGAGAGAGCTCCATCTAGCCCAAGCTGGCCTTAAAGTCCTGATCTTCCTGTTTCTATCCAGAGAGGTTTTTTTTCTTTGAGTTTCATATCATGCACCATAGTTCCACTCATCTCCCTGCCCCATCACATCTGCCATCTATCTACCTTTGCAACCTTCCCCAAAAAAGAAAATTAAATAAAACTAACAACAACAACAAAACAAAAAAAAAAAAAAAAAAAAATAGAAAGCATCTTGTCCTGGAAGCGTATTGTGTGTCTGTCTACAGATACCTCTCTGTCCACACACGTTCACTGCAATAAGTCCTTGATTTGGTTCTAGATCTCTGGCTCCTGTGACATCCATATTGGATCCTAACCCGGAGTCTTCCTAGTTAATCTGAGATTTCCCTGTGCTGTGGATTTTGAAACTTTGGATCAATAGAACTGCCCAGTTCACAGATGATCTAGATTTTTGGGGTGGACCAACTCAAAGCCTTTGCTATGAGCCTGGCTGGAAGCTGAGGTAGTCAGCCTACTGGCTGGGGTGAGTGCTCCAGCTTTCCCCAGTGCCCATTGCAGAAGGCAAGGTCAGCTCTCTGACGACTGCAGGGGACAAGGAGGGCATCGCCCCACTTTCCAGAGCCCACTCCACCTCATGTTTGGGGGCAGCTCTACGTTACTGCCTAGGCAAGGTGCAGGGCCCACTCTCCTGAGTATTGAAGCCAGTGAGTTTTAAAGTTTCATTAAAATGTTTGTTAGTTTATTCTTATATATTTTTTAAACCAGTCTCCCTTTTTTTAAAAAGAAGCATTTATTTTATATATAAGAGTACTCTGTAGCTGTCTTCAGACACACCAGAAGAAGGCATCAGATCCCATTACAGATGGTTGTGAGCCACCATGTGGTTGTTGGGAATTGAACTCAGGACCTCTGGAAGAGCAGCCAGTGCTCTAACCACTGAGCTATGTCTCCAGCCCTGAGAATCACACTTTTTAAAAACACAAAGACAAAAACATTTCTCCCAAAATAGTGTGTCCCTTATTCGGCAACTAGAATATCTTGTGTTTTGTAATCTCTCCCAGAGAAATGATACAACCACAAAACTCAATATCACACCCATTTTGAAACAATATAAACAATTAGGATAACCACAAACCCTCACTAGCTGGCATCTAATGAGCCCTGTGGCCTTAGGCCTTAGGGGTTCTTCTAACTAGAAAAACAAACTTGTACATTAATTCTTTCTACCATCTTATCTCTCCTCTGTTCATGGTAGCTTGCCTTCTCACAGCAGGACCCCTATCGCCTCCCTGCAAAGAAAGGGCTGTCTCTGTTTTTTGTCTAAGGTACCAGCGTGACTCAGCATGGCACTGGCCCCCTCTCAGAAAATAAAACTCTCTAACTTTTAGGCTAAAGCCTTAACTTTAGTGGATTCTTGCCTAACATGTTGGTTCACCACCATTGTGGTAAATATTAAAAGGACTGTTTAACTTTTTATTGGCCACTACAGTCTTACTCCACAGATTCCATTCTAGTGTGGAGCAGAGCATGGTGAGCGCACACTGTGTCTCTAGGAACTCTGTGGAAGTTCACTCTACCACCCCCTGCTGCTTCTGTCCCATAGCCCGGCACAAACATGACTCCATTAAATTCTCAGTTCACAAACCCTCTACACAACAAGCTTACGTCCAATAGACAAAGATACAAACTACCTTTATATATGAGATTAAACACACACACACACACACACACACAGAGAGAGAGAGAGAGAGAGAGAGAGAAACCCTTAGAAATAATAATAACCTCATCAAGCTAGAGTTGCACCCAGAGAAACATAAACATCTGCCTCCATCTTCTTTCCTCCCAGTCTCCTCCTTTCCTCCTCTTCCCCTCCTAGACCTTTCCCCGCCTATCTTTCTCCTGTCCAATCATGTATCACCTTAACATAAATCTATACATAGTGACTGAAATTATTTCACAATTGTTCTGTGTAATATAAGGTTACCCAGTTTGTTTTACTTTAGCATTTTGTTTAACATAAGGTTTCAGATGATGATAAAGAAAAAGGAGAGGGAGCTCTTCCAACTGGAAAATCTAAAAAGAAGAAAAAGAAAAAGAAGAAGCAAGGTGAAGAAAACTCTCTCACACAGGTAAAGTACCCAAACAACGATCATTCGTTATGATGCACCCACTGTGGATGGTAAAATTTTGGGATTCCATAGTCCTGAAGAAACCTGATTCATGTACTCTTCATGACCTGAGTCCTGCCTCTAATCCCTCCCTAGTCTCTGACTTTCTAGAGAACCATTTTTTTATCAGTCAAATAGTTAAGTTCATCCAGAAAATAGGAAGTTGGGAGATGGCTTATTTGCTGAAGGACCTGCTACACAAACACAAAAACCCGAGTATGACTCTCTAGAACCCACAGGGGAAGAAAAAAGCTGGACTTGGTGATGTGTGCCTGTAATCACAGTTTGAGCGGGGAAGGGGCAGGGTTGGAGATGGGCAAGTCCCTGAAACTCTGTCCAGCCAAGCTCACCAAATTGGTGAACTTCGGATCTAGTCAGCAACCCTGTCTCGGAAAAATTAAAAGGTGACTGGCTGGATTAAAGTCCACACCTTTAATTCTCGTTCTTCAGAGTTCAAGGCTAAGAGATGCTGTCTAGAGAAGGGGGGACAGAGGGAGGAACACCGCATGCTGAACTTAAATTCACATCAGAATTTTTAGTTGCTATTCAAACACACTGCTGTCATGTGACATTTCATAGAATAGCAATATTGGGAGGAAGCTTTTTTTTAATGGCATTTATTTGTGTGTGTGGCACAACATGTGTGGGGAGGTCAGAGGCTAACTTCTGAGAAGTCAGTTCTCTGTTATGTAAGTGCTGGGGATCTGATTCAAGTGAGCGCTCACTGCCCAGGGAGGAGAGTTTTGCAGTCATCTTGGGCAGTTGTTAGAATAGTCACTAGAATGTGACATTCCCATATGTTGACATGCAGCACATTCTGAGTGTTACTATTTTTTAACAGTTTGTTGTTGTTTCTATTATGATTTAGATTTATTTATTATATATGAATACACTGTAGCTGTCTTCAGACACACCAGAAGAGGGCATCAGATCCCATTACAGATGGTTGTGAGGCACCATGTGGTTGCTGGGATTTGAACTCAGGACCTCTGGAAGAGCAGTCAGTGCTCTTAACCACTGAGCCATCTCTCCAGCCCCTGTGTGTTCTTTATATATGTGTGTAATGTGATTCAGGATTATTTTGTTAAACTTTAAAAATACAAACAATGAACATGGAATACATGTGCAAGCTTTTATAGTTAAGGGAATAAAGGAACAAAGAAACAAGACATGGTTTAAGTCATGTCATGACAGATTAACGTTCTCTATGTACCTTTATAATTTGTACATATACACATTACTCCTTGAAGTTACTGAATGAAATGTTGTTTTTAAAGTCTTGTCTCCTCTTGTAAAGTAAATGCTAAGTTTATTCTCTTTGAGTTCTCTTTGATCACAAAGGCTCCCATTCTGGGATGTGTGTTAGTATATGTAATTTAAAGAGGCAGGATTTGAGACAGGGTTTCATTCTTTATCTCAAGATGGTCTTGGACTTGGAGCAGTCTTCCTGCCTTGACCTCCCAGGTGTTGGAATTACAGCCATAAGCTCCCTGTACCTGCCTAAGAAAACAAAGTGGGTTTTAAGCAATAAAGAATGATTGTTATAATCAATTGTTATAGTCACCAAGAAGTTTAATGTAATAAACAGCTCTCTTCTGCAGGACACAGAAGACCTAGAAAAGGACACTAGAGAAGAGCTTCCAGTGACTACCTCGAAAGCCTGTTCCCTAAAGACCGTGAGCACTAGTGATCCAGTTGAAGTACTCATCAAAAATAGCCAGGTGACTTTTTAAATAATAATGAGGTTTTGTTGCCTTAATAATTATA
Source organism: Micromys minutus (assembly GCF_963924665.1). Classification (NCBI taxonomy): domain Eukaryota; kingdom Metazoa; phylum Chordata; class Mammalia; order Rodentia; family Muridae; genus Micromys; species Micromys minutus. The sequence continues at coordinate 1,245,825 of NC_137968.1, forward strand.
CAATAATCTATTTTATTAATGTACTATTCTAAACATATGAAATGACCACAAAGAAATCCTGAAGAGAAACCTAGAACAAGCCAGGCATGGTAGTACACACTTTTAATCCCAGCACTTATTATTATTTTGCTTCAGTTTATTTTGGTTTTGCTTTGTTATTGTTGTTTGAGAAAAGGTTTCATAGCTCTGGCTGATTGGCATAAGTTCCTGAACCTCCTGTCTCTGCATCCCAATTGCTGGGATTTTAGGCATGTACCTTTCTTGGTACCTGACAGTGGCAGTTTTTTTTTATTACGTGCCTTCTATGGAAATATTGATGAGTCAGAAGAGACTAATTTATGAAGGTGATGTGAAATAAAAACATGGTTTCTATTTGGGTAATGATTTAAATGTTTCAGTCATGAGAGAGTAAAGCTCTTTGGTAGGAGTAGACTTAAGAGGCATAACCTCGTTGGTGTGTCATTAGAGATGGGCTTTGAGGTTCCGTGTGCCATGGAGGTCAGGGTGTAGGCCTCAGCTACTGCTCCAGTGCCATCCTTGCCCATGTTCCCCATCACAGTGCCTAAATCTGGAGCTGTAAGCAAGCCCCCAGTTAGATGCTTTGTTTTATTAAGAGTTGCCTTGGTCCCTAAACAAAAATAGAATAGTTAGTAATACACTGAGCCTTATTAAAATAAGGAGGTAGAAAGTTGGCTCAGTGGTTAGGAAGACCTTTTGCTCTCTGCAGACCAGGGTTTGGTTCCCAGCATCCACTTGGTGGCTCAGAACTGTGCCTAACTCCAGTTAGGCACCAGTCACATGAAACACATATTTGTAGGCAAAACACACATAAAATAAGTCCTAAAGATTTAAATAAAGTAACACCCTACTGAATTGCCTGACTTACATTCAGAAGTTATTTTTGAGTTTGATGACCCATCTGCTTGCTGTTTGAGGAACTAAGTTACAACAGTGGACAGACCATAACATCTGTCTGAGGAAATCTGTACAGTTAGTAGACTGGTGTTTTCATTGGCATGACACTTGAGTGGTTGGTTCCATCATCCATATACAGACCAATGAAAACACCAAATAAACCTTGAACAGTGAAAAAAACAAGAAAATTTAATTGTGCCTTTGTATGACTTGATGTAAGTCTAGTGAGGAAACAGGAGGGAAAGATGAGAAGTGCGCAGTGAAGCTGTAGGTATGAGGAGCTACGTTAGCATAGGTTCAGCCAGTGCCTCTATAGAAGGAAAGAATGCAGAGCTCACAGCACTTCTCTTGTTTCTATGGAGCAACAAAGAGTAGGAGCAAAAGAAATAGACCTTCCCTTGTTGTTCTGAGTGATGGTAGGGGTGAAGCTGGCCAGTGAAAAGATCTGCTCATCTCTCATAGACCCACAGTGCTCTAAATAAGCATTCTTAACAGTGCCCTGAGCAGTCACTACCCTAAACTTTTCAATCTTCATTATTAAGATTCCGTATCTGAAGATCTAGGCAGTAAGTTCAGTCAGTAGGACCATCCCCACAGTCTGCTCATGGGATGCACTAGCTGCTGCTGTTGCTTGTTTACAATATCCTTGGTTGTTGAGAAGGTTGGCTGTGTCAGCAAGTTCAGAGCCAGCATAGACCAGCCTGAGCTAATAGGCTGGAAGTCTCAAAGAGAGGGAAAAACTAAATCGATAATTTTGTCTTCTGACAGTTTTAGTGAATTCAAAACTGGTAGACATTGGTTAAACTTTCCTGGTGAATCAGGAAAATGAAAAAGTAGAATTATTCCCTGTGACTTGAGATTTAGTGGCTATTTTAACTTTTTTATTAATATAGACAACACAGTAGCCAAACTAACTGGATAGCCCACTCTGGAGTCTTGATCTGCCAGGTAGCCCAGGTTGATCCCTCACAATTAGATTTTTGTCATTGTCACCTGTATATGTTTAAACATTGACTGTCCTGAATTCAGTCTGTAGTCCAGGGTGGCCTAGGACTCACAGATATCCCCCGACCCCGCCCCTGCAGTATTGGGATAAGAGACATTTGCCACCAGGCAGAGCTTCTTATTTTATCTCCAGCTATATTCATGGATGCTGTTGATGTATTTTGTTTGGTTGTATCTTTAGAGGGCAAAGATGAATTACAGTGCTACATATAAGTTAATTAGAAGCCATGTTTAATTTTGTTTGCTGCTACTCTCTGAATATTGCTTCATTTATTATATGAAACTTATACAAAATTCTGACACAATTTTATTCCAAAATAGCCTATGAAGACTCTTCCACCTGCTATCTCTGCCGAGCCATCTGTTACTTTATCAAAAGGTGACTCAGACAAGAGCCCTTCCCAAGTGCCACCAATGTTACAAGACACTGACAAGCCCCAGGCGAATGCTAAGCAAAACAGTGTGCCTCCCCCACAGAGTAAGTGCATTGTTTGTCTTGGGCGGTTTTCTGTCTCCTTACATGAGAGTGGAGCAGCCCTGCCTTCTAAAATGTGTGGTCCTGTGACTTCACAGGCTTGAGTTGTGAGGGCCAGGCTGCTAAGCTAGTGTTAGCGCAAGGATGATAAGAAGCCTGCTTGGGACATGCCTGCACTCACTTGCCCTTTCATCTGCGTTTGTCTTTGGGGCTTCACGGTACTCCTTCCCCCTCTCAGCAGCTGGGAGGAGAAGAAAAAGAAAAACCATATTCTGTAGGTTGCCAACAGTATCAGCAGTTACAGTTAATGCCCTAGGTTGGAAGAGAAGGGGGCAGGGAAGACCTAACTTGAAAACTAATAGTTTTTTCATCATTGTAACTTTTTGTTTTGGGGAAGTGTTTTGGTTTATGTTTCTTTTTTGTTTTGTTGTTTTGAGACGGCTCTCTTTGTAGCCTTGCCTATTCTAGAACTCAGTTCATGAGTCAGGCTGCCCTTGAACTCACAGAGACCTGTCTGTTAAGGGGATTAGAGGCATGCACCTCCACTACCTTGTACCATAGTTGTTACTTTTATATTGTTGATATACACTGATTATCCTCCTTACATTTTTTTTTCTCCTCACCTCCTCCTCCCCCCTTTTTTCCCTTTTAGCCAAGTCTGAAACTAACTGGGAATCTCCAAAACAAATAAAAAAGAAGAAAAAGGCCAGACGGGAAACGTGAATTTTTTTTCCTGAATTGGACATGTGTTTACAAACACTGTCTTGAAGATTATGCTGTTTATGCAATAATTTGTGAACATGTACAGAGTTTTATATAAATTTAAACCAATTTTTAAAACAGAACTGAACACAACCACCATAAAATGGAATCAAAGGAAAGTTAATTTATGACATTAAGAGGTCGACAGAGTACATACTACAGTGCTGGAAGACACTTGGGAGCATCTTCAGTTGAACAGAAATGACCGTAACATAGGATATTGTCCTGTTTACAACACACTGGGCCCTGTCTCATCTGCAGCTGAGGAATAACGGATTCTCATTAGAAAGAAGGCTGCCTAGAAGCCAGTAGGCAAGTCCTTGGATCTTGTGCACGACCTTACACCATTTGAATCTGTTTTATGCTTAAATCAAAGTGCTTTGATCAAATGCATAATCTGCCATATCTTTACGTATTTGTTTTAGCAATTTGTATTAAAAGAATCACCTGTGCAAATAAAAGGTCATTTATCCTTTATTTAACTAAACTGTCTTGGTTTAGTTTACAGTTCTTTAAAAGTTCTAAATTAAAACATTGAAAAACGCAATTGACAGACACTTGTATGACTTACAAAGTTATTTTTGATAGTCTTACATTACTTGAATTATTCAAACAGTATATTTTAAATTAAAAAGGTAAATATATTATTTGTTTGATACATTAAGACTGAGACTAACAATGCTCTTGTTTATGATTTGGAAACTTTTCAAGCAAAATACAACTTAATATTTTTTCTTTCCCTAGCAATTTTCCAGTGTCAACTCTTAGTTGCTAGTAATTTTTTACCTTAAAAATGAAGCGATTCACAACTTTTCAGCATATGACGGAGAATGGGAAAGTAGACAGCTTTAACTGACACTGTGGAGACCTCCAGTTATCAGGAATACGTTTTTTACTGCCTTAACCTCCTGTAGTGTGTAGATTATGCATCAGTTCCTGAAGGGGATTCGTGTTTTTATAAGAATTTTCATGTAACTCTTGCAATTGTGGTCAAAATAAAAAGGAACATTTTCTGCTTGAAACTGTGTCGATTTAAATGACGTATGATCTGTCACCATTTTCAGGCACTGTGTGGTTCCTAGGAAAGTGGCAGGCCTCTGTAACTGTTAATAGTGCATGCTCAGCCATGTACACTGTAAATAGCCTTTACCAACGTGTTTGACAAGGACCATAATTAACATCACCTTAGTGAATTGTAATTTTTAAAAAGCCATGATTTATTGGTGTGAGTGGCTTGTTCCCATGTGGCGCCAGGAATGAACCTGTTTAAAAGCTATAACCAATGGTACTGATCTATCCATTAAATACTGTCCTTATATTTGACTGTAGTTTAATAGTATTGTCAACTAGGAAGCTACAAGATGTAAAATGGTTTTTGTTCTGTTGAAGACTGGCCTTATTAATGGACAGCTTTCCTCAGAAGTGATTAACAACTTTTTTTATTGGGTGTTAACATCTGTTCAGGAACATGTCGTCAGAAGTTTTGTTTGATTGAATGGGATTTCTAAATTAATTTACTTGTTTAAATAAATTCAGAAGCGGATAGTACTGTTTTTATTTGCTTCACTATTGGGGTAAATAGCTGATGTGCCAGGAATGGAGCCTTCAGATGGCTGCTGCGAGCTTCATGTTCCCTCAGGGGATGCCACGCTGTGTCTCAAGGAGAGGTTGATGGGGAATCTGTAATTATGAAGTGTGCCAAAAGGTCAATGCTCACCAGTTTAATTGAACTCTCTCAACTCTACCTCACTGTTTCTTTTCCTTATAATTCTCTGGGCTAGGTCAAATAAGAAACTATTTCTCGGTTCAATGTCTCCTGATGCAGCCACTTATAAGAGGTGGCACCCACAGCAGGTATCAAGAATACCGTCTTTTTTGCAGATAAAGGTATCGTGGGAGTGGAAGCACTCGACACACTGAAGGGTCGGTGTGGGGGGGGGGTGGCAGAGGTGCCTGCCTTCGCTCTGACGTGCAAGCCAGGCCTTTTGTGTGTGTGTCTGTGTGTAGGAGGAGGCAGTTCTCTTAAAACTGTTCACTGCTCTTAGCTTCTGTAGATCTGTGTGTGGCAGATCTACAGATTTCTTGTCACTGAACAGAGAGACCGGTTTCTGCCATCGACTCAGAAAACCCTGAAATTTGGGTAATGGTGATTAGAGAGCGGCGATGTAGAAGGCCTGCTGTTCTGTGCTGGCTGGAATGCGAGCTCCTGGTGCCACCTGTTTCCCTGAAATAGGCTCTCTGAAAAGTCTTTCTGTTGTGGAGCAGGGGCGGGCATGTCGGAGTTCTCCAACTGCATTGTCCCTATCTTATACATAAGTTGAGAAACAAACAGTTGAGAGAGTCCAAAAAGAAAGTTGAAGTAAAATATCATTAATGTAATTTACCATGTTTAATTTGTGCATGCATTTTATTGGGGAGGGGAGGTTGGAATAATTTATCCAAATATAATGGTATTATTTCATAGGCTAATCCAGTTTGTATTTGAGTTAAAGATCCCAGAGGGTGGTTAGCAATTAATTGCAGAGTTTAGTTTTTCTTAATTAAAAGCAGTCCTCTATTAATATAGTGTGAAATATCAAAATTTAGGATTTAAGTTTAAGGTCTAATGGCTATTTTAAAAAGTTTTTCTGTAAACTTATTACACAAACTGGAATTGGAATTGCTTTCAAGAGACTTGGGAAATGAAAATATGTCATATGTAAGATGCACTGAGTGTTGTAAATAAAACAGACCTTTTTTGTTTTGTTTAAATTGTTACGTTCTCTGTGGGAAGGGACTTTGTCCTTTTATGTCGTGGTCTAAAAAGATAACGGTCCTTTGGTTCATGGGATTTATTTTCCTTTTCTTAAGACCATTGTTTCAGGCTTTGCTACCAACAATATTTGAAGTTAAAAACCTCTGAGAATGCACGTGTACAACTGCGCATAGTTATACATTCCTTTAGTGCTAGCACTCGTCCAGACAGATCTCTGAAAGTTTGAGGCAACTCAGTGAGTTCTGGGGTGGAGGTGGGCGGTGCTCAAAGGAGAGAATGAACATTTATGGTAGCGTCTTCCATGGGAAATAACATAGGTCATTAGTAGGTGTGACCTTTGGGGTTAAAGGGATTGAGCTAGAGTTTGGCATATATTGTTGGTAGCTAGATTGGTTGTGTTCCCCAGCAGTAGCCACTTAAGGTAGTTTGTTTCTATTGTATGTAAGAATCTGGGTAGATGCAGCAGCTTAACGTATTGGGGGGTGGGGGTGTTAGTGCGTGTGTCAGCGTGACATTTAGAGACCCTTGTCTTTTGAGAAGGGGAAGATGGGATGGTGGAGACTTGCATGGAGGGGATACTGGGAAAGGAGGGGCTGGTATTAGCATGTAAAGTGGATAAATAATTCAATTATTAAAGCTAGGGAGAGATGGCTCCACATTTAAAAAAAAAAACAACAACAAAACCATGGGTGTATTAGTATGAGTTGTAATCCCTGTACTGAGGAGGCAGGAACATCCCTGGGTCTTGCTGGCAGCCAGTCTAATCGGACTGTTGAGTTCCAGGTTCAGAGAGACCCCGCCGTTATAGAGTTTTCTAGGAGGACGCCTGTGTTAGTCTCGGGTGTACACATGCATACCTGCACAGGCACAAATCTACACTTACAAGAGAATACAGTACAACAGTGGGGGTTCTATACTGCTTCCTGGTTGAAGACAGATGGTTCTCACTGTTGGGATTCTGTAAACCCCACCCCTCAGTTACCTAGCAACAGCCAGGTATACCCCACCCCTCAATTACCCAGCAGTGGCCAGGTATGCTCCGCCCCAGTGACCTGACACTATAAAGGAGCTGCTTGACCCCTCCTCTCTCTCTTGGCCTCTCCTGCCCTTGTGCTCTTGCAGCCTTGCTCTCCCATTTCCCTTCCCCCCTCTCTCCCACGTGCTCATGGCCGGCCTCTACTCCTCTACTTCTCTCTCTCTGCCTCTACCACCCTCTTAACTCTCCCATGACCTGAATAAACTCTATTCCGTACTATACTGTTGTGTGGCTGGTCCCTCAGGGAAGGGATTCCCAACATGGACCCCTCAGAGGCATCTCCCTTGCCCTCAGGCCTCGCCGCACCTCCATGGGCCATATGCCCCCCACTCTCTTCATCCTTCCCCTAACACTCACTACACACTTCCTGTCAGCACCTGAGCCATTTGGAAAACATTTCCCAGAGGATGTTCGTAGACATCACTCCGGAGACTTAGTTTGCAGAAGTTGCTCAGTCCCATCAGCTAGAAAGAGTAGCTCTTACTCCAGGTCCCTGTTGACCAGATTCCTATCTCACGCTTCTGTTACTGAGGACGAGACTGATATTAGATGCTGCTGGTCTCTGACGCAGTCCATCTGAAGTGCTGATGGGGTCCATTTAGCTTTTACAGCTATGCAGAAATTTGTCTTAAGACTCTTGGATGCTCCCCCCACCCCCAAGAGTCTCACTGTGGGGTAACCAGCAGGTCTGCTTGTAAGCTTGCAAGCCCCAGCACTGTGGTGTGAGGATGAGACAGAGACCTTAGCACGTGTGTGCACCACCACACTTAAATAACTTACCACACAATGCTATATAAACTGCAATGCATGCCTAGCCATACAAAATCATTAAATACTTTTAACAGGACAGTGATTTCTAACTCTAACATCAAGGCATATATATGTGGTTTTTTTGGGTTTTCCGTTGGGTTGGTTTTTTTTTTTTTTTTTTTTTTTGGTGTTGCTTTGGTTTGGGAGTTTGTTTTTTGTTTGGTTTGGTTTTCTGGTTTTTGTGAGGATTTTTTTTTGGGTTTAGTTTAGTTTAGTTTAGTTTTGTTTTCATTTTTCAAGACAGGGTAACCCAGCACTGGGATTGGAGGTGGAGATAGGATCAGGTCCAAAGCCATCCTTGGGCATCTTGCATTTAAAGGAGTAAGAAATGCATTACTTTAAAAAAAAAAAAAAAGGAAGATGTGGGCAAAAGTGCTTGCTATGCAGACATGAGAACCTCAGTCCACATCCCCCAAATCCATGTCAAAGCTGGCCACAGCAGCTTGTGGCTGTAATCCCAATCCTGTGTGTGGTGTGTACATGAGTGTGAAATGTGTGGAGACACAGTCTGGCATTGGTTGCTGTCCTCAGTTACCCTGCACCTTAGATACCGAGACAGCCTATCTCGCCTGGTCCCAGAGCTCACTGATTTGGCCAGTCCAGCCAGCCAGTTTAACTTCCAGAGCCCTGACTTCACATCCCACTGGAATTACAAGAAGGCTATATGCCCCACGCAACCACTTGTCTTTTGTGTAAGATTTCTTTACTTTTAAGTCAGGTGTAGTAGCTCACACCTTCAATCCCAACATTCAGGTGGTAGAGGAAGGAGGGTTTCTCGGTTCCAAGACAACCTGATCTACTGAGGGAAACTTAAAAATTTTTACTGTTATATATGTGTTTTGTCTGTGTGCATGTCTGGCACTCACAACGGCCAGAAGAGGACATCAGATCCCCTGGAGTAGGAGTTTGGGTGATTGAGTACCAGCACGTGGTAATAAATCAAACTCGGCTCCTCTGCCAGAGCAGAACCTCACAACCATCTCTCCAGCACCCCCCCCCCTTAATGTATCCAAACGCAGTCCTCATGCTTGCCACTTTAACTGCCACTAAATCTGTAACTAGTTTGTAAATAATAGCCAACACCTGTACAGGACTAATACAAAGTTTAAACTTTGTTTTAGTTTGTTTTTGTTTTGTTAGGGGGGTTTGCAGACAGATTGTCCAGTGCAGGCAAGGCTGACCTTGAACTCAACAGTTCTCCTGCCTCGGAATCCTGACTACTAGGATCAGAGGCACCCAGTGCTCACCGTGTGTTCTGTAGCTCTTTTCTCTCCTTACTCAGAGGGAGCTATTCTACCGTACGCTAACTTCAAGAATAGTAAGAAAAGGGGATAGTAAGAACTATGTAGAAGAATGTATGTTGAGTTAGGTAGATGGAAAAAAAAACCAAATTCTTTAAATTTCCTTTAAAAAAAAAAATGATTTTGGGGGGCTGGAGAGATGGCTCAGAGGTTTAGAGCACTGACTGCTCTTCAAAAGGTCCTGAGTTCAAGTCTCAGCAACCATATGTTGGCTCACAACCATCTGTAATGGGATCCAGTGCCCTCTTCTGGAGTGTACAAGACAGTATATTCACATACATAAGATTAAAAAATTTTTTTAACAAAGTTTTAGTTTTAATTGGAATGTGGCAATTTAAATAAAAATGCCCACAACAGTCATTGATCTGAGTGAGGGAGTGGCACTATTGAGAGGGATGAGGAGGTATATCACCTTGTTGGAAAAAGTGTCACTGGGCATTTGTTTGAGATTTCTGGGATTTTTTTGGGGGGGGGTATTCAGCTTACACTTCCACATTGCTGTTCATCACCAAAGGAAGTCAGGACTGGAACCCAAGCAGGTCAGGAAGCAGGAGCTGATGCAGAGGCCATGGAGGGATGTCACTTACTGGCTTGCTTCCCCTGGCTTGCTCAGCCTGCTTTCTTATAGAACCCAGGTCTACCAGCCCAGGGATGGCTCCACCCACAGTGGGCTGGGCCCTCCCCCCCTTGATCACTAGTTGAGAAAATGCCTTACAGCTGGATCTCATGGAGGCATTTCCTCAACTGAGGCTCCTTTCTCTGTGATAACTCTAGCTTGTGTCAAGTTGACAGTTGCTCCTTCTCCCAATGAGAGGCAGTGTTGCTCCTGAGTTAGCAGTAATTACTGGCATCACCTGACAAAGCTACTTGGCTTCACTAGGCCTCAGTGCCATGATTTGAGGTGGAAGACATCTGTTTATTGAGGTTATTAAAAAAAGGAGTAGCCACATAGCCCAACATCTCTTTGGAATGCTTTTTTATTTAGTACTTAAATATTGACTCGGGTGAAAGCTGCACTAGAGTCTAAATGAATCATTAAGAGACTGGGCTCGGTTTTCCAGGAAGTCTTGAATAATTGTGACAAATTATCCCTAACTCAAGAGTTATACATAACTGGTTCACCCTACTGGAAGTGTCATAAGAGTGGTTAGCTCAGGAGAACAGCTCTAAAGTCAAATCCGTATCCAGGGTTGGACCATGGGCATTGCTTTACCTCCAGAATCTGGAAGGAAAGGTGTCTTAGTGTTACTGTTGCTTGATGAAACATGGCCAAAGCAACTTGGGGAGAAAATTACTTATTTTGCTCACAGTTCCATATAGAGGAGTGCTGTTTCCTGGCTTCCCTTCTTCCGTGGCTTGTTCAGCCCGCTTTCTTAGGACCACCAGATCAGAAATGGCACCACCTACAATGGGCTGGCCCTCCCGCATCGATCACCAATTTTTAAAATGCCCAATTGCATTGAGAAAATGCCTTACAGGTGGGTCTTACATAGGCATTTTCTCTCTAGAGGCTGCTTCCTCTGATGACTACCTGTGCCAAGTTGACATAAAACCAGACAGGAAGTCAGCCAATGATGATTACATAGTAGCCGAGGCCTGCAGGATGGTTGTACTTTAGTCAGGTTAGTGTCAGGGCAGCTGATCAGTTTGACTTGTTGGAGATTTCTAAAGCCCAAGTTCATGCATGTGTCTCTCTCTGCTGCCTGTGGATCCAGATGTGTAACTCTCCGTCACTTCTCCAGCACCATGTCTGTCTGCATGTTGCAACGTTTCCCACCGTGGTGATAATGGACGGAATCACTGAAACTGTAAGCCAGCCCCAATTAAATGCTTTCTCTTATCAGAGCTGCCCTGTTCAAGGTGTGTCCTCACATTGATAGAACACTTGACTAAGACAGGGAAGAAAAGTGGAAATTTAAAATCAAGAAAAAGAAATGAAACGGATCAATGATTATGCCAGAGACTGCAAAGTTCTAACAGTAGTGAGGGAGTTGTTCTCTGATGTCAGTCTTTTGGAAGAGAGAGCCCTGATCAAGACTTTATTTTCATGGTGTAGGTAAGAGCAGAATTATAGGTCAGGCACCTTGAAAATATGAACAGTGCAAATTATAGTCAGTTCTGACTATTTCTAACACTTCCTGTTACATCCTTTAAATATCCTCTGTGTGATTCAAATTTTGAAAAAAATATGTTACTTACTACTGAGATCCCTGATTTGGAACTTCCCATTGGGCCTTAGGGAAGGTCCCTGAGTCCCCCCCCTGCCCAGCCAATGATCCAGCCATCTGGACATATGGAAGGCCTCTGAGTCCGCCCAACCCCCACCCAGCCAATTAAAGTAAAGATCACCAGGACCACCAATCTTTGCGTGCCTAGTTGCTGTTGCTATAATCTTCTCTCAAAAATTGTATAAAAATCTTATGAAAGAAGGAAAAGGGGTTGCCTCTTCTCTAGGTACAGGATGACCCCAGTGCGTTGGAACAATAAACCTCTTGTTTTTGTATCGAACTTGTTTCTTCAGTCTCATTTGGGGGGGTCTCCCAGTGAAGGAGCCAGGGTTGAGGTCAATCTAAGGCCAATGAAAAATTTAACCAGAACCCTACAAAGACTAAGACCCTCTTCCTCCCAGGAAGGATAGAGGCAGCTTAGTTTCTGGAAAAACCACAAGCCAACTGTCAGAGGAAGCCACCCATGACCCCCAGCTGATCCTCTTTGGAAAGTCCCTAAAGGTCTACTGAACACGAGCAATTGGCTTAAAGGTCAGCATGAAACACACCTCTCCTTCCTGTCAAGAAATCAGGCACCCAGGACTATCTCTAGGTGCAAGATCTGCATGAGGTAAATGAATGGCCCACATACATCCGACTGAGCTTATTACCACCTACCCGGACCTGGTACACAGTTTGAGTCTTACACTTGGTGCACTGGCCAGGAAGCCAGACCCCCAGTGACAGCAGAAATGGTGGTTGGAGGAATGGCATGAGCCCAAAGAGTCAGGTACCACGGTTGTGCATCCTTGTGAGTCTCTGTCTTCCTTTTGGTGTGTGCAAGAGTGTAAGGCTTAGAGAAGCCTCTGGTCTGTGGGTAGATATACCTTAATGCCATAACCTCAGGGAGTGGAGTCTGGAGGATGCTTTGACTACCCCAAAGGGGGTCTAGAGGACACTGCTCCGTCTGGAATATGCTAGCGATATTCTGGCAGCAGCCAGCCAAGTTGTTTCCACCCATAACAGGGATGAATTGTCTGTGTCTTCCTTGTGTCTCTTTGTGTTTTTGGACTTGGACTGACAATGTTTTTGGACATGGGACAGGCAGATTAACCCCCCTTGGACTAGTAGTTAGTCATTGGGGTGAGGTCATAACATGTTAGTAATAATTCTTTAAAAAGGAGATTAATAACTTTATGCTCCTCAGAATGGCCCACTTTCGGAGTCAGATGGCCCGAGTTTGGGACCTTCAATCTCCCAGTTGTTATGGTAGTCAAGAAGATTTTCGGGTTTGGGTCAGCCAGTCACCCTGACCAGGTTCCTTCTATTGTCATCTGGAAGGAACTGGTTTCTGATCCCCCTTTGTGGGTCAGGGCCTTTCTTCCCGTCGAGCCTTCACAGGTCCTGGCCAATCGGGAGAGGAAAGGCTCTTCTTCACCTAGTGAGGCAATTCCAAAGACGGTCTTACAAGAATCTAGAGAGGCAGACCTCCTCTTCTTAGATCCCCTGCCTCTGCCTCCCTCCATACCCCCCCAGGGGGGCTGCCCCCATGGCCCCACTGAAACCAAGGCCCATGGTGGGGCAGAGGCAGCTCCCACCCCATTTTCAGCCCCAGCCCCCTTGGGGATTTACCCACTCCTCCCCCCACCTAGGTGAAAATGTAGGACCCACAATGGAGACTCAGAGCAAGAGAGGCACTTCCCCTAATATGAGATGCAGCTGACAACCAGGCCGTGCAGTCCTGACCTTTTTCTTCCTCAGATTTGTGCAGTTGGAAGTCACAATACCCACCTTTGTCCGATAACCCCAAGGAGCTCACTAACTTGTTAGACTCTATTTTTTCTACTCATCAGCCCACCTGGAACGAGTGTCAACAGCTCCTATGGGTCCTCCTGGAAACGAGAAAGAATGTTCCAGGGGTGAATGGTGCCCCAACCCAGAATCCCACTGACATCAACGAACGGTTTCCTCTTAGGGGACTGGACTGGGATTTTAATTTGGTTAGAGGTAAGAAACACCTGAAGGTCTGTTGCAGCCACGATCATCCTAGTCAAAGACACTGAGGAGTTAAATATGGGACAAAATTTGACGATCGAGGTGCTCCAGGCTCTGAAGACTGTGGTCCGGCAGCCTCCCAACCAATGGCTGACTAATGTACGTACGATGCACCACCGAATTCTACTGCTTAACACAGATAGAACCACCTTCACTCCCCCTGTGGTTCTCAAACCTGCCACCCTGCTCCCTGACCCCCAAGGCTGAGCCTCTGGCTCATAATTGCCAGCCCATCTTGGCAGAAGCTCATGGCTGGCATGAGGATTTAACTCACCAACCCCTACTAGACCCTCAAGAAACGTGATTCACAGATGGGAGCAGCTTCATGGACAATGTTCAATGGCAGGCAGGGAGAGCAATGGAAGATGAATGACAAGCTTTCTGGGCAGAGTGCTGCCCTCTGGGACATCGAGCCAGAAAGCTGAGCTAATAGCCCTCACCAAGGCTCTGGGAGCGGGTAAGAAAAGTAACATCCATACAGACAGCAGGTGCCCATGTCCACAGAGTAATATATCAGCAGGGCCTCCTGACATCTAATGGGAGAGAGATCAAGAATGAGTCTGAGATACCTTGTTATCCACTGTATTCTTACTGTACTGGCTGGTTTTGTGCCAACATGACACAAGCTGGAGTTATCACAGAGAAAGGAGCCTCAGTTGAGGAAATGCCTCCATGAGATCCAGCTGTAAGGCATTTTCTCAGCTAGTGATCTAGGGGGGAGGGCCCAGCCCATGGTAGGTGGAGCCATCCCTGGCCCAGCCCATTGTGGGTGAAGCCATCCCTGGCCCAGCCCATTGTGGGTGGAGCCATCCCTGGCCCAGCCCATTGTGGGTGATGTCATCCCTGGGCTGGTAGACCTGGGTTCTATAAGAAAGCAGACTGAGCAAGCCAGGGGAAGCAAGCCAGTAAGTGACATCCCTCCATGGACTCTGCATCAGCTCCTGCTTCCTGACCTGCTTTGGTTCCAGTCCTGACTTTCTTTGGTGATGAACAGCAATGTGGAAGTGTAAGCTGAATAAACCCTTTCCTCCCCAACTTTCTTCTTGGTCATAATGTTTGTGTAGGGATAGAAATCCTGACTAAGACACTTACCAAGGAAGGTAAGCATTATTCACTGTCCCAGGCACCAGAAAGGGACAGACCCCATTGCTCAAGGAAATAACATAGCCAATAAGACAGCCAGAGAAGTAGCCACCAAAAGCATCCCTGTCCTGGAGATAAAAGAACTAAAACTTGTGGATGGACTGTCTCCCTTCCCAGATCTCCCTCCCAAATATTCAGACCTAGAAGTACAAGAGATTAAAAAGGACATCTACTGATTAGTTCCAGAAAGGACAATGGTTCACCAAAGAAGGAAAAACCATCCTATTGAAAGCCAGTGTAGAGATTTATTGACCACCATGCACAGGTGGTCTCACGTAGGGACGACCAAACTCATTGAGGCCATTAGAGGATCCCAGGTATCTATCTTAAAGCTACCCACATCAGGAAAGGAGATCATGGAAAAATTGCATCCCCTGTCAACAGTAGCAAAGAAGATCCTGAAAGAACTCTTTCCCCAGTTCAGAGCCCCAAAGGTAATCTGACAATAGGCTGACTTTCGTCTCGCAGGAAGGTTAGAGATTGGCCAAGATGTTGGGGACCAATTGGAAACTTCATTGTTCATACCATCCCCAGAGTTCAGGACAGGTAGAGAGGATGAATAGAACCCTAAAAGAGATCTTAACTACATTGGCCAAGGGTCCTTACCTGCCGAGCCACCTCTTCAGCCCTAATCTAGAAAATTTATACACATTAACTGAATAAGACATAAATGGCATTTTATGCGTGTAGTGTGCATGATATGTGTGCACGCTGATTTATGTGTAAATATTCGTGTGACTGGCCCACGGGCTTTGGGGGATCCTCCCGTCTCGGATTCTCACTGTGCTGTAGGAACACTGAGGGTACAGACATGAGTCAAAGTCATGATGGGGACTGGCAAGTCTGAAACCAGGAGGGTCCAAGCTAGAGACAGCAGGAGCCAAGGGTCCAGGCTAGAGATAGAAGCCTCTCTCTCTTGGAGCCACCATGCTTTCCTTTGAGGCACTGCAGCTGACTGGTAACCCCCACACTCTCTGCTTCTCTCAGTCTCTTGCCTTGATAGTTCATGATACGTAAAAGATGCTTTCATAGTAACCTCTAGACTATGGTGGTTGGTTTGATTGAGACTCTTTTTCTTTTTCCTTTTATTTATGTATGTATGTACTTATTTATTGTTTTTGGAAAGTCTGGCATAGCCCCTGCTGGCTGAACTTGTCATGTAGCTGAGGGTGACTTTGAACTTCTTATTCTCCTGCCTCTACCTCCCTAGTGCTGGTATTATGGGCATGTGGCGCTACCATAAGTAGTTTTGAGACTGACCTTTGCCCAAACAAAGTGGTTACCACAGCCTAGTTGATCCATAAAATTCATCACCCACCACAGTCTCCAAGACAGGAAAAAAAAAAGCCCTCAAGTGAGGGAAAGTATTGTCTATTTGATAGTCACTGCACGTCAGAGAAGGTGGAGTCTGAAAGACAGAACCCCACCTTACTTCAAGGGGTGAAAGAAAAAAAGGCCTTTTATTTCCAGATTCCTAAGAAGGATGAGGGCTGTGTATAACACTGGAGTTCTACACTGAAGACAGATGACTGGATATGATGGTGTCCTTCAACATCCAAGAAGCAGCAAAGGGCACTTCTGCAGAAAAGCAATGGGGGATCTATGTTTTGAGCTCACCATGCTGACCCAGGTTGACCAGATGGCTGTGTGTCTGGGAAACCCATTGCATCTTGCACCAGGTTGATGGTAAAACCACAAGCTTCTGCTTGAGCGGCCTCTGACCCATACATGTTTTAATTCACTTTTTATAAACCATCACTAGAAAATCAAGTGTGGTAAGAATAAACTTAATGCACATATGACTTAAGACTACAGATATTTTCATTTCATATGGATAACTAGGAAAAGCAATTTGCTTTTTATCAGGAATCATACTGAGGGGATTAAAGTTTTCAAAACATTTGTACAGAAATCATAACAGTACCTAGACTTGCCATGCTAGACCTTCGAAGCTGAGAACTTGGATTCAGGGACAATGACATTGTGTGATGTTGTGCTGCCTCTGGAAACTTCTTCTGCATGCATTTCTACACTTCCCAAATTTAAAGGAAAATGCTGGAGAATGTTCCTGGAAAGGTAATTCAAGTTCCTACCACTTCCGATTAGTCCATTATTCATTTCTCTGGATCTATAAGACCTAAAAGGTAAGAATGACCAAGTGACATTTTTTAAAAAGAGGACATTGGAATAATAATGAGGACATTCAAAGTCTCCAATCTGTCCTCTCCTGTCACCTGCAGCTCAGTTGAGATTTACTGACTACTTACTGTAAAGTGAGCAGAATTAATTGCCTGAAGAGAAAGGGAGGTGGGCCCAGCAAGGTTCTGATCTGCCAGGAATTCTAAACACAGTCCAGGCTGGGTAAAAGATCTTGTGTGGCTGAGTTTGTTGGTGCATGCCTGCAGGTTCAGCACTAAGCCTGGGGAGGTCAAGACAGGATGGGGGAGGGGGAGGACTGGACAGGACACCAAGGGTTGCATAGAGAAAATAAAATGTAAAAATTAGAACAACTCAGTGCGAGGACTTTGGGGCAAGATGGCGAACTATTACCTCCGTGTGACCCAGTGAAGTACAGAGAAGTGAAAACAATAATCTCTTATACAAGGAAGAGAGGGAGCTTAGAAGATCAAAAAGAAAAAAAAGAATGTACATCCTTTTGGATTTTTTAAAAAGATTTATTTACTATATATAAGTACAGTGTAGCTGGGCTGGAGACATGGCTTGGTGGTTAAGAGCACTGACTGTTCTTCCAGAGGTCCTGAGTTCAATTCCCAGCAACCACATGGTGCCTCACAACCATCTGTATGAGATCTGATGCCCTCTTCTGGTGTGTCTGAAAATCGCTACAGTGTACTTATACATAATAAATAAATGCTTTAAAAAATAACACATTAAAAAAGGAGTCTGCCCACATGAACCTCCTGTGTAGGTGGAGGGGCTCCCTGAGGAGCATTGTCTTCACTTGCCCTAACCCTAGTCAGGCTGATGGCAGCAAGAGTTTAAAAAAAAAAAAAAGTACAGTGTAGCTGTCAGACACACCAGAAGAGGGTATCAGATCTCATTGATAGTTGTGGGCTACCTTGTGATGGCTGGGATTTGAACTCAAGACTCTTGGAAGAGCAGTCGGTGCTCTTAATCATTGAGCCATCTCTCCAACCAGGGTTTTTGATTTTTTTTTAAATTTTTTTATTGGATATTTTTTATTTACATTTCTTTTTCTTTTAGTGGATATATTTTACTTACATTTCAAATGTTATACCCTTTCTCAGTTTCCCCTCCATCTACCCTCCCCCTGCTTCTATGGGAGTACCTTCCTACCCACCCATACCCTCCCACCTCCCCCACCCCGACATTCCCCTACACTGGATATCCTGTGCTGGCAGGACCAAGAGCTCCTCTTCCCGTTGATGCCTAACAAGGCCATCCTCTGCTACATATGCAGCTGGAGCTATAGGTCTGTCCATTTGTACTCTTTGGAAAGTGGTTTAGTCCTGGAAGCTCTGTGATATTGTTGTTCTTATAGGGTTGCAAATCCCTTCAGCTCCTTTGATCCTTTCTCTAACTCCTCCATTGGGGACCCTGTTCTCAGTCCAATGATTGGCTGTGAGCATCTGCCTCTGTATTTGTCATGATCTGGCAGAGCCTCTCAGGGGACAGTGATATCAGGCTCCTGCCAGCATGTACTTCTTGGCATCAGCAATATTGTCTGGGTTTGGTGGCTATATATGGGCTGGATCTCCAGGTGGGGCAGTCTCTGGATGGCCTTTGCTTCAGTCTCTGCTTCAAACTTTGTCTCTGTATTTCCTCCTATGAATATATTTGTTTCCCCTTCTAAGAAGGACTGAAGCATGCACACTTTGGTCTTCTTTCTCCTTGACCTTCATGTGGTCTATGAATTGCATCTTGGGTAATCCAAGGTTTTGGGCTAATATCCACTTACCAGTCAGTGCATACCATGGGTGTTTTGTTTTGTTTTTGTGACTGGGTTACCTCATTCAGGATGATATTTTCTAGTTCCATCCATTTGCCTAACAATTTCATGAAGTCATTGTTTTTAATAGCTGAGTAGTACTCCATTGTGTAATTGCACTACAATTTCTGTATCCATTCCTCTGTTGAAGAGCATCTGGGTTCTTTCCAGCATCTGGAAATAAGGCTGCTATGAACATAGTAGAGCATGTGTCCTTGTTATATGTTAGAGCATCTTTTGGGTATATATCCAGGAGTGGTATAGCTGGGTCCTCAGGTAGTACTATGTCCAATTTTCTGAAAAACCTCCAGACTGATTTCCACCAACAATGGAGGAGTATGCCTTTGTCCACATCCTCACCAGCATCTGCTGTCAGCTGAGTTTTTCATCTTAGTCATTCTGACTGGTGTGAGGTGGAATCTCATGGTTGTTTTGATTTGCATTTCCCTAATGACTAAGGATTTGAATATTTCTTTAGGTGCTTCTTAGCCACTTGATATTCCTTGGTTGAGAATTCTTTGTTCAGCTCTGCACCCCATTTCTAATAGGGTTATTTGATTCTCTGGAGTCTAACTTCTTGAGTTCTTTGTATATATTGGATATTAGCCTTCTATTGGATATAGTATTGGCAAATTCTGTTGGTTGCCATTTTGTCCTTTTGACAGTGTCCTTTGTCTTACAGAAGCTTTGCAATTTTATGAGGTCCCATTTGTCTATTCCTGATCTTAGAACATAAGCCATTGGTGTTCTGTTCAGGAGATTTTCCCCTGTGCTTATGTGTTCGAGGCTCTTCCCCACTTTCTCTTCTATTAGTTTGAGTGCATCTGGTTTTTTGTGGAGGTCCTTGATGCACTTTGACTTGAGCTTTGTACAGGGAGATAAGAATGGATCATTTGCATTCTTCTACATGTTGACTACCAGTTGGACCAGCACCATTTGTTAAAAATGCTATCTCTTTTCTACTGGATGATTTTAGCCCCTTTGCCAAATATCAATTACCATAGGTGTGTGGGTTTATTTCTGAATCTTCAATTCTGTTCTATTGATCTACCTGCCTGTCTCTGTACCAATACCTTACAGTTTTTATTACTATTGTTCTGTAATACAGCTTGAGGTCAAGAATGGTGATTCCCCCAGAAGTTCTTTTATTGTTGAGAATAGTTTTCACTATCCTGGGTTTTTTGTTATTCCAAATAAATTTGCAAATTGATCTTTCTAACTCTATGGAGAATTGAGTTGGAACTTTGATGGGGATTGCATTGAATCTAGATGGCTTTTGGGAAGATGGCCATTTTTACTATATTAATTCTTCAAATCCATAAGCATGAGAGATCTTTCCATTTTCTGATATCTTCGTCATTTTTTTTTCTTCAGAGACTTGAAGTTCTTGTCATACAGATCTTTCACTTGCTTGGATGGAGTCAAATGAAGCTATTTTATATTATTTAGGACTGTTGTGAAGAGTGTCGTTTCTCTAATTTCTTTCTCAGCCTGTTTATCCTGAGTAGAAGAAAGCTACTGATTTGTTTGAGTTAATTTTATATCCAGCCACTTTGCTGAAGTTGTTTATCAGCTGTAGGATAATAGAAGGTGGAATTTTTGGTGTCACTTAAGTATATTATCATATCATCTTCAAATACTGATGTTTTGACTTCTTCATTTCCAATTTGTAACCTTTTGATCTCCTTTCATTGTTTAATTGCTCTGGCCAGGACTTCCAGTACTATATTGAATAGGTAGGGAGAGAGTGGTCAGCCTTGTCTAGTCCCTGATTTTAGTGGGATTGCTTCAAGTTTCTCTCCATTTAGTTTGATGTTGGCTACTGGTTTTCTGCATATTGCTCTTACTGTGTATGGGCCTTGAATTCCTGATCTTTCCAAGACTTTTACCATGAAGGAGTGTTGAATTTTGTCAAATGCTTTCTCAGCATCTAATAAAAATCATGTGTTTTTTTTTCCCCCTTTGAGTTTGTTTATATAGTGAATTATTTGATAATTTCTATATATTGAACCATCCCTGCATCCCTGGAATGAAGGCTACTTGATCATGGTGGATGGTTGTTTTGTTGTGTTCTTGGATTTGTGAGAATTTTATTGAGTGTTTTTGCCTTGATATTTATAAGGGAAATTGGTCTGAAGTTTTCTTTCTTTGTTGGATCTTTGTGTGCTTTATGTATAAGTGTAATTGTGGCTTCATAGAAGAAATTTATTAGTGTTCCTTCTGTTTCTATTTTGTGGAATAGTTTGCAGAGTATTGGCATTAGGTCTTCTATAAAGATCTGATAGAATTTTGCAGTAAACCCGTCTGGTCCTGGTTTTTGTTGTTGTTGTTGTTTTGATTTGGTTTGGTTAGGAGACTTTTGATGACTGCTTCTATTTCTTTAGGGGTTATAGGACTGTTTAGATGACTTATCTGATCCTGATTTAACTTTGGTACCTGGTATCTGTTTAGAAAATTGTTCATTTCATCCAGATTTTCTAATTTTGTTAGGTATAGGTTTTTGTCATAGGATCTGATGATTTTTTAAAATTTTTTCTCAGTTTCTGTTATTATGTCTCCCGTTTCATTTCTGATTTTGTTAATTTGAATCCCCTCTCTGTGCCCTCTGGTTAGTCTGCCTAAGGGTACCCACAGCTCAAAGACCACATAGATTGATGGATTCATGTCAAAGTGCTGACCATTTCTAAGGAAGTTGTACCCACCTGACCTGGCACTGAAGATATGCATTGACTCTGCTCCTACGTTCCTAGCCGGCAGCTACCCTTCTGTCTGAAGTATTGGCTCCTTAGAATGCTAAGAATGTTGAGCTTATGTGTTTACTGTGGTGCTAGTCACAATAGCCAATGGTGAATATTCAGCCTTCAGAAAGGATGAAGTCCCATTATTTGAGGCAACATGGATGAAACTGGGAACAATTAAGAGAAATAAGCTACTGCCCAAAGGAAGATAAATGCTGTGATTTAACTCACCTGTAAAATTTAGAGAAAATGATTTCATGGTGTTAAGCCTGAGAATCTTGAGAAAAGACCAATTAAAGTAAACTGTAGTTTGGGGTACACACAGGACTGACCAGCCAGCTGCCTCACCCTAAATTGGGATTTGAGAGAGCAACATTTATCAGCCTCTTGAGGCCTTTTTTATAGGAGAGAGATGGTGTACACAGGGGCAGAGAAAAGGTTGGTATACATTGTTATACATTGTTACAAAGAATCCATAGGCTGATATGAGGCGATGGGGAGATAAATGGTATTGGAATGTCTGCTGTGAACTTCACAGAATCAATAAAAAGTTTTTTAAAAAATATAATGAGGGCTGGAGAAATGGCTCGGTGGTTAAGAACACTGAGGTCCTGAGTACAATTCTTAGCAACCACATGGTGGCTCACAACCATCTGTAATGAGATCCGATGCCCTTTTCTGGTGTGTCTGAAGACAGCTACAGTGTACTCATATATAATAAATAAATAAATCTTTTAAAAAGTATATATATATATAATGAAAGGGAAGATACACGGGTAAGGATATGTGTCATGTGAGTGGGGTCACAAGCTTAGTGTTAGCTAAAAAATGTGTTTCATCATTTACATCAGATCTAAGAAACAGGAACTTCTTACTGTCAAGTAGAAACTTTAACTTGCAAGGACTTAACACAGAAACGTATTCTTTAACTACAAACAGAAACATTAACCCACACAGGACATTCAGAAACTTATTCTTAACTGTCTCAACTGCAAACACAACCCTTAACCTGAAAAGTATACTGTTCCTGTTTGGTGTATCTGAAAGACCCCCTGGAGGGTATCTTCCGTCTGAAGAGACCAGTCCCAAGTAACAGCAAGACCACTCACTTCGGATGCAAGTAGCAAGAGGTTTATTTACACAGGTACCTGGGGCAGCAAAGTCTCTCAGAGGACTTTCGCGCCGGACAAAGGGGCAGTCCCCTTTTTATAGGGCTTGAGGGGCAGAAGCATAGTTACAGGGAGGTGATTGGTTGGTTTAAGTGAAGCCAGGGTGAACTGAGGACAAGCCTCAAGTTTTCGGGAAGAGCTGCCTTGGCTCCTCTTCTGGGACAGGGGTATTGTTTTTCGTCCTTGCCTTAACATGTGTGGCAAAATATTTTGTCTTCACTATGGTCCAGGTGGTCATCCGCAGATATCTTATTTTTACAGGGACTGGGCTGTCCTCTGGCTCACTTCTGTTTCAGTATTTTTCCAACCCTGCCTGTTCTGGGCCTAGCACAAAATGGCGTTACTGCAGCTAAAGCAGGAGGGGGTCTTTCATATCAATTGGCATAGAGAGATTGGTGGCTATCAGAAGCTGGAGAAGACAGTGCAGAGGGCATAGTGGGAGACTGAACAGCAGTTGTTAAAAGTCACAGGGCACCAATGTTGTTAAAAGATGAAGTCCGGGTTTCAGCACCAATGTTAAGAAAAGGATGGGGGGGGGATATGGCCCATGGAGGTGCAGCGAGGCCTGGGGGCAAGGGAGATGCCTCTAGGAGGCCCATGTTGGGAATCCCTTCTCCCTGAGGAATGGTATACAGAATAGAGTTTATTCAGTTTATGGGGGGAGTTAAGAGAGTAGTAGAGGCAGAGAGATAGAAAAAGAGAGAGAGAGAGAGAGAGAGAGAGAGAGAGAGAGAGAGAGAGAGAGAGAGAGAGAGAGGAGGGGTCAAGCAGCCCCTTTTATAAAGTCAGGTCACTGGGGTGGAGCATACTTGGCCAGGTAACTGAGGGGTGGGGTTTACAGAATCCCAACAGCAGTTGGGGGAGACTGATCAGCAAGTTCAGAGGGGGGACTGAAGACACTTAGGGTGAGATTTCTCTGGTGTTTGATTGCACTGTAAGGAGCCCTGTGGTGGTATGAATATTTCAAAACAACTAGAAGAAAAGAATTACGTGTCTTACCACTAAGAAATGATAAAGATATAAGGTAACGGACATGCTAAATACTTAATGATCTTGTTGTTACACAATCATATATGTACCAAAACATCCCACTTCTCCTTAAATACAATTATAATATGTCAATTAAAAACAAACAAACAAAAACCACTGTGTTACATGCAGGTTGACACCGTGCCTGTCAGTCAACAGGAAGCATGCGATTTCTCTCATCTTACTGACTGGTCTTTAGGGAGTAAGGGAGTAATTCTGGGTCAATTCTGGATGAATATGGGTAGAGTCCAGGGTAAGCTCACCATAAGCAACCAGGTAGATGTGTTCAGGACAAGTGACATTCTCTAGGAGTATTTTCTGGAGCCAGATGTGGGCAGAGATTGATCGTGGTCCTGCTCTGTGATGTAGAGAAGGGTCTGCCTCTTGTGACATGTGGCTGTGACGCACTCAGCGCTGAACCAAGATGTGACAGAGATAAAGAACAGAATTGGGATACCCCACCCTGCCCCCAACCCACACGTGGAAAGCTGTTGAGTAGCTTTTGCCATTCTATCCCCACCCTCATCTCACTTGGCAAAGAAGTTTAGTCTCCTTCCTGTTCAGCCAGAATCACTGGACCTCCATTTCAGCAGCCAGAAATCATCCTAACCGATACGCACCCTAATTCAAACCAGGAGGCTCCGATAAAACTCAGCGGAGGCCAAAGGAGGAGGCTGCCGCAGGTAGAGTTTTCTAGCCTCCTAAAGACTTGACACAGTTTTTTCTCGGCAGGGTTCGGTTTGTGAATGACACAGGGCAGCTGGCCCCAAGTCGGGTCACAGAGAGGATTCCTGGTTAACAACAAAGCCAAGGACATCAGGGATTGGAGCCCAAAGAGCTCCTTTCCTTATGCAAGGGGCTTGGCTTTAAGGAGTGTGTGTGTGTGTGTGTGTGTGTGTGTGTCTGTGTGTGTCTGTATGTGTGTCTGTGTGTGCGTCTGTGTGTGTCTCTGTGTGTGTGTGTGTGTCTCTCTCTGTGTCTGTGTGTGTACATGGGGGAGGGGAACTGAGCAGGGAGGGGGGTGGAGAGAAGGGAGAACATAAGACTAGTTGCACTGTCAAGGGTTTCTATCCAGGCAGTGACATGATCACATTTGTCTAGTTCTTCTGGTCACTCTGCAAAGCCGGACGGAGGTGGGAATGACAGAGACAAAGGTGCTGGAGGTGGCCAGCTTGTCCCAGTTCCCCTGGGACCTCTTTGTTTTAGAATTGAAGTGTTCTGGGACACCTGACTCTACCCCAACACCCTCACCCCTGGTCTCAGCTAAACAAAAAGAATGCAGTATGGGAAAACCACTCTGAGTGGGGGTTGCCTGCCTGCTGTAGCTCAGACACACCAGAAGAGGGCATCAGATCCCATTACAGTTGGCTGTGAGCCACCATGTGGTTGCTGGGATTTGAACTCAGGAGCTCTGGAAAAGCAGTCAGTGCTCTAACCACTGAGCCACCTCTCCAGCCTGGAAGTATTATTTAGCTAAAATAATGGTCAAAAAATTATAGCACAGTGTCATAGATTTATTTCCTCAGAATTGAAACATCCTGTAGAGAAGATGCATATCTTTCAGGAGATTCAGTAAATTTTGGAAACTTAAAAAGATTCCTAAGCCCCTTTCAGTCCATATGCCAAGAAGAGGCTCCTGGGCTGGCCAGACTGCCTGCAAATCGTCAGGGATCTCCAGGGACACAGCTGTCCTGAGCTGTCACTCACATCAGGGTGGGCTTCCCAGTGAAGCAGCTACCGTTGGTCACCCACACTCCTGGAAACAACTCCTCACTGTTAGACCTTGGTGGGGACGCAGTTCCGACTGTCTGGTTAAAGCAAGCTGTATTTAGAGGTGCATCAGGGGACTGGCCAGACAGATGCCTCTCCCAAAGTCCGGATCTCAGAGAACAGCAGCTCAGTGGCTTTTGAGGTCTTTTTTATGGGGCAGGGTTGGGACTGGTAGAAAAGTGCCGGGGAGACAATTGGCTGTTGGCACCTGCACAGAAAAGTGGGGGCCTCAGGGCTCAAGGTTGCTTGGGACAGATAAGTACAAGAATATGTCTTCTGGAAGGAGAGCCATCAAGGCATCTGAGAAGACACCCTTTTGTAAGGCAAAGGGACAATCATGTATCACAAGTTCAGGAGTTTAGCAAGGCAAAAGGGTGTGCACACACCATGGGGGTCATAAATTCAGCATAGGGAGTGGAAAACGTGGACTGTGGGATACATTAGATTTAGGAAACTGAAATGCATTCTTGGAAGGTGTAGAGACTTAGTAACAATGCGGCTCGTCTGTTTCACACTCACCTGTAAGCAGCCCCAGAGGGCTCTTCGGCTCAGCAAATTTTACTCTGTCATCAGTGCCCCGTCTGGGGTAAATACATGTCTATTCGTGTCGATCCAGAAAATTATTACAGGGTGTGTGGTAAAGATGTGAGTCACATAGCTAGGATCAGACATTCTGTTGTACAGGTGTGATCCGTGGTGAGCGGTGTGGTTTGTTCAATTACATCAGCATCCAAATAGCATGATCTACCATTTTACAGCGGCTACACTTGTGCCTGGCTGTAGTAAATCTCAATTACAAGTCCAGGGAACACTACTGCATGGGATATATGCCATTAGCCAAAACGTTATAGGGTTCGTGACTATTTTAGAAGAAAGTAGATTCTATGGCTTAGATCTTGAATGTTCCCCAAAGGTTCACGAGGTAAAAGTTTGGTTGTAGGTTGTGGTATTGTGGGGTTCCTTAAAATCCAACATAAACCTAACATAACTCAAACACCAGGTCAATGCAGATGGCAAAAGTCTATTATACTCAAGCTGCTGTTGATGGATCGAGGCCAAAGAAAAGACTCAGAAGCTTAACTACAACCCTGAAGAGAAATTGCACAGCACATTAAAAGGAAGAGATCATAAAGCAAGAAGGATTGGGGGTGGGCGGTAGCATTGTCCAGTTATATTTTCACATGATGGTTGAGCAACAGAGTTTCCATCAATCAGGTTAGGAAGCAGGTTCCTGGGCCTGGCAGCATAATCTTATCTGACATCCTCCAGCAAGATGGAGAAGTTGTCCGTGAGATGGCTGGGCTCAGTTTCCTTGAAATAGAAGCTGTTCGGCTATTAGGAGGCTCCCCTAGGGCCTGGGACCTTGACTTTAGTTCTCCTTATGATTAAATGGAGTCTGAAAACGAAACGGTAGTGCTTAGAGTAAGTTTCTTTTGCTTGTTCCCAACAGTAGCGAGACCTTTGAGAGTCGGAATCCCATGTGAGCTTAGGTTGTGTAGTCAGTGCCTCCAAAGGGGAGTGTTAACCTTTCCGCCCTTTCTCCTCCCATCTCTCCCCTCCAGCCTGTGAGGGGAGTGGTTTTGCTCTCCCACCATGAGGTGTTCCCCACCATAGCCAAAGAAACAGCCAGTTAATCCTGGGTTTATTGCTAAATTACTAAAGCTATGGGCCAAAGCAAACTTCCTCTTTTTCAGTTGGTTATCTCTGCTGCCTCTTTCTTGGGAGGGAAAGCTAGCTGACAGACTGGTTTCTCCACTGCAGTCTTTCGCCCACTCTGTGTTCTTCTGGAGGCGGCCACTTTGCACAGCCAGACCTAAGGAGCGGGGATTTTGCGCCACCTCCTTCTGGGAAAGTAGCTACATAAACTAGTTGGAATGTTTCTACATGAAAGATTTGTCTCTTATTTAATTTTCCAGTCATCTGTTTAGAACAGAATGGACTCCAGATGTTAACAAAGTTCGTCTTGTTGTTTGTTTTAGAGATTTAGTTTTTAAAATTTTTAAAAAAGATTTACTTACGTTATGCATATGATCACACTGTAGCTGTCTTCAGACACACCAGAAGACAGCATCAGATCCCATTACAGATGGTTGTGAGCCACCATGTGGTTGTGAGACTTGAACTCAGGACCTCTGGAAGAGCAGTCAGTGCTCTAACCACTGAGCCACCTCTCCAGCTTCCCACAGTTTGTTTTTAAAAACAGCAGTTTGCTACTTCTTTCCCTCATGGGGAAAACCAGAAAGGATACTAAACATTATCACCAAAAAAAAAACCACATTAGCCTGGTTTCAAAGTTCTTCTCTGGAGTGTGTGTGTGGGGTGCATCATGCAATCTAAAATGGTTGACTAACTCAATGAAAGTTTCCTTGCAAAAACTTCCTGCAGAATTTGTTTAATCTAGTCTAAACTAGCATTCTTTGTTTCGGCTTACTATTCAGCTTGCAGCAAACCCAGAGCAACACTTGCTTTAGAGTATAAAAACAAAACCAAACAAAAGAGCAGTTTCTTGTGCATGAGGACATCTGAGAGAGAGGGTGGGGCCATCTGAGAGAGAGGGTGGGGCCATCTGAGAGAGGGTGGAGTCATCTGAGAGAGAGGGTGGGGCCATCTGAGATAGAGGGTGGGGCCATCTGAGAGAGGGTGGGGCCATCTGAGAGAGAGGGTGGAGCATCTGAGAGAGAGGGTGGAGTCATCTGAGAGAGAGAGTGGGGCCATCTAAGAGAGGGTGGAGTCATCTGAGAGAGAGGGTGGGGCCATCTGAGAGAGAGGGTGGAGTCATCTGAGAGAGAGGGTGGAGCCATCTGAGAGAGAGGGTGGGGCCATCTGAGAGAGGGTGGAGTCATCTGAGAGAGAGGGTGGAGTCATCTGAGAGAGAGGGTGGGGCCATCTGAGAGAGAGGGTGGGGCCATCTGAGAGAGGGTGGAGTCATCTGAGAGAGAGGGTGGAGTCATCTGAGAGAGAGGGTGGAGCCATCTGAGAGAGAGGGTGGGGCCATCTGAGAGAGGGTGGAGCCATCTGAGAGAGAGGGTGGGGCCATCTGAGATAGAGGGTGGGGCCATCTGAGAGAGGGTGGGGCCATCTGAGAGAGAGGGTGGAGTCATCTGAGAGAGAGGGTGGAGTCATCTGGGAGAGAGGGTGGGGCCATCTGAGAGAGGGTGGAGTCATCTGAGAGAGAGGGTGGGGCCATCTGAGAGAGAGGGTGGAGTCATCTGAGAGAGAGGGTGGGGCCATCTGAGAGAGGGTGGGGTCATCTGAGAGAGAGGGTGGAGTCATCAGGGAGAGAGGGTGGAGTCATCAGGGAGAGAAGGTGGAGTCAGGTTCCAGTCTGACTGCATAGCTTTCTGGGCCCTCAGAATCCTGATGCCCTAGAGCTGAGTTTCACTCTCTGCAATCCAAGCACAGCCCCACCAAACAAAACCCCTGGTAGTCAAGCTTTGAGGTGGTGCCTGGTCGGCAGCCTATTACGAGTGGCCATGGTATTAGGGTACAACCTCTAGTCATTTCTTTTTTCTTCTTCTTTTTAAAAAGATTTTATTTATTTTATGTATGTGAGTACACTGTAGCTGTCTTCAGACACAACTGAAGAGGGCATTGGATCTCATTACAGATGGTTGTGAGCCACCATGTGGTTGCTGGAAATTGAACTCAGGACCTCTGGAAGCCTCAGAACTGGCTGGAGTCCTGTTTAGTCTAATTGTCTTTTTTCTTTCAATCCTTGCTCCTGCCCTGTGGGACCTGTTTTTTGATAGAACTGGTCTTGGCTACTGGGCCTTAACATTTTACCTAGGTCTTAACACAAATGGTAGATAAAACAATAGTGTAGTTATTAAGTATTGTCTCATGGGCTGGAAAGATGGCTCAGTGGTTAAGAGCACTGACTGTTCTTCCAAAGGTCCTGAGTTCAAGTCCCAGCAACCACATGGTATCACGTGCCCATGCTTCCCGCCGCTAGGAACAGGCGTGCAACAAACAAACAGATTCTTCTGTGGATAACCTTTATTGTACAGCACTTTGAGCAGGGGACTTCTTGAGCAGGAAAGTTCTCTCTGAGCCGGGGACTCCCTACCGGGGTCTACTGTCTAGGCAACCTCTCACGCGCAGTCCCCCACGTGCGATCTCTCTGTCCAGTCTCTGTCCACGCGGGATCTCCCGCAATCTCTTTTATCGGGTCTCTCTCCACGTGGTATCTCTCTGCCATCCCTCCACATGGGGTCTCCCGCAATCTCTCCACTATCTCCCTCTCTTCCTCTGTCTTCCTCTCCATGTGGGGGGGAAATGCACTGCTATATCTGCCTAGGAGACTCGTGTCGCTACCTGATTGATGCGCCCTCCAGTAACTCAATAG
Source organism: Micromys minutus (assembly GCF_963924665.1). Lineage (NCBI taxonomy): Eukaryota > Metazoa > Chordata > Mammalia > Rodentia > Muridae > Micromys > Micromys minutus. The sequence continues at coordinate 1,275,310 of NC_137968.1, forward strand.
TATGCCCCGAGAGCGGGCTATGACGTATGTGGCGCATGCACATTAAGTCTCTTGGCTGGGCAACAGCTCTGTTTGCTGAGTTCTCGGCGGGAAGCCGGCGCCATGTTTGGGTGCGGCACAAACGGCTCCCTACAACATGGTGGGATCAGATGCCCTCTTCTGGTGTGTCTGAAATAAAATGAATAAATAAATAAATAAATCTTAATATTTTATATATATATATATATATATATATATATATATATATATATATATATATATAATCACTTTTTCCTTAAGACTACTGACTTGTGGTACTTTTAATAATGTCTGGCATGTATATCTTGTAAGACCTAAATTGAGTCTTATCTATTTGAGGCTCCCATGAATGAGACAAGAGATCGGAGATCGATGCAAAAGCAAGAGGTTTATTAGTCCAGTGCACTGGGGTGGCCTACATCCAGAGGAGAGGTGACCCTAAAAGATTGTTACAAGTAGTTTTTATACTCTTTAGGGGCACAGGTTATATTAGCAAGGTTATAATTTAAATTCATTGGCTAAGCGTATTAGCCTTTGAATCTATTGGCTAGTGAGCATGTGACAGGCCATGGGATCAGAGGGTCAGGTGACAGTACATTCTGCCGTTTTTCAAGAATGTTCCTGCTCCTCCCAAGAACTGTGGGTGAAGAATGGAACCTGGCCTTGCCTTCACCTGAGGTGGTGGGTGTGAGACTGTTGAAAGCTCCTAGGGTCCTTCAATCTAAACATGATAGATGTTTCTCACATGATGCACAGCTGCTGAAGAACAGAGGTGGGTGGCAGACCAGAAGCCCGAGGCAATCTTCAACAACACAGAACGCACAGCAGCCTCGCCTTTATGAGACCTTGTTCTCCCCAGAAAACAATGTTTCTCAATTTTGCCATCAAAAGCGATGTTTTAGTGCCCAGAGAAGTGCCTCAGTACTTAAGAATACTTGCAACTTTTCAGAGGACCAGGATCAAGGTTCAGTTTCCAGAATCTACACGGTGACTCACAACTGTCTGTAGGTACATTTCCAGAAAACGCACTTTGACAGTCCTTTCTGGCTTCCGTGCTACCAGACACACATGTGGTATTCACAAATGCGCGCCAACAAACTCTCATACACAGTTTCTGAAGTAGATAAATAAATTCAGGGGTTGAGAGGTTGCTCACTGGTTAGGGCTCTTACTGTTCCTGCAGAAAACCTAGGTTTAGTTATTAGCACCCAAAGTAGTTGGATCTCAACCACCTATAACCCCAGTTCCAGGAGATCCAATACCCTCTGGCCTCTGAAGGAACCTATCCACATACACATAAATACATACATACATACATACATATATACATAAACAAACTTTTAAAAGCCATTTTTTTTAAATTATTTATTTTATGTATAAGTACACTGTAGCTATTTTCAGACACACCAGAAGAGGGCGTCAGATCCCATTACAGGTGGTTGTGAGCCACCATGTGGTTGCTGGAAATCGTACTCAGGACCTTTGTAAAAGCAGCCACTGCTCTTAACCACTGAGTCATCTCTCCAGCCCCAACTAACTTTTTTAATAATAAAAGAAAAAATGCTAAAAGCACTAAAAATTTTAAGATATATTTTGACATGTAAACTGATGTCAATATGCAGTTCTTACTTACACAACCAAGTTGAAGAAGTTGCACCCTGCCCTTCCCATTCTTCTCCCCGCCCATGCCTGATAAACAGAGATAAAGGGAACGATGGCCCAGCTTCACCCCGCTTCAGCAGAAGGGACACCCTTGAGTAAATGATTCTCAGATAAAAACGCAGAATGTATGGACTGATAGTCACCTGACCCTCTGGTCCCAGACAGAGTTCGAATCCCTGTCACGTGCTCACGAGCCAACAGATTCAAAAGCCAATATGCTAAGCCAGTAAGTTTAAACTGTAACCTTGCTGATGTAACCTGTACCCCTAAAAAGTATAAAAACTGCTTGTAACATCCTTTTAGGGCCGCCTCTCCTCAGGGTGCAGGACAACCCCGACGGATCAATAAATGTCTTGCTTTTGCATCAATTGCTGCCTCCGAGTCTCTTTGAGAGGGGCGTCTCCTGGATACAAAGACTCTCCGAGAATTCTAGTCTAGAAGGCACTACCTTGCAGTAGACATCTTGGTCCTTTAGCTCTTAAAATTTTTCTTTCCCACCTTAGACCAAGCCCTACAGGCAAAGAGAGAGAGGGAGAATCTGTTTTCTCAAGGGACAAGCCCCTGATAGGCTATCCAATCCCAAGTGTGCAACCCTGAGCACATGTACCAGACTGAAAGGGTTCAGTAAGGTGTGTGTGTGAATAATTAAAGAAGAGGTCATGAACTTGAGCAGCAGTGGAGAGGGTTATGGGTAGAGTTGGAGCCGGGAAACAGAAGAGCAGGAATGATGTAAATATAATACCCAAGAAAGGAATTCTCTAAAAAAATTCAATATTCACATTTAAAAGGGAAAACAGAACTGACAGTGTCAGGCCATAGACCTGATAACTAAAGGTCAATAAATGAACACAATTTGAAGGAGAAAGCGCTTAACAGGGAGTGGAGGGAGATTAGCAAGGGTAGGGCTGTGGTAACTGGACATACTTTATGCATGTATGAAATTATCACAGAACAAATTTATTAAATACTTTAAAAAGATTTATTTATTATATATAAGTGCACTGTACCTGTCTTCAGACACGCCAGAAGAGGGCATCAGATCCCATTACAGATGGTTGTGAGCCACCATGGTTGCTGGGATTTGAACTCAGGAGCTCTGGAAGAGCAGTCGGTGCTCTAACCACTGAACCATCCCTCCAGCCCAAAAGATATTTTTTCAAAGTGAGATTTTTATCTTGATGGCTTTTACTTTTAGTCTTGTTTGTCTGTCAAGGGATAACTTACTTTGTTTTCTATGACTTTTAGAAGTCATCTTTTCAGGTGCTAGGGTAGGAAAGAGCCTGGCTGGCCACCTTGACCTCATTTATCCCGCCATGTTCTATTTTCTCGGGGGAAAAAACTGGATTAAAAAAATGGCAGAATTTTTAATGAGACCTAAGTGACAAAATGAAAACAAACAAACAAAAACAAAAAAGCAACAGTCAGGCGTTGGTTGTGCAAACCTCTAGTAGCCCGGGCCACAAAGAGACCCTGTCTCAAAAGACACCCCCCTCGGGCTGGAGAGATGGCTCAGTGGTTAGAGCCCTGACTGGTCTTCTGAAGACAGCTATAGATTAAAAAAAGAAGAAAAAGGAAAAAGGACACCCCCCACTCTACCCACACAGACACACAAAGGGAGGAGGGGGGGGGGGGACCCAGTGCAGAAGAAACACTGGTGAGTGACCCTGCTGTGACTTATGGAATATTCAATAGTTTATTGCATTCTAGTCCCTTCTTAATTTGTAACCATGAATGAAAAACGGAGACTTCTTAACGTGCTGGTGTGAGTCACAGGAACCAAAGGCCTCTTAACCTCACTTGGGTGCAGAAGCCCTGAGCTTCTCAATCAGAGGTTCTGGTGAATTCTCAGCTGACCACTCAGCTACACACTTACAAGGACAACGTTTAACTGGGGCTGGCTTACAGGTTCAGAGGTTCAGTCCATTATAATCAAGGCAGGAACATGGCAGCCTCCAGGCAGGCATGGTGCAGGAGGAGCTGAGAGTTCATCTTCATCTGAAGGTGCTAGCAGACGTCTGACTCCCAAGTAGCTAGGATGAGGGTCTTATAGCCCACACCCCAGTGACACACCTACTCCAACAGATGTTCTAATAGTGCCACTCCCTGGGCTAAGCATTTGCAAACCGTCACACTGATCCTGCAGAGGACCCAGATTTGAGTCCCAGAACCCAAATAGTGGCTCACAATGGTCTATAACTCCAGTTTTACAGGCTCTACATCATAGATATAGTTACTCAAGTTTCCTGTACATTTTCTTTTTTTTAAATATTTATTTATTTATTAGTACACTGACACACTGTCTTCAGACACACCAGAAGAGGGCAAAGGGTCTCCTTACAGATGGTTGTGAGCCACCATGTGGTTGCTGGGCTTTGAACTCAGGACCTCTGGAAGGGCAGTCGGTGCTCTTAACCGCTGAGCCATCTCTCCAGCCTGAAGACTCTCTTTCTGTCTAAAGTATATCTAAATAGACAAACTTTCCTTGTTTCTAGTTGTTGGGATTCTGTAAACCCCATCCCATAGTTACCTGGCAACAGCCAGGTATGCTCCGCCCCAGTTTTTGGCACTATAAAAGGGGGCTGTGTGCCTCCTCCTCTTTCTTTCTTGTTCTCTTGTTCTCTCCAGCCCTTGTTCTACCGACTTCCCCCCTCTCCCTCCACATGCTCATGGCCGGCCTCTACCCCTCTATTCCTTTTCTTCTCTTTTCTCTCTCTGCCTCTACTACCCTCTTAGCTCCCCCCATGACCTGAATAAACTCTATTCTGTACCATAGGGTCGTGTGGCTGGTCCCTCAGGGGAAGGGATTCCCAACATGGGTCCTCCAGAGGCATCTCCTTTGCCCCTATGCCTGCACCTCCATGGGCCATATCCCCCCAACCCCACCCCCTTCATCTTTTAACTAACATTGGTGCCAAAACCCTGTGACTTCATCTTTTCCCTAAGATTCTCTTTTCTTCCACTGGTTAATTTCTTTGAAAACATACAGGAGACTTAATAAGGCTTGTTGTGTAAATAACCTCACCGGTTCTTAGCATGACTACAAATGTATTTCTGAACCCATTCTAGGATTTGATCATTTGTAAGGTGACTACTAACTTGCGTCTTAAGATTATTTTCAGCAGTTTGCAATAATTTATTAGCTTTTGTAAGACTAGAGCTTTACGTTGCATGCCTGTTTGATCCTTAAGAAGTCATGACTTTGAATTTAAGCTTTTCTAATATCAAATAAAAGTTTTAATCATAGATACAGTCCATGGAGAGACTGGCAACTTTACTATATTGATCCTACTATATTGTACCATTATAGGCTACTATAGTTTTCTGTTTGACTTAGTTATCCAAACAGCTAAAATACAAAAAGTATATAAAGTATAAAAAGAAGCTAGATAGATGTCACTGTGACCCTGGGTAGACTTTAGGAGTGTATAGATCTTGATTATTAAACATACCTTGTTCATTAAGCGTATGCTGTTAGTTGTCTAAATTGTATGGCGTCTTACAATTAGCCAGGACATAAGTAATTAGCCATACACCTTAAATTAGCTTTTGTCAATCTGAATAGATCTTTATAACCTTGAAATTTCATCATCATGTACAGCATATCCACAGCTCACCTGTCATAGCTGGTGGCGGCAGCAGGGGGCGACGTAAGCTGTGAGGGCAGCCTGCAGAATCGCCGGGAGGCTAACGCCACGCTTAAACTGGGGTAGATTTTCTTAATTTGGTATTGAGAATAAGACCCAGGGCATAGGCAAGTGCTTCGTCACTGACACAACACAGTAAGAGAAAGGGGAGAACTCTGTTATGCACAGCACCATAGGAGAGTTCTACCATATACCATGTGTTAGGATGTGGGCGGTGGAGGGCAGAGGTGCCTTCTGTAGAGCAAACTGAGGGGAATATATGGGGTTCCAGGGTGTGGCGGTTCCAATAGGCTCGGCCCATGGAACGGGGCACTATTCGGAGTGTTTGGTTTTACACGCGGAACAAGGGACTGGAGTATATATTTTATGTATCAAAGAAGACCTGGCCTCCGGGTTCTCCCAGCATCCCTCAGTCCCTACCTGACCCTCCCAACCCTGAATTTTCCAGCCCAAGGGGCTGGGCTACCCTTCCCACAAAGGCTCTTCTGTATATAATCAAATATTTTATTCTTTCTCTCTCCCTCCCTCTCCCCCTTTTCCTCTCCCCCTCTCCTTTTACTTCTCTCTCTTTGCATGTGCCCTTTCTCTTTTTTTTTCCTATCCCCCCTATGATGAATTCCCTGGCTCTAATGCTTGGGGCCAGTGAACTCACCCAAGAACTGCTTCCCTGTGGGGAGCCCTCACTAAGGATTATTGCCCTGACATCACCGTTGCCATCTTGACTTTATCTACCATTTCTGAAGCTGCTAACAAAGCACTGGCTGCTCTTCCAGAGGTCCTGAGTTCAAATCCCAGCAGCCACATGGTGGCTCACAACCATCTGTAATGGGATCTGATGCCCTCTTCTGGTGTGTCTGACGACAGCTACAGTGTACTTATATATGTGATAAATAAATAAATCTTCTAAAATTTTTTTGGACTTAATCAGAATACCCCGGCTTGTCCCAATCCTTCGAGTCTCCTGTTCCTTTCTCCTCACCCCCTCTCCCAGGTCTATTGCTGACTGACCTGCAGGCCTGGACACTTCCCAATACATTTTCCTTAATATAACCTAATCTGGTTTGAATTGATTTATTTCACTGGCGGAGGGAGAAATAATCTATCAAGGAGGCGTGGCCTTACTGGAGGAGGTGTGGCCCTGTTAGAGAAAGTGTGTCACTGTGGAGGTAGGGCTTTGAGGTCTCCTATATATGCTGAGGTCTGTCTGGCCACTCAGCTCCTCCACCGCCATGTCTGCCTGCACGCTGCCATGCTTCCCACCATGATAAGAACAGATTTAGGCTCTAGTTTTGTAAGCTAGCCCCAGTTAAATATTTCCCTTTATCCGAGTTACCTTGGTCACTTTGTCCCTTAACAGCAAGGGACACCCTAACTAAGACACATGGCTTCCTAGGATTGGGCAAAATTCTAAGCTCTGCCCCACCTTTACCTGGCAACAGCCAGGTATGCTCCGCCCCACAGAGGGGGCTGCTTGCTCCCTCCTCTCTTTCTTGTTCTCTTTTGCTCTTCCTGTTCCCATTCTCTCCTCATCCTCCCCCACACCCCTCCACATGCTCATGGCTAGCCTCTACTTCCCTACCTCTTAACTCCCCTCTTCATACCTCGAACAAACTATTCTCTACTATACATTGTGTTCCCCCCCGAAGGACCCCCCCATTCTTCACCTTCATAGGACATATCTTCCTCACTTTATTTTTTTAAATATAAATATTTATTTAATGTATGTGAGCACACGGAGGTGTCTTCAGACACACCAGAAGAGGGCATCGAATCAAGTTACAGTTGGCTGTGAGCCACCATGTGGTTGCTGGGATTTGAACTCAGGACCTCTGGAAGAGCAGTCAGTGCTCCTAACTGCTGAGCCATCTCTCCAGCCCCTCGGATGTTTCTGATTGCAATCCAAATCTTTAAATATTGATGGACCGCACAGAATGCCATATTAATACCACTATTAATCAGTATTAATCAGGATCTGCTGTTTTACTGTTAGGCACATTCATCTACCATCTTCATGTCTTTCCGGTTTTTTTTTTTTTTTTTTCCTTTTTTTCCTGGAGGCAGGGTTGGTGTCTCGTGTGTTTTGTCTTCAGTCCAGGCCTGACCAACCCCCAACTCCGTGATTAATTACAGGGGCCCTGAAAGCACATCAACCTTACTCCTGACTTCTACTTTGGCTGCAGTTCAAGGCCGCAGTCAGCTCTGTGTTCTGTCTTTCAGAGTCCTGACCCTGACTCAGATAAGATCAGGTTCTCTAATGAGTCATCTGGCACAGTCCTTATTTCCTTCCATACGCTCCTACAAATGGCTTCTGTCACACCCTCTGTGGAACACCTCATTCTTACTTAACTGGGACAAGAAACAGCTCTCTCAAAACTTCTATCCTTTAGGTTACTTTAAAAAAAAAAAGATTTATTTTACCTATATAAGTACACTGTAGCTGTCTTCAGACACATCAGAAGAGGGCATCAGATCCCATTACAGATGGTTGTGAGCCACCATGTGGTTGCTGGGATTTGAACTCAGGACCTCTGGAAGAGCAGCCAGTGCTCTAACCACTGAGCCATCTCTCCAGCCCCCTTTAGGTTACTTTTTAATTTCAGGTTTATCTCCACAGCCAGCTTCCTGTGTGTATGAGATGGGGGCATACACCTGATCCTCCCTCAGAAAAGTCCTGAGCTCTGCTGCACCCATTTTGAAAGTCTTAGTAATTTTGTTATTTTGTTTCCTGAGAGCATCTCACCATGTAGCCCCCACTGTGCTGGAATTCAGTCTGCAGAGCAAGATGGCCCTTAATCGCAGAGATCCAACTACCTCTGCCTCTCAAATTATTTTTCAAACCAGATAGGTCCAAATTTTTCCTTTTGCTGGACCCCACAAGTTTCTCTGTCTTTGTGTTATATACCTCAAGTCTGTGATATTTTATATTTAGGAAATTCCAATGATTTTTTTTTAAGTCCACAATTTTCCCCAGACAATAATACAGATATTTTAGTTCAGTGTAAAGTGGCATGAGAAAGTCTTCACCTCTCCTCCCTGTTCATTGGGAGGTGTCTCGGAAGTCCTTATACTCACAGATTAGTACTGGGGGTGCCAGGATTGTTAAAAACCCCAGGGTTGTTCTTTCAAAGAGGGAGGGATGGATAGCCCATTTTTCTTCCCAGATCATTGGGATTACGGCAGAGCCTCCCCTAGGTCCTTAATTGTGAGCTGGTCAATCTATAGAACCTGTTTGTGAAAGATGTCACTTATCGTCAACCCATAGACCCCATCTTTGTAGTAGATGTCACGTGTACCTTACACAGAGTTTCAGCGCAGATAGGTGTTCTGCTTTCTTGTGCACACGGATCGATAATCATCACGAGGGAAATTTTGCACCACACTGTGCTGTGCATAAATATGTCTGAAAGAAACTCCTTGGGGTCAGACTCCCAGCATTTGAGGGCTAACACAGCCTCTGCACCTCTTACCAGAACAACCTCCCCTTCCCTTCAAACCTCAGAGGCTGTGTTAGGTGTTTTTTCTTGTTGTTTTGCTTTTTCAGTTGTAGGCTAGCCAGCTGTGGTCCTTGCAAATCCTCCTCCCTTTCTGTTTCTGTTAGTGGAGGTATATGCCTCTTCCTCAGGGTAATTGCAACTTAACCTACAGGTCTGAATTTCATTGTTTCCGGCTGTCCTGGAAGGAATTAAGGCCTTCTGAAAGGACCCTTGGGAGTCTTCTTTTGGCAATGAAACAATGCTTCCTCTTCAAATTGTAATTTCCCCAGGAATCTCCTGCTGAGGGAACTAAGTGGCTTGGAGCTGGTGCCAGCCAGAGGAAGAACCAGTCAGGGAGAGATTTCAAACAACCAGTCAGACCACTTTACAGGAGACTGGAGCTGAAACAAGGGCTGGGTGAGGTCTCACCTTACCTGCTTGTTCATACCTCATTTGCCTTCTACAGAAACCTACATTTCATGTCAGCCTCGGAAGATGGATTAGGAGCTGGGACAGAGCCTCTTTTTCCCTTTGCCCAGTGAGGCCACACTGAAAATGTCCCGCTTTTATTCTTTTCTCCAGTATTTGTCTGTTTGATTTTCCTATTGAGGACTGCTGGCTAAGTCTAGCTTGTTAGGGGCTGCTGTTTTAACTGTAACAACCCTGACCACTTCAGCACCTCTGGGAAAGCTCTCCACAATCTTCCCAGTGTGTTGCTGTAGACTTCCAAGTGAGAAGACCCCATGACAGGCTTCAAGTTGGCAGTTTAGGGGACTAGGCCTAAGAACTGGGCAAGACCAGGCAAGTCAGTTACTAGGGGAGTCAGTTCAGGATATATGTGCCATTGCCCTCTTTACAATTGGAAGTTGCAGAATCCCCCATTTTTCGGGTCCTCTAGATTCAATCATACTGACTCCACTTGGGATGGTTATCAGCAATTGTTCCAGGTCCTCTTCACCACAGAGGAGAGAGAGAAAATTGGCTTCAGACTCACCTAGGCTGCCTACTCAAGCTCAGACTGATGCAGCTTTTTTGGCTTTTTTTCACTTGAGCCGATGGGGATTTTAACACTGTTGAAGGTAAGGAGAGGTTCCAGGTCTATGGCCAGATTCTGATGAGAGGCCTCTAAGAGGCTGCCAGATGGTCCACAAATTTACCTAAGGTGAGCCTGGTGATGCAGGGAAAGAAAGAGAGCCTCGGGGAATATCTAGAAAGACTTTTGGAAGCCTATAGGACTTATACTCCTTTTGACTCAGAAGCCAGAGGGCATTAGTCAGCTGTGAACACGGTTTGAGTTAACAACCAAGCTGCCCCTAACATCCTTTGGAAGCTTTAGCCACTGAGTGGCTTTGCAGCCTGCCTCAGACACACGAAAAAACAAACTCTGTTTGCCTATGAATGGCGGGCACACCCCCAAACAACTGTGCTCCAGTGTGCATTGCAGCCCCTGACTTGGAGACATGCTAGCAGACTGCGCGAGACCAGCTACAGGAGCTGAGTCAACTTGGCTACTGAGTCTCTGCTAAGAAGGCCCAGCTTTGTCAACCTGAGGTCACCTATCTAGGGTACATATTGGGGGCGGGGGTGCAGTCCATGGTGTTGGACATCCGGGAAGCAAAGCATCCTTAGCATTCCAGGCCCATCAGCCTGAAGGCAAGTTTGGGAATTTCTGGGATCTGATGGGTTTTGTAGACTTTGGGCACCAGGGTTCACTGAGATAGCCAAACTGTTATATGAGGCTAACAGAAGCCAAGAAAACAAAATTGAAGATGGGGCTGGAGAGATGGCAGCACTGGCTGCCCTTCCAGAGGTCCTGAGTTCAAATCCCAGCAACCACATGGTGGCTCACAATCATCTGTAATGGGATCTGGTGCCCTCCTCTGCTGTGTCTGAAGACAGCTAAAATGTACTCATATACATAAAATAAATAAAATCTAAGAAAATAATTGTTAAGTGCTTTAAAAACAAAACAAAACAAACCATCTGGCCACCCAAACTTTTACTGCCAACATCCTGGTAGCTTTGCCGCCCCCTGCGTTCTCAGCCATCCCTGAATATACTGCTGAGATTTGGGGAATAAATGACATCAGGCAAAATACCAAGGAATTTACAGAAGAAAAGGATGGTTGCTGATCTCTCATGACTCTATCACCCTACCTAAGGAGTTTGCTAGGCAACGTATCTATCAGATTCATCATGCTGAAAACTGACGGCATTGCTGTGAGGGGCAAGGTTGAAAGATCAGGTAATTTCAGACTGAGCCACCTGCCAGGCTGTGAACTCCCTAGGCCACAATTAAGGGACTGGTTTAGGATCCAAAACCAGGGATCAATGGTCAGGACCTAATTATACAGAAATGAAATCAGGAACATACGGATGTAAGTATTTGCCAGTTTTTATAGATACCTTTTCAGGATGGGTAGAAGCCTACCAAAAGGAGGAGACCGACAATGTAGTGGCAAGGAAGCTTCTGGAAGACAATACACCCAGGTATAGATGGCCTACCCTGCTTGTATATGACAGTGGACCAGCATTCATTTCTTAGGCAACTCAATCTCTAGCACAGGTTCTGAGGAACAATTGGAAATTACACTGTGCACACAAACCCAAGAGTTCAGGGCAATGCACCAACCTTGTCATCAAGTTCACAGTGGCTAGCAAGAAGACTGGACTACCAGTTCTTAACTCCCCTCTCCTTGGACTTAGCATGGACTCTGAATTGGAAATAAGGTGCCCCTAGCCTATTCCCACCTACAGTCACACTGTCACCCTTACTGTTGCAGAATACGTGCCGCCCCCAGAGAATGCTTGGTGGGCTTGCACCCCAGGGCTTATTCCATGCATTTATGTCCTGGTTGTAATTAAACTTTTCTTTTCTTTTAAGATTTATTTTGTTTTATTTATAAGAGTACACTGTAGCTGTCAGAAGAGGGCATCGGATCCCATTACAGATGGTTGTGAGCCACCGTGTGGTTGCTGGGAATTGAACTCAGGACCTCTGGAAGAACAGTCAGTGCTCTAACCACTGAGCCATCTCTCCAGCCCCTACATCTTTATGTTCCAATATAGCTTGTACCCAGAGTGACTTATTACTCTGGGGATATATCTTCCACCAGCAGGTACCTCCAAACAATAGGGTTAAAAGGGTGGCCATTTTGGGTGTGTTACTAAGTTCTCTCCTTGGTATAGGGCTGGCTGAAGCTGCTAGTTTAGGGACCTCAGCCCTCATGCTCCAAGATAAAAATTACAAGGCCCTACAGATTTCAATAGATGCAGACATGCAGGAGATGGAAAAGTTCATCAAGGCCCTGCAGGATTTCCTATCCTTCCTAGCAGAAGTAGTCTTAAAGAACAGAAGAGGCCTCGACTTGCTGTTCCTCCATCAGGGAGGACTCTGTGTTGCCTTAGGTGAGGGATGTTGTTTCTGTGTTGACCCCTCACTGACAGGAGGTTAAAGAATCCATGGCCTTAGTCAGAAAGAGATGACAAGACAGACCCTACTGATGCTAGCAATGTCTTCTGGCCCCTACATCATCAATGCTTTAGTTTGGTTTGTTAAGGAATGGGTTTGTTAAACATCTCAAGAATTCAAGATGGCCCAAAACTGAAGGGGGGAAATCAGAAAGCTAGGCTGACTCCATGACAGGCCTCAAATGGGCGGTTTAGGAGACCAGGCCTAAGAACTGGGCAAGCCCAAGTGAGTCAGTTACTAACAAGACACCCCAGGCTTCAGGCAGCTAGCTAGTCAGAAACTGCTCTGCCACCTGGCCTAAGGGATGGACAGCGGGTCCTTCCAACAGTTTCCAGCCCCCTGGTAATAGAATGTCTCTAGAGATGGAGCAAGATAAAGGTCACCTACCCAAGAGTCCCCCAGTGTGCCTAAATCAGGTCTGGGAGCCCACTTGATTGTCTGTCTTGGTGATGGAAGAACCCGGCCTACTGGACTTCCGCAGAATAAAACACTTTGCGAATACCACTACATTGTGGTTAGCGGCTGTCTCTTGCTATGAAATGGCAGCCACACTCAATTAGTAGGACTGTTTAATCCCACAGACACAAGGACAGAGACCACTTCTACCACCAACCAATTAAAGAAAGCTTTGTTTTCTCATGGGCACTAGCTTGTCTGCTGTCTCATCCTGTAGTGATAGGGAGAGTGCCTCCCAGCTAGCTTTTTCAGTCTGTTTAAGCAGAGAATCTACAAGGTTAATAATTAAAAAAAAAAAAAAAAAAAAAAGCAAAACAAACAAGAAAACCACAAGAGTAGGTGCAAGAATGTTTACATGGGACAGATAATTGGTGGTTAGAAAAATACAGTGAGGGCTGGAGAGATGGCTCAGTGGCTAAGAGTACTGGCTGCTCTTCCAGAGGTCCTGAGTTCAAATCCCAGCAACCACATGGTGGCTCACAACCATCTGTAATGGGATCCAATGCCCTCTTCTGGTGTGTCTGAAGACAGCCACGGTGTGCTCACATAAAATAAATACATTTAAAAAGAAAAAGAAAAATACAACGAAAAACAAGAATTCCTAAACAAGGAAAAAAAAGTCAAGAGTTTCTATCATTTATGTGTGGAGTCATGTCATAGGGTTGGTGGTCACAGGTATAGATCAAAGTATTCCTGAAAGCATGGTTTGCAAGGTAAGGGGCAATCACACATGCTAGGGTTGGTAGCCACGGTTCAGTGTGTTGGAGACTTTTTAACTCCAGGGACTCCATCTTGTATATAATCTTCATTTTGGACTAAGATAAATTCTAAGAAACAGCTGAATCCCCACAAATGCTTTCTGGCCCCAGGTGTCCTAGATGAATTTAGACCACAATATCTCACCCCATGCTTCATAGGTCAGTTCTGGGGGGGGAGGGGCTTCCTTCCAATGTATCCATCAATGACGCTCACACCACCGACATGGTTTGAATCCCGAACCCAGCCATCCCTCTGATAGATCAGCTTTAGGTTTAGCAAACAGAAACTTATCCTAACTAGAAATCCAAGCCTATCCTATAGGGTGTGGGAACTCAGCAACAGCCTGCTTTGGTCTCACAGGACACACTCAGAAGGTTTTGATAATCAGACAAGAAAATGGGTGGCTGGTTTATTTGAAGGCATGAAGGTATCTAAGGTTTCCCTTTGTTTCACCGAGAAGTAAAACAGGCATTTAGAAGTTGTTTCCAGGTGCCAGATTATAGCTCGGCTGGTAAAATGCACACTGTGTACCACCTGAGAGACAGAGGATCAGGAATCCAAGATGGCAAAGTAGTGAGTTCGAGGCCAGCCTGAGATTTATCATAGTCTAAAAAACAGAGGAGGAATCGAAGGAGGAGTCAGAGGAGGAGTCCGGAGTGGAGGCTGCAGCTGGACGCCTCAAGGGCACACATAGGAAACCAGGGCTAGGACGAAGGCCTGGAATCTGCTATCATTTTTTTTTTCCTATTATTTCTCCATGGATGTGTTTTTACCTGCTTGTCTGTTATGTGTTCTCCTGCATTTACCTGCCCATGGAGGCCAGAAGGTGGTGTTGGGTCCTCTGGAGCTGGAGTCACCAGATGTGGGTGCTGGGAACTGGACCCAGATCTTATACAACTTCCAGGAGCAGAAGTGATGTGATTAGGAGACCACACCTTCGAGGCTGCTTAACTACGCTCCCGTTTTCTCTCTATCCAAATCTAAAGCTTATGTCAGGAGCCCAGACAGACTTAGGGTCTCTGGACCCCTCGACTTGTCCCTGTTCCCAGTGTGGTCACTTGGATGAAGCTCTGCTCTCTGCCTTTCACGGTCACCTCTCTTGAATTGTCACATCATCACGGTAAGGGGCTGGGTCTAGCCTGAAGGGGCTGCTAGACTCCAAACTTTTGTCCTAAAAAACGATCCTTACAGGAGGAAGGCAATGTTTTAAAAAATGCAGAGGACATTTGAAAGCACATTCCTGGCACAGGCCATAGGGATCTTTTCTAACAGACACTGAAGAAGTAGTTCCTCTCTTTTAAAGATTTATGTTTATTTGTATGTGCATATGTGTGTATGCATGTGTATATGTGTGCATGTGTATGTATGTGTGTGTGCGTGTGAGTATATGTGTGTATGTATGTGTGTGTATGTATGTTCATGTGTTTGTGCGTGTGTAAATGTGTATGCATGTGTGTATGCATGTGCATGTGAGTGTGCATGTATACATGTGTGTGCATTTGTGTATATGTGTGTATGCGTGTGCATGTGTGTGTGTGTGTATACATGCCCATGAGATGCCTTTTCCAGTGTTTATAAACTGCCAGATACGGGTACTGGGAGCTGAAATCAAATCCTTTGCAGTATCTGCTCTTAACCACAGAGCTATCTCTTCCACTCCCCCACCCCCTCGCCTGGGAAAAAAAAACATAGTTTTCTTTCCTTTAAAAAAATTTTATTTATTTATTTATTTATGTATGTATGTATGTACACTGTAGCTGTCTTCAGACACACCAGAAGGGGGTATCAGATCCCATTACAGATGGTTGTGAGCCACCATGTGTGTTGGGATTCTGTAAACCCCACCCCTCGATTACCCAGCAGTAACCAGGTATGCCCCACCCAGTGACCTGACACTATAAAAGGAGCTGCTTGACCCCTCCTCTCTCTCTTGCTCTTGTGCTTTTGCAGCCTTGCTCTCTCATCCCTACCCCTCCTCTTCCCTTCCCTATCTCCCTTCCTCCCCCCCACCATGTGCTCATAGCCGGCCTCTACTCCTTTTTTTCTCTTTGCCTCTACCTCCCTCTTAACTCTCCCATGACCTGAATAAACTCTATTCTGTACTATACCATTGTGTGGCTGGTCCCTCAGGGGGAAGGGATTCCCAAAATGGACTCCCCCAGAGGCATCTCCCTTGCCTCCCACTCTCTTCATCCTTCCCCTAACATTGGTGCCAAAACCCAAGACGTCATCTTTTCACAACATTGGTGCCCCGTGACTTTTCCTTTCAGTGACTTTTCCTTTCATTGGTGCCCCATCATCTTTTCCTTACAACGTGGGTGCTGGGAATTGAACTCAGGACCTCTGGAAGAGCAGCCGGTGCTCTAACCACTGAGCCATCTCTCCATCCCAAATCATAGTTTTCTTAACGGTCAGCCTTTGGAGTGCCCTGAAGTCTCTCTGAGCGTAGGTCGAGGTCAGCGGGAGCTGCAGCAAACCTCTCTAGTTCAGAAAGGGCTCTCTCTGTTCAGCTCCTGTTCTATTTGCCCCACACAAGTTTAGATAGAAGCAATGTCTTCATGCAGTTTTATTTTTAACCCAACTTGTCTGTTCCTAGTGGAGACAGCTTTCACTCATGCCTTCATTCTGGGTAGCATCAGCAACTTGCCTTAGGATTCTTCCAAACTCCACTGCAGTTACCTGGCCCTATAACAGGGGCTGCTTGTCCCCCCCCCCACTCTCTTGCTCTTACCCCTTCGTCCCTCCTCTTCCCATCCCCTCCCCATCCCCCCCATGTGCTCATGGCCACCCACCCTCTACTGCTCGTCTCTCTCTCTCTCTCTGACCCTACTCCCCTCCCCATGCCCTCAATAAACTCTATTCTATTCTATACTATACCATCATGTAGCTGGTCCCTCAGATGCCAAACATGGGCTTGCCCGAGGCACCCCTTTGCCCATACCTCACTGCACCTCCATAGAACAAACCACCACAAGTTCTACCACCAGACGAGGTGACCAATTGGGGCCAGCATCAGGACAGTGCCACCAGTCTGTATGGCCTTCCTTTTCATGCCTCACAGAGTAGGTATACAAAGTAACATTGTGCCGTCTGCATTTCCACTCTTTGAAAGTAATTCATAGTAGGGAGATTTGAAACCTTTGTAGCAGTGAATCCTAGTAATTTTAGGTCTTGAGAGTTTGAGGTAGAGGTGTTAATCTTAAACGGGGTCTCTGTACCCCACCTTTGATCATTCAGTTCCAGATAGAAGACGGAGCTTTCACTATTATTAAAGATTTATTTATTTGTTTTCTATGAGTACACTGTAGCTGTCTTCAGACACACCAGAAAAGGGCTTTGGATCCCATTACAAATGGAAGCCACCATGTGGTTGCTGGGATTTGAACTCAGGACCTCTGGAAGAGCAGTCGGTGCTCTAACCACTGAGCTATCTCTCCAGCCCCCATAGCTTTTGTTATTATAACAAGCCTTAATTAGCACTAGAGCAGGACAATTATGTCTAGTTCCCTGCCAATAACCCCACAATGTGACTTGTTCTGTTCCCTCTGGGCTGCTCTTAACTCCAGTTGGCCAGCCCTCATGGCCATGATTTCATGACTCACCTAAGGCATGTCATCTTCCCTCTGAAGAACCTCTCTGCCCCATCTCTGCTTTAATCCTTGGCAGGGAGACCCACACTCCCTTGTTACCTTGCAGAGCTAAACAACCAGCATTCCTTCCACCCCTCCTCCCTGCCCGGGTGCAGATGCCTCCTGCCTTTGAAGAGGGCAGACAAAAGGCAGCCCACCCTGGTATCCACATCTCAGCCTTAAACCCTGGTGCTGAAACTTGCACTCCCTTCTCATCAGCCAGCTCATCCCCAGAGCAGTTGGCTCCTGCCTTTGAAAGGGACAGAAATTAGTGTCCTTGAAGCGAAGAGGCTCCCACTCTTAAGCTACGGGGAAGAGGCAATTAAGTGTTCCCAGAATGCGTGACCAGTTTGTAAAAAATACGATAGCCTCCAATAACGGAATAAGTTATTTCTTCCCAGGTCAGGAAGGTCCCTTCCAGCTTCGAGGTTCTGCCTTGCTGACTGAACAAACATTAAAGGTTCTGAAGGACCGCATTCTTTACCCCTTCCCCAATCACGTAACACAAGGCCCAAGAGCCCATAAATACCCCAAACACCTGGACTCGAGTGTTGCCTTCTAACCTGCAGAGCAGGGAAATTTGCTCTCCACGTCTGGACTTGCACTATAAAAACTCCTGGTGTTTACATTGGCGTCATTTCTGGCGGTCTCCCGGGGTTCCTCCCTCTCCTCTCTTTGTCTCTCTGAATCCTGCCTCTCTCAATTCTGCCCAGCTATAGGGCTTAGACATCTTTATTCACCAATCAGGGATAACTTGGGGAACTAGGTCACTTAGGGTCCCTTGGGTCTACAAGCAGATACTCTCATTGCTGGAGGTAATCAGGCCTTTGAGGCCAGTAATTAGCATTACAATATATAGCAAAAAGGCCCACAGTCCACAAGGAGACCTAAACTCAGTCACTTGGGTGGATTCACAGATTCTCCCATCCCTCCCAGAGGAGGGAGCAACCAGGTATTTAGCATTACAATTTATAGTAAAAGACCATCAACAGGGAGGTTTAGTCTGGGCTACTTAGCCTTACTCGGTCTCAACGAAACAAAACAAAACAAACAAACAGACAAACAAAAAACCTGGGCTGGAGAGATGGCTCAGTGGTTAGAGCACTGACTGCTCTTCCAGAGGTCCTGAGTTCAAATCCCAGCAACCACATGGTGGCTCATAGTCATCTGTAATGGGATCTGATGCCCTCTTCTGGTGTGTCTGAAGACAGCGACAGTGTACTCACATATAATAAATAAATAAATCTTAAAAAAAAAAAAAAGCCCCAAATGAAAACTAAAAGCGAATAACCTGGCTCTGCGCTCTATCTAATTTACAGGGGGAAGCCCAGTTCTCTCTCCTGCTGTTTGGTTTTGGAGACAGGGTCTGGAACTGACTTGGAATTCACCACGAAGACTGGGCTGAACTTAAAACTCACAGAGATCTACCTGCCTCTGCCTCCCGCCTCCTGAGTGCTGGGATTAAAAATGTGAGCCCCCAAACCGGGCTCAGTTCTTGTTTTTCCGGCAATCCTCTATTGCATTCCAACAAGATCATTCCAAAGATGTCGGAGCTGTTTGGTTTCTCTGCCAAGCTTCAGTGTGCACATTTTCTCCAGCTAGCTTCTCTATTTTAAAATCTGTAGCAATTTGCCTACTGTGACTTCCTATCTAGAATAGTAAATTTTCTGAAATACGGAATTCACCTGAATTAATGTGTCATTTGCTTAATAAACCCGAAATCTTGGTGGGAAAAGAAGAGAGAGGGCAGTAACAGGGTAACTTTCTAAGAGTGTGAATTTTCAGTCTTTATGTTACCATCCCTTTTCTGAACACCAGTGCTTGGGCACTAATGGCTGTAGACATAATTATATACTAAGTTTTTGCAACCCCGAGGATAGAACTCAGAGCTTCTTGCAGGCTTAGATAACGCTCCACAAGAGCGGAAAGCCCCAGCCTGTAACTAACAATAGACAATCCCAGAGAGAAAATTATCTTTAATGTTAGGGAGCAAAGGCACAAACACTGGGCTTTTCTAATTCCTCCCACAACGGTTATCACGTTTGCATTTCGGCTCAAGGATCTTCACTTGGTATCTCTGGGAACAGAAGCCAAGCTTAAACCACACAAGAATGGGGTACGTGCACGTCTTTGTGAAACTAACCAATCTTGCTCTGAAGCCTCCCTAGCTAGCATTATCCTCAGTCAACTCCCAACTTATTTGACATGCATTTAAATTTAAAACCATTTTATTTCTTGTTCCAATTCTGTTATTTTGTCTTTTTTTTTTTTTTTTTTTTTTCTGAGCTGAGGACCGAACCCAGGGCCTCGAGCTTGCTAGGCAAGCGCTCTACCACTGAGCTAAATCCCCAACCCCTCTTGTTCCAATTCTGAAATGAAACCTCATTCGGCCCTTTGTCTGTCCTTCCTTCCTCCTCTCCCTCTCCTCTCTTTTCCACTCCCTCTCTTCTGCTCTCTTCTCTCTCTCTCTCTCAGGGTTTCTCTAGCAGCCCTGGCTGTCTTGGAACTTGCTCTTTAGACCAGGCTGGTGTACTTCATTCCCAAGTGTTGGGATTCAAGGCGTGTACCACCACCACCGCCAGGGTTAAGTTACCAGAGACTCTTAGCTATCACTGTGGTCTTCAAAGGCTAAACTTGGATCCTGTCCTTTAAGACAAAACAGCAGCTGGAAGGCGCTCCAAGCCAACCCCCAGTCCTATGGGTTCTTTCAACGCTGTGTATCTTGCATAGACCTCTTGGCAGTAATTGGTCCGATGATAATTTTAAAAGAATTTCAGTCATTATTAAAAATGCCACGGGAGCCCAGCGAGGTGCCCTTGACACACATTGTATTTTCTGGGAAAAGATTTCTACCAGCGTAATTGAGCTGGGAAGCTGAGACAAATGACTACTCTCTGCGGTGGTTCGAAGTACCGCAGTTGACCGGAATAATCACACAAACAGCGGAAAGGAAGCAGTTTTCGTTCCTTTCCGCCAGTTTCCAGGATAACTACAACCCTAGCACAGCACCCACGGGTTATCTGCAAGCCCGACGCGAGGCCAACACAGCTGGGACGAATCTGCATCCCAAGCAAAGGCGCACCCCCATTTCCGGAGGAAAACTCTGGAGCCTCCCCGAGGGTCCATCAACCGTGCATTTCTTTGGCTCAGCGCCCCCAGAGCCCGCAGCTGGCTGGAGCCCGCGGTGACGTCACGAGCCCGGGCAGGTCACGTGACCCAGACCTCCCCGCCCCCTCGCGTCCCTGCGGTCCTGGAGCCCAGTGTCCCATCGCAGCGGCCACTCGGAGCCTCTCGGTGCAGCGCGGAGCCAAGGGTCGGGCGAGCAGTCGGAGCGTCGGGGCGGCCAAGGAGAGGGGCCGGAGCAGCGGGCCGTGCGAGCGGGGAGCCCCGGATCGAAGAGAGCGAGGCTCTGGCAAACTTGTGCGAGCTCCGGAGCCATGAAGATGGTCGCGCCCTGGACTCGGTTCTACTCCCACAGCTGCTGCCTGTGCTGCCATGTCCGCACCGGCACCATCCTGCTGGGCATCTGGTACCTGGTGAGCGCGGCCGGGCGTGGAGAGGGGAGGCCCCCCGGGGTCCCCACGCGCGCCGCTTAAGTCGCTTCCAGGTCGGCTTCGGCCTGGGGGCCGCCCGGGATCATCCGCCTAAAGTTGTATTATTAGAAAGTTAATTCTCGGGGAGAGCTGGGCTGCAGTGGCCGGGCCGTGAGTGTGAGTGTGTGTGTGTGTGTGTGTGTGTGTGTGCGTGCGCGCGCGCCCCGTGTGCGCCTACGGGGCTCTGGGGGTGCCAGCCGGGCTTGTTCACCCCCCGGTGCTGCACCACCGCGGCTGCAGAGCGTTTGCTCTCTCGAGTTCGCGTCCGAGCAGCAACGGTTGGGAAGTTTTTTGCTCCCCGTCCAGAGGGTTTTCCCCGCAAATGCGTGTTTCCAGCTCGCACACAGGGAAGGCACCCCCAGTGTGCCTGCGTTCCAGTTGGCTTGGAGAAGCCATCTTAGCAACCTCTCAGCAACCTGCTGAACAGGGCAGGTGATTCTTCTGAATCGGCACAGCGGGCAGATGGAGTTTTTTTGTTCGTGTGTTTGATTGTTTTTTTATTTTTATTTTTTAAAGGCTAGCCTTCAGGTTGGCGCTCCTAAGTAAGATCTCATTAGTGTC
This sequence comes from Micromys minutus, assembly GCF_963924665.1. NCBI lineage: Eukaryota > Metazoa > Chordata > Mammalia > Rodentia > Muridae > Micromys > Micromys minutus. Next base: position 1,296,577 of record NC_137968.1, read on the forward strand.
GAGAACAAACAGTGATTCTCCGGGGGACCGTCAAGTTATCTTGATGGATTTATGCCCTGTGGCGCTCGCTGCCCTTGGTTGAGGATGCTTGGCAACCTTGGACTGGGTCGGATTCCTCTGCATTTTGGATTTTGTAACATCACTTAAGCGAGTTAGAGCCGAGCTACTTGGCAGTGAATAAGGCTGCAGGACAAAGAAGTGTCTTTAAAAGAGGGAGTTAAGCGGCGTAGATAACTTTTCAGTTAGAACACATTCTTAGCTCCCTTTGGTAGTTTTAAAACACACACACACACACACACACACACACACACACACACACATAACGTAAGGTATTGAATTGTAAACCGCCTTGTGCCGTTTTAAATAGCGCATTCCCCTTCCATGTGATGTTATTCTATTTATGGCTTCAAGTTTTCTTTAGTTGGGTCCATTGTGGCCACATAATAGAAATTTTTAGCCTTAAAAGCCTTCCAGCAGGCTGTTGGTATATGTTGGTTCTGTGCAGTGTGATTGCAGATGGAACATTAATGTATTGGCTCAACCCTGACTTTTTCTCAAAGCCAGGGGGTTTACAGGAATTTAAAATCATAATTGGAGTGTGGTAAGTGGCCTCACGTAGTGCTTTTATCGATGGCCAGTCAGGGCAGACAGTCGTCTACAGATGTCTGTGTCCTCCTTGGAAGTGTTCAGATCTGCAGGTTTGCAAGTGCTTCGGTTGGATGCAATTCGTAAAATCTAGGGCATTGCATTAGGCAAATGTACTACATGATCTACGGGAGAGATAAATCTACTTTGAGCCTGGCTGTTGGCAGTCATCCAACTGTGCTTTTGGTGTGACAAAAGCCAACCTCTCCCTAGGCTTCCTTTCCTGTAGGAGCCTGCCCTGTGTGTAGCAAACGCGTTCAGTAATTCAGCCATTTGCATGATAGCTTCCCAGAAGACCGGAAACCAGGGTTAGGTACCCAGACTATACAGAAATCTATTTCCCTAGACTATTGAATTGAAAACTTCTTGTTCTGTAGTTGGGTCCCCTTATAGTTTTAAATACAAATTGGTTATCTAAGATCTTAATTTCCATTTAAAAAGGTCAAGGTTGGTTGGGGTCTAAGGCCTGAGGAAAAACCCGGCACCTACTTCTCTCCTTCCTACAGCCTCCCACTTCCGGGCTCTGTCTCACCTGGTCATTCACAAGAAAGAAGGCGTGGATGGCTGTTGAAATAGAGCCCCATGTAGGCTGAGCCCAAATAAAGAAATAAACCTACTTGAACTATGTGGATTGAACTTTTCCAATCATCCTGTATTGGTATGACAAAGGCAGACTTCTCCAAATAGAAATCACTAATATATATATATATATATATTTTTTTTTTTTTTTTTAAAGTTGCTGTTTCGTATCCCTGCCTTATGAAAGGCTCACTTTTTACTAACTTTTTACTAACCAGGTGCTTCATGGGATGTCCAGTGCTCAGTAAGCTAAATTTAAATATTCCTAGTGAGATTTCATTCCTGTGCCAGGGATGGAAATCAAGGCTAAGAGCTTGCGGTCACAGTTCATGTGATAGTCGTTTTTTCTTTGAGCCTTTAAAAACTTGTGGTTTTTGCCTTGACTATCAAAGGTTTTCAGAAATATAACACTGATTTCAGTGTTTTTCTTATTAAATTACTGTTCACATACACGAGATTGACAGTGGATATGCCAACATGACTAACCCATATCTCTACCCAATAAGGTTTTCTTTTCCTCCTCTTCCTGGTTCTCTTTAGGGTGCCAGGGTAGGGGCGGAGGCTGGGCTACAGACAGAGTCTCACTGTGCACCTGAATTCCGTTCTTATTCCTTTCACTTGGAAGACACAACTTTTCCTAGTGTTGGGAGTGTGTGATTGGCTTAATGTTTGGCTGCTTAGAATACACCATTTCTTATTTGTGTGTTTCCCAGAGATGGAGCTATTTTTAGTTTGGGGCCATTCTGTGTACATTCAACTGCTCTGAACATTTTTCTTTCAAAGATTTATTTTATGTATGTGAGTACACTGTAGCCATCATCAGACACATCAGAAGAGGGTTTTGGATCCCATTACAGATGGTTGGAACTACCATGTGGTTGCTGGGATTTGAGCTCAGGACCTCTGGAAGAGCAGTCAGTGCTCTTAACCACTGAGCCATCTCTCCAGCCCCACTGGGTACACTCTTAAGTACAAATGGCCACAGCCATTGCAAGCTGTTTTTTTTTTTTTAATCTAGAATATATTCATTGGGTATTTGGAAATGGATCAGCTTAAATGATGTGAAAGGTTGACTTACTGGCTTTGCCGCTTGGTTCAAGCCTAATGCCTTCATTCTCTTGGTAACTGTCTATGAAATTGGCATAACTTTTAGCAGGCTTTCATGCTCCCCTTTTAACTTTATTTTCCTTTCATCATGTTTCTATTATTAGTATTGTTGTTGTTAATTTTGGTTTTTTTTTTTTTTTTGTTTTTTTTTTTTGAGACAGGGTTTCTCTGGGTAGCCCTGGCTATCAGGTTGGCCTTGAACTTGGAGTTTGCCAGCCTCTGCTTCCTGGGTGCTGGGATCAAAAGGGCACGGCTGCACCCAGCTATCCCGTTTGAGGCTTGACGGTGGCAGTGTAGTCTTCTAAGATTGATAGTTCCTCCACAGCCGCAGGTTATATGACTTGCTAGTAAGTCCACGGATGGGCTGACTCATGGCACTGATAGGTTTACTGTCTACTGTTCCATCTGTAAAAGATTGAAATACTGTGTGAGGAGCCGGGTTTTTTGATCTCTAGGCAATGGGGGGAGAGCCATGAACCGGGCTGATCGTGTATAGAATTTCTCTTTTTATGGTTGTTTTGAGATAGAATTTCACTCTCTGTGTGTATGTAGCCCTGGCTGGTCTAGAACTCATGGTTTAGGCTGACTTAGAACTTGTATCAGATCCTCCTTCCTCTGTCTCCCAAGTGCTACGCACAGGTATGCGGCTAGCCAGCTTTTAGGGGAGATTAAAATGGCAGGGTGTTTCAGATGGCTGTCGATCAGATCAGGGTGTGTTAACCATCTAGCTATGAGACATGACAGGTTCTTTTCAGTCAGATCCCATCTGCTGATGGTGTAATTCAGGTGGATAATTTTTAAGGTCTCTGCTGTTTAGCCTTTTTAATTATCTGATTTGAAACAATTTGGATAGTTTTGGTTTATGTTTTTTAAAAATCAGAGGCAGCTCTAAAATATTAGCTGGTAGAGTTGTTTAATGATGTGTGTGTGTGTGTGTATAATTTATTTCTGAGCTCTATTCCCCTTTATGTTTTCCTAATGGTAACTAGTTTTCCTAATGGTAACTAGTTGTTAGAACATTTGTCATGTATATTTCTGAGCACCGCCTGCATGTCCGATGCCCACAGAGGCTAGGCCCCCTGGAACTGGAATTGTAGATGGTTGTGAGCTGTCATGTGGTTGCTGGGAATTGAACCCAGGTCCTCTGCAAGAGCAGCCAGTGCTCTTAACTGCTGAGCCAGCTCTCCAGCCTCTGTAAGGATATTTTAAAGACATTCTAGACAAAAACAAAAGGTTGCTATTAAAGCTGTTTGTTAATATCAAATTTCCATGACTCCTTTAAGCATAGCTAACAGAATACCAGGTATTAACTTGATTAAAGTGGGTTTCACATTGCAAAGTGTATTATGTTGAGAAACAAAAAAGTCCCTTTAATTTGTTTTGTCAACTATGAATCTCCATCATGTAGGAGGAAGAGGCCAGAATTCTCCCTTTCCATCCATCCTGCCCCTTTCTGGGCAGCTTTTTAAAAATTCTTTCTCTCTTAGATTTTTGTGTAGGATGTGTGTGTGTGTGTGTGTGTGTGTGTGTGTGATGTGTGGTTCCTTGGCTTTCCACTTTTGGAACTTTGGAAATTGTAGAAGAGCACTGAATTTTCTATGCCCAACCCACCCTCTAAGACAGGGTTTTTTCTCTGTAGTCCTGCCTGGAACTCACTCTTAAACTCAGAGATCTGCCTGCTTCTCCCTTCTGAGTGCTGGGATTAAAGGCTTGAACTGGTTCTTATTTTACTTGAAGAAAGTACCCCCCCTTCATACACAGAAGACAGACAGACAGACATGCACTCACGCACTGAAAATAAATAGGTGCTGGAGAGATGGCTTAGCCATTAAAAGCATTTGGGTTTAGTTGCTTAGTGTCCACAAGGTGGTTCACAGCCATCTGTACGTAAGTCTGGTTCTATTTGTACACATAAAATAAACCTTAAACATTTTTTTTCTGATAAAGTAAAATAAAAACCATAAAACCTAACTTTGAGGGCTTAAGCTTTCTTATTGCAGTTTTCCAGGGATGTCTCAGAGACAATGTGAGGGGCCAAGGAAAGGTTTATAGCAACAATTTTGTTCATGATTTTTTTTTTTTAAGTTTAAGTATGAGTACACTGTAGCTATCTTCAGATGGACCAGAAGAGGGTATCAGATCGCATGCACAAACATCATAACCAGAAAGCAAGTTGGGGAGGAAAGGGTTTATTCAGCTTACACTTCCACATTGCTGTTCATCACCAAAGGAAGTCAGGACTGGAACTCAAGCAGGTCAGGAAGCAGGAGCTGATGCAGAGGCCATGGAGGGATGTCACTTACTGGCTTGCTTCCCCTGGCTTGCTCAGCCTGCTTTCTTATAGAACCCAGGTCTACCAGCCCAGGGATGGCTCCACCCACAGTGGGCTGGGCCAGGGATGGCTCCACCCACAATGGGCTGGGCCAGGGATGGCTCCACCCACAATGGGCTGGGCCAGGGATGGCTCCACCCACAACGGGCGGGGCCCTCCCCCCTAGATCACTAGTTGAGAAAATGCCTTACAGCTGGATCTCATGGAGTCATTTCCTCAACTGAGGCTCCTTTCTCTGCGATAACTCCAGCTTGTGTCAAGGTGACACAAAACCAGCCAGTACACCCCCCTTTCTAGATGGGACTGGGAGCCAAAACAACAGGAAAATCACTTGTCAGCATTGGGTACTTTTCTGTCTAGGGATTAAGGCTGAAGGAACTCTATTGTCATGAAATTAAAGCCGATCTGGGAATTTGTTGTTCTCTCTCAGAATGTCTCATTAAACCGCCTGCTTTTAGCTGGGTGAGGTGAGTTTCGGCACCAGGTGTTGGACCTGCACAGCCCAACGATGGGGTGTCCACTCCCACAGAGACACAGATAGACTGATAACCATGCAATAGTCAAGAGGTTTAATTGATAAGTTCAGTATACTGGGGTAGTTCTGTAAGTAGGACAGAGACGACCCCGAGGTTTTAAAGTACACACTTTTTATACAGTTCTGAGGGCAGGTTTCAGCAACAGCATGGGGGTGGTGGCATTGAATTGGTGGGTTACAGTGACCCTTGGATTCATTGGATGAGGGGTTTAGGCTGATGGTGATGCATATTTGAACTTTTCTATGAGACCTTGTGTCTGTCAGCCACTAAATTCTGTCCTTGTTTATTTTCTCAAAACTGGGTGTTGTGAAAAAGTCTCAGAGCAGGGGCAACTTAACCTGGCCAAGAGCCTCACAACATTCTTGGGTGTTTTGGAAAGTCCCGGGGGGGGGGGGGGCAACTGCAGTTGTCCCTAGGTGGCCTGGCCAAGAGCCATACACTGGGTCTCCTTAGCCTGGTCTGTTGGGGCCCAGTCAATAGCTTGCTATAGATTTTATTTAATAGCGCGAATGTAGTATTAAGTTGTTAGTAAAACACAGTTGAATTTTTAAAACTTTTGGCCTCCACGATGGCACGGGCAGGTGCTTCCGTGGTGCGGGTTTGGTGCAGTGGCTCTGGGCACGGGGTCTGTCTGCATCTGTAAGGTGAGCACTGTGTGGAGGGCTTGGTATTGGCAAAAATGGAGGTACTATGGGTAAAAACAGGCATGGCTTTGGGTCCACATTGGTCCTGGGGCAGTCTTGGCCTCCAATGTGCCAGTTAGAAAGCGGGGAAAAGGAATTTATTCAGTGTGTGAAGAGACATCCCAAGAGACCAAGTTCTCAGCACAAAGGAGATTTACTTGCTCCAGAGGAACACAGGGCAGGGACTAAAACCACGACAGGGCATAGAGAAGGGAGAAGAGGAAAGGAGCTAGAGGGACAGAGGGACCTGGATAGATTGGAGACAGAGGCGGCCCACAGGCAGAATAGCTGTTTATAAAGTCTCCTCTGTATAGCCTTGGCTGTCCTGGAACTCTATAGATCAGGCTGGCCTTGAACTCAGAGGCCTCCTAAGTGCTGAAATTAAAGGTGCCCCCCCATGAATTTATTTGCAGTCTGAGCTGTCACTGGGAAGGGGGAACATTCTCACTCTTAAGTTGCCCTTGGCGATATTGTAGTTTACAGAAAAGACAAAAGCCAGCCTCCCCATACTCAGGTCTCCAGCTAAAATTAGGCCAGGCCAGAGAGACTGCATCACAATTAGCTTTCCCACTAATCGAGCCCTCAGCCTCTCTGGAGATAGCATCTTATCTGTGTCCTGAAACTGAATGCCTGACTCCACCCCTGGTGAACCCACGCAGTATGAGACACAGCACTGTATCAATACAGTGGAATAAAACTGTCCCTGACGTGCGTCTGTCCACAGCCAAGTATGTACTCCTTTCCCAGAGAGGACACTAACTGTGATAGTGGGATTCAGTTCTTAACGGCTCTTCAATTGACCAAGGAGTTTACCAATCCCTGGGACTAAAGGATGTTAGGAAACATAATGAGAGACCAGGGCCAAGGTGTGTCCCCGAGAGGTTATGGCTTACCTGGTATGAAAGAGGCTTATTGGGGGAAGGGAGAGGAGTAGGGTGGGCATGCAGATAGGCAGATGACCTACATACGCTAGAATCTGTATGCTAACCGAGAGGGAAAGATGAGTTTGCCTCCTCTATGACCCTTTGTAAGGTCTCCATTTTGTTTCTCTCTGTGTCTTATTTCTGGGCTTGGTAAGAAGGTCGGGAAGGCCTCAGTCCTGCTTCCCTCTGGATAGAATAGGCAAAACTGCTGCCATCCCATCCTGTTTCCTGGAGTTCCTCACCTGTGGGCCTTCCTGAGGTCTAGAGAAGCCCCTCCTTCACTGTGGTGTGTGGTTGTGGGGGGCTGCTCACCTGTATAACAGTTTGCTCAGAAATGGAAACATTCCATCCTACCGGGAAAGCCCTTTAAACAGGAAGGTAAACATCTGAGAGCAGCTTTAGGAAGTTCCTGAAACCACTGCATACATAATCTGAAACAGAGAAGCCAGCGCCTTGTGGACTGAGAGCCATTGGGAACACTTGGCTAATCTACATCTTAGGTCCCCACAAATAGCAGGGGCTGGAGGACCATAAAGGAGGAAAATGGGGTTATCAGAGAAGCTGTGTTTGAACCCCAGTTCCCTGGGCCAGGTAGAGCCGTGTTCACGACTTGAGGTTGGTTGGGAGCTTCAGTGGCTTTGCCGAGACCGTTGGTGGGAAAGGCTTTGACAGATCTGAGTGACTTAGCCCAGCACATGGAGATGGTCCATAAAGTGAGAGAGCATCCCAGAGGAAAGAAGAACGACAGTAGAGGAAGAAGTTTGTCTTGGTTACCGTGGTGACAGATGTGCCACGACTTGTGTCCAGTCCTGCAGGACTCAGTTCGAGGGGGACCATGCCTGTGGGGAAATGGGCGAGAAAGAAAGAGCGAGACCAAGCAAAATGGTTCTCAAGGTCTGTTTAGTGTTTCAAAAGCAGTTTTAAGCTGTAGAAAGAGAAAGTAGGGAGTGGGGGTAGGAAGGAGGGGAGCCTGGTGGGAGGCCAGGGAAACCGGGAACATGAAGGTCGCAGGTGTTATTGGCTTGTGTTCCAGACTTAAGAGGGGGTTGCATTTTGTCCTCGAACGCTAGTCTCTGACAGACTTGTATTGAGCTGGAGTTGCTAAGGGGAAAACGGATGGAAAGCTACCAAACTGCTGAAGAGCTGCTGGGAGGCTTTGTGAGCCAGGAGGCATCCCTGAGGAGCAGTACAGGCCCACTGATCAAGCCTGGCCCTGGAGTGGTAATTATCCCCCAGACTAAGACCTAGGAGGGTACATTGCCCTCCAGCAAAAGGTTATTATATTCTAGGGGTGGAGGGGATGGTTTGCCCAGCCAAGGTGTGTGGTGGCTTGAGAATCAACAAGGATGCCAATCAACCCAGGGCCATCTGACCCAGGGACCCAGCAGGCGCAGCGAGAGAGAACTGGGTTATGTCACTAACTACGTCTGAGCACTTTCCCTGGTAGAGAGGTTCCATGGAAGCGCTCCAGGCTGTGGAAATGGCTCAGGGAGAATGACTGAGGAATTTTAGTGTCTTAGTTGTGAGCCTCTGGGGTTGCCTGGCACTTGCTCAAAACACATGACAGCAGATGTTCAGGGTGCCTCACCAAGTTCCTTGTAACTCCACCGTTTGTTTTGGGAAGGTGGTTCGGGTGTGGCCTTGTCCTGCCCACCTCTGGGAAAGGTTTTGTTACGTAGTAACATATAACTCGGATTGTTGCAGATTTGGAAAGGCCCTGGCAAGACAACTCGTTACAATGTTACTTCCATCTGTCTACAACCACAGTGTGGCTGGGTTCTGAAAGTTTCCCTGTGTGGGTGGAAAAGGACACCCCCAGAGGACATCACATTATTTAACAAAAACCCAATGTTAGGGTTGTTCTGTGTCCTGTGAGCCTTAGTTAACAAGGGAGGCCCTTGAAACTCCCCCCCCCAAATGTAAAGGCTACTGCTTTGGTTATTTGCCAGAACTATCTAGTAGGATCCTATTGTTGGAAACATTGCATTTGCAGGACGTAAAGGGTTTAGGCCGAGACTGTACTAGCGTCCTGATGGCTGGCTCTCCTAGTGCTCGAAGGGGCTATATATAAGGTGCTAGTGTAAACTGTCAGCAACATTCCTGCTTGGCTGTGGACCCTGTGTGCAAAATACCAACACTGCAGACCGGGTGTGCCTGCTTGTGCAGTAAGTAGCTGCCCCGCTGTCACGGGTGGGATCCACAGCCTTTCCGTTTGATGTAAGGCCTGCTCTGCATGAGGGGGTTTTGCATCTGGTATTGTAAGCCAGGAAAAAAACCTGTGCCTGGGGAGGTCATAGGTGTCAGCGGGAAGCAACTTTTATGGGTGTGATGTACCTGCGAACGGCTGATTAAACGTGTGTCTTCACATGTAGGTTCTGTTGGCAGCCTCAGCTCACCGCTCCTGAGAACAAGTGGCCATTGTGTGGCACAGTGGCCTATTCTTAAGATTTATTTATCATATGTGAGCACACTGTCGCTGTCGTCAGACACACCAGAAGAGAGCATCAGATCTCATTACAGATTGGTTGGGAGCCACCATGTGGGTGCTGGGATTTGAACTCAGGACCTCTGGAAGAGCAGTCAGTGCTCTAACCACTGGGCCTTCTCCCCAGCCCCCATTCTAGGTGTTTTTAAAACTGCAGATCTTAGGTCCCCACTGCTCAGCCTTGACTAGATTCCGGGCCAGGCCTGCCTGGTCACACGCATACAGTCAAAGTTCCAGGGTATAAATGGGGGTACCCTCTTCCTTCCAAAGCATAGATCTCATGAGACTGCGTCAGGTCAGGTGCTGTCCTCGCCTTCCTGGGGGTGGGGTGGGGGTGGGGGTATCCTTTGCTTCTGCCCACTGCCTAGCATATTTTTAAAAAGCACATTTCTTATTTGCAGATATTGTTTTTATTATGCGCATGGGCATTCTGCCTACATGTATGTCTGTACCATTTGCAGAGGGTGTTCGATTCCCTGCAACTATTATATTTCTTGTTAATTACATGGTCTTAGCCTTTTTCTTTTTTTTTTTTTTAAAGGTATGCACCACCTCATCCATTTTGAGTCTTGCATTTTGAGTGTATACCAGAGCTCAACCAAGTCCATTCAGAGAAATTGGTTGGGATTGTTTCTACTGCCTTTGTATATTGGCTTTGTTAGTCTTGCACTGAGTGACTGCCTATCCCTTTTACCTCTGGAGTGCTGGAATCAAAGGCCATGGTGCTCTGCTTTATTGAAGGTCTTGCAATGCCAGCTCACCGGTTAGGCTGTTTTTTTTTTTTTTTTTTTTTTTTTTTTTTTTTTTTTTCATGGCAGAAGAGAAAGCTTACTGTGGATAAAAGAGAGGCATTGTACTGGCTGGTTGTGTCAGCTTGACATAAGCTGGAGTTATCACAGGGAAAGGAGCCTCAGTTGAGGAAATGCCTCCATGAGATACAGCTGTAAGGCATTTTCTCAGCTAGTGATCTAGGGGGGAGGGCCCAGCCCATGGTAGGTGGAGCCATCCCTGGCCCAGCCCATTGTGGGTGGAGCCATCCCTGGGCTGGTAGACCTGGGTTCTATAAGAAAGCAGGCTGAGCAAGCCAGGGGGAGCAAGCCAGTTAATAACATCCCTCCATGGCCTCTGCTTCAGCTCCTGCTTCCTGACCTGCTTGAGTTCCAGTCCTGACTTCCTTTGGTGATGAACAGCAATGTGGAAGTGTAAGCTGAATAAACCCTTTCCTCCCCAACTTGCTTTTTGGTCATGATGTTTGTGCAGGAATAGAAACTCTGACTAAGGCAGGCACCATCAGAGGCATGGGCATCTGGGAGATGGGCTTGCTCCTGAGTCCTGTGAGGAGAGAGTGGGGAGGAGAGAGAAGAACCAGGTGCAGCAGCAGCAGCCAGGAGGCCCAAAAGATAGGAGACGGATAAGCTGCTGACCGCTCTTGACGGTGCTTTAGGTGCAGGCTACAAGTTTGTTTGAGATCTGCCACGTGATTTAAGGTCGAAAGCTCTGGAGAAGGTACAAGGGCCTAACACACCACCTAAGTAATTAAGAACAAGGAAAAAGGTGTTGCCAGCGCAGGAACTATTGGTACCCACATCACTGAAGGACACAGCCCAAACACAAGCAGGAAAATGGAGCAGGGGTGTGTCTGCTGGGTCTTCTGCAGGAGATGAGCCCTGACTACTGGATTCCTGGCACGTCTCCGGTCTCATTTGCATCAGGACTGATGACGTAATGGCTCTGTCTCAGGAAGTTCCTACCCAGGATTCTCAGGGCTTTAGCTTGTGTTTGGCCTCGTCCATCTGGTCGTGGTTAGTTGCCAAGCTGACTGATTGTCCCACCTCTTTGTGCTGCCTCACATCCTCACGGACACAACTGCGTTCATCCTGTTTGTGGTGCTTAAGTCCCGCCCAGCTGTTGAGTAGCAGTACAGGCAAGTCAGGTCGGACGGATTGTCCGGGAAGGTCTCAGCTCTCAGGGAAGAGGCAGTCAGGTGAGGGAGAGCTGGAAAGGACCACACCTTCCACAAACCTCCTCAGAGATTGGTACCCTGCGTACACCTCAGGGACGTGGGCCGCATGGAATGTTCTAAGTCCGGGGCCATAGCTGTTTATCACCCGCCTCTGCACAAGACCTCACACCTCTGGGATTACTAGGTAATTACTTGGAATGTCCAAACCCCAGGCTCCCACCAACCAAAGGCTGAGGATGCCGTCAGCATCTGAGGCTTGTTGCTGAGATTCTGTGTCCACCTACCTGATGCTCCACCAGCTTATGTGGAAGTGGAACATGGAATTTGGGGTAACTCCAAGATAGAGTTGTGGGTTCTGTCTGTCTGTTTGTTTTGTTTCATTGTTGTTGACCGTCCTTTGGATGTGCAAGAAGCTTACCACTTTTTTTTTCTTACAACTTTATTTTAAAAAGATACATGTACAGATTTTTAAAAGCATTTTGGCTTAAAACTGTATGAATATATTTTTGTCAGTACTTGATTCTTTTAGAGGTTTGATAGTATGCATTGATATCTTACTAGTTACTATAAGCATGTAGAACAGAATGTAACATGGAAACAGTCAACATTTTCTTGGTGTGTATAGATTAAACATAATGATTTTTGAATACCAAAAATTGCTACAAGGCTATATTCTTAGCTCTTGAATTATTAATGGTTTAAGGTCCAGGTGTACCACATTTTGAGAGGGTGCTATATACTTATTTTTTTTTTTTTCTAAGAAGGAGTGAGCTTTTTTTTTTTCTTTTTTTAAGAATAACACACAGGAGGCAGGTGGATCTTTGTGAGTTTTAGGCTAGCCAGAGCTGCATAGTAAGAACTTGTTTCTCTAATAAAAAAAAAAAAAATTAAGAGAAAATTCTGTGTACTTGTGGTGGTTTGGTATGTGTGTTACGTATCTATGCATGTGTGCATGCATGTGTGTATGTATATATGTATGTTGTGTGTGTATGGATGTATGCGTGTGTATACACATATACATATATACATATACATACATATATACATATATACATATACACATACACACACACATATACATACATACATACATACATACATACATACATACATATATATATATATATATATATATATATATATATATATATATGGGTCAGAGGACAAATCAGGAGTCAGTTTTTTCCTGACAGGGATCAAATCATTTCATCGAATCTTGATGCAAGTACCCGTTCTACCTGCTGAGCCACTTGCCAACCCCAACCATTGATTGTTACCTGAATTACTCCTCAAAGTTCGGGGGCCCATGGAGGCTGCAGTTCCTGGACTGACCCTGGGATACAGAGGCCTCGGGGTTCAAGGTCTGGTGAATGTAATTGTAAAAAAAAGCAGTAGGAGTGTTGGGGGAGAGAGGCTGAGTTAAACCAAGAGGGGAGAGCAGAAATGCACTAAGCTGTCAGAAACAGGGCAGGCATGGTTGTCAGGACTGGGGAGGGCCGGAAGCTGGGTGGAGCAGGCGACAGCATGGTGACCTGACTTGACATTGTGGAGGAACATGTGGCAGCTAAGACCTTATCACCTTCCCAGCCGTCATTTCTGGCGGTGACAAGATACCTCCTCACCCAGGCTGCAAGTGGGGTTAGCTTGCTTCTCTCCCTTGCCTTCATCTTTGTGTCGATTCTGGCTCTGGTGCACACCCTACCTCTGCCACACCCTCAGACCCCTGCAGGTAACACGGTGTGACAGCTGCTGAAACCTAATCTTCCTGAGCATCCAGAGGGGGCTCACATTTGTGACCATGTCCTGGCCTTCAGGGTTCTCCACCATCTTCCACCCTCAGCCTCTCACCCTGGTGTCAGGAATTATGGTTAGGTTACTAAGGTAACTGCATCCCCATCCCGTCTCTCCAGCTTGCCCCCCCCCCCCACACCGTGCTCCTCCCCCAGTACCTACATTCTTCTTAGCATCACTTTTGAGACTGTGGCCCTGACCATGGTCCACACGCATTAACCGAAATGGTTGATGTTTCTGCAGGCTAAATCGTAAAACCAGAGTAACTGGAGGAGGAAGTGTGGTGTCTGGAAGATACTGTTAAGCTCTGCAAAATGACAGATGTTGCAGGGTTATTTCAGCCCCTTCAAATACGGATGTAACCGCAGGTTTTTCTTTAAAGCTGCTGTACCCTTGAGCTTTGACATCAAGAGACATTTTGGAGGCATTAGCCTACTTTTGGTCTGACTATATATCTGTTTGTCTGTCTGTCTCTCTCTCTCAATATCTATCTATCTATCTATCTATCTATCATCTATCTATCTATCATCTATCTATCTATCTATCATCTATCTATCTATCTATCTAGGATATCTATAGGCGGTTTCTCTGTGTAGCTCTGGCTGGTCTCCTCAGAGTTAGGATTAAAGGCATACACCACCATCATTCCTCCAGTACTCTTAAGATTCATTTATTTATTATAAGCACACTGTAGCTGTCTTCAAACACACCAGAAGAGGGCATCGGATCCCATGGTTGTGAGCCACCCTGTGGTTGCTGGGATTTGAACTCAGGACCTCTGGAAGAGCAGTCAGTGCTCTTAACCACTGAGCCAGCTCCCCAACCCCAATGCCTCATACTCTTAACTGGCTTGACCGGTCATTTCTAACTCTCTCATGCTCATGCTCGGAGAGCTTTTCTTTCGAGCCTCATAGTCTCACATTCCTCGTCTTTCCATGGGCGTCATCAGCTTCCTTCAAATGAACTTTGTCGGCCAGACCGTCAGAGTGTCTTGTGAATTATCTTGGCTCTTTAGAGAAAACCAAGAAATGTTTCTATTAATAACCATGTCAGGAAACTGACTAGTTTATCAGTGTGTACGTAGCTCTGTGAGGGAGAATAGGCAGATCAGAGGAAACTCAGAAACTCGGGAGTTTCAGGCCACGCCACCCTGGCTACATAGTGAATTTCAAACCATCAAAGCTGCGTTGTGAGAGTCTAGATTAAAACAATTTTTTTTTTAAGTTAGTGCCGGGATGAAGGTCAAGTGACCAACATACACCAGACATGGTTGTCTTCCAGTAGTTTAAGAGCTTCTAGCACTCTGGAAGTGGGGGTAGTAAATTCAAGGCCAACCTGGGCTATGGAAGACCCTTTCTCAAGCCCCCACAGCCTTGATCTCATACTTGCATCTATTAAAATAATCATGCATGTGTATGTGTGCATTTAATATAATTGTGTATGTGTGTATTTAATCATGCATGCATGTGCATGTAAAGTAATCATGCATGTGTGTGTGTATTTAAAGTAATCATGCATGTGTGTGTGTGTGTGTGTGTGTGTGTATTTGTGAAATAATTTTCTTATCAGGCTGCATCTGACAGTTTGAAAAATAGAGAAGGGAAAATTAAACCTAAGTGATACAATAATTCTGAATTAATCTCTTGAGATGGTCATATTAAAAAAATTCTGCAGAGTGTGTTTACCAAATAGTCTGTCTCTGAATCTTTCCTGCAGTAAGTACTTCCACATAGTAGGATGTGCCTTTAGTTAATGTTAGTAAAAGGCTTTGAGAAGAGTAAAACCGCACACTCGAGTTTCCGAACTTGGGTGGGGTGTGGGCAGATGAGCCCAGATAATGAAGTCACACGTTTGAGCAGAGGACATGAAGTCGAGGCTTGTGATGGAGGCTCCCATGACAAATCTCTCTCCGGTCTAACTGTGATTTTGAGCAGTGTTTTTAACTTTTGAGTCTCAGTTTTCTCACAATGGGGATTATTTTGCATTGCTTTAATTAATTAGAGGATTTGTAGGGATTGGGAACGCACTTATTAAGGTGCTTGTTGGCACGTAGGAGCATTGTCCCTTTTAATCACAGTGTGTGGTACACTCCTGAGAAACAAGGAAGGGATTGGTAGAGGTGGGAGTTGTAGGCTATGATCATCTCCACGTGGGTGTGCTGTGGGTGGGTTGTGATAGTACTTTTCACAGCCTCCGGCATCGTGTGTGTTTGTGCACACGTGGGTGTGTGTGTGTGTGTGTGTGTGTGTGTACACTCGTGTAAGCACTAGGTTGTCTGGCTAGCACATTTCAGGGACCTGCCCATCCCCCATGTTTCATTTTGCTTTCTAGTACTGTGAAGATATAACCACACAACACTGCACTAAAAAATAATTGTGTGTTTACATGCACGTGTTTGTGTAAGTACACATATGAAGCTCAGAGTACAGCTTGGAAGAGCCGATTCTCCTTCCATGTGAGTTTTTGGGGATGGCATTTGCATTGATATTATCAGGTTTCGTATTGATATTATCAGGTTTGATGACGAGTGCCTTTACCCTTGTCGCCGATCCGCCCTTGCACTAAAAGGTTAAGTGGACCCTGGAGGTCTGACCTCCGGTCTTCCTGCTGGTCCAGCTGACGGGCAGCACCGTGGGTGGCCTGGGACTCTAGCCCGAGTGTCTTATGTCCCCTTTTCTGCCGCAGATCATCAACGCCGTGGTCCTGCTGATCCTTCTCAGTGCCCTGGCAGATCCTGACCAGTACCACTTTTCCGGCTCTGAACTAGGAGGGGAATTTGAGTTCATGGATGATGCCAGTAAGTACGTCCAATGACGGCGGGTGATATTTTGGGATTTCCTCGGGACGAGGAGTCTGACTGTCTGTCTTTTCTGTGAAATTACAAATATTGATTTGAGGGCCTATTTGAGCTGCTCTTTTAACTTTATTTTCTTTCTTTCCATCACTACAAATCAAATCAGCAAATGCTTATGTGCTACCCATGCCCTGGGTTCTTAATGAGTATCGGATGGTAAATTTTGCATATCTTTTTTTTTTTAAAGCATAAGTCTTACAATATACGTGTAGTCATATATAAAATCAGGTTTTCAAATATCATCAAATACTTTGTAACTATTGTTGATTTAAGTTAACCCATTAATGAGATCATTTTTTTCCATAGCATTAAACGATCTTTAAATATAATATCTGTACTTTTTTTCCCTCATTTTATTTTTATTAGATACATTTTGTTTATATTTCAAATGTTATCCCCTTTCCCAGTTTCCCCTCCATAACCCCCTATCCCCTACTCCCTCCCCTGCTTTTGTGAGGGTGCTCCCCCACTACCGTCCCTCCCGCCTTCCCACCCTGACATTCTCCTACATTGGGGCATTGGGGACCAAGGGCTTCTCCTATTGATGCCCAACAAGGCCATCCTCTGCTATATATGCAGAGTCCATGTGTACTCTTTGGATAGTGGTTTAGTCCTAGAAGCTCTGTGGTATTGTTCTTATAGGGTTGCAAACCCCTTCAGCTCCTTTAATCCTTTCTCTAACTCCTCCATTGGGGACCCTGTTTTCAGTTCAAAATGGTTGGCTGTGAGCATCTGCCTCTGTATTTGTCATGATCCGGCAAAGCCTCTTGGGACAGCGATATCAGGCTCCTGTCAGCATGTACTTATTGGAATCAGCAATATTGTCTGGGTTTGGTGGCTGTATATGGGCTGGATCTCCAGGTGGGGCAGTCTCTGGATGGCCTTTGCTTCTGTCTCTGCTTCAAACTTTGTCTCTGTATTTCCTCCTATGAATATATTTGTTTCCCCTTCTAAGAAGGACTGAAACATCTGCACATTGGTCTTTCTCCTTGACCTTCATGTGGTCTGTGAATTGCATCTTGGGTAATTCAAGGTTTTGGGCTAATATCCACTTATCAGTCAGTGCATACCATGGGTGTTCTTTTGTGACTGGGTTTCCTCACCCAGGATAATATTTTCCAGTTCTATCCATTTGCCTAAGAATTTCATGAAGTTGTTGTTTTTAATAGCTGAGTAGTACTCCATTGTGTAAATGTACCACATCTTCTTGGTTAGAATCACGCCAAGGTATTTTATGTTATTTGTGACCATTGTGAAGGGTGTCATTTCCCTAATTTCTTTCTCAGCCTGTTTATTCTTTGAATAGAGGAAGGGTACTGATTTGTTTGAGTTAGTTTTATATCCAGCCACTGCTGAAGTTGTTTATCAGCTGTAAAAGTTCTCTGGTGGAATTTTTGGGGCCACTTAAGTATAATATCATGTCATATAAAAATAGTGATGTTTTGACTTCTTCCTTTCCAATTTGTATCTCTTTGATCTCCTTTTGTTGTTTAATTGCTCTGGCTAGGACTTCAAGGAGAGAGAGAGAGAGAGAGAGAGAGAGAGAGAGAGAGAGAGAGAGAGAGAGAGAGAGAGAGAGAGGTCAGCCTTGTCTAGTCCCTGATTTTAGTGGGATTTCTTCTAATTTCTCTCCATTTAGTTTGATGTTGGCTACTGGTTTGCTGTATATTGCTTTTTTATGTTTAGATATGAGCCTTAAATTCCTGGTCTTTCCAAGACTTTTATCATGAAGGGGTGTTGAATTTTGTCTGATGCTCCCGGTCCCTCCTGCCTTTACTTCCCAGGTGCTCAGGTTTCTGTGCCAAGCTGGAATTTATATATTTAAAAACTATCACCTTCTAACAGACTTGAAGGCAGGGTTTCACGTGGCTTAGGCTGACCTGGAACTTCATCTGTAGGAAAATCTAACCCAGAACTCCCAATCCTTCTGTCTCTGGCCCCTGATGTTGGGATTATACACATATACTACCACACCCAGTTTTGCCCATAGACTTTGGCTTTTTGCATCAGAGAATGAAGAAATATCAGGAATGAATTTGAAAAGGATTACACATCTCTTTCAGGGTATTCTGTTAGCTCCAGGAGTTGCCTTCCTTCCAGGACAGCATTGTTGCTGGTTAGTTGTAATGGAGCCTTTAATGGCAATGGAATCAGGAGTGGCCATCCTCTGGGAAGGATGGCCAGCTCAGAGGTACAGGACTTGTCTACTCAGTCCTGCTGGGTCTTGGCTAAGAGACAGAGCCAATCACAACCATAAAGGGCAGGTTGGGCAAACTGATGATCAGCGCTGTAGAACATTATATGAATTTAAGAAAGTGTATCTTGGGGTTGGAGAGAGATACCTCAATGGTTAAGAGCACTGACTGCTCTTCCAGAGGAACTGAGTTCAAATCCCAGCAGCCACATGGTGGCTCACAACCATCTGTAATGAGATCTGACGCCCTCTTCTGGGGAAAGAAGGTGGAAACACGCTTAGGATGAAAAGTAGATTTTGCCTTGAAGCGTGCAGGCTCTGAAGACGGCCCTGAGTTTCTGCTGACTCCAGAGTCCCCTTGGCAAAGCAGAGGAAGTGATGGGATCCAACAGGGATGGGGTGTGAAAAGGCCTAGGACGAGGCCTGTAGTAACTGCTCAGTTAAACCCTCACTGGCTGGGTTTGTATTTGTAGATCCAGCCCTGGTGATAGAAGCAAAGAAATCAGTGTAAATAAGTGTAGAAAGGAGTCAGACAGGAGGTGTGGATTGAGTTATTTGTTTGCCCTGGGTGGGGGAGGGGAGTGGGAAAGGAGGGCAAAGTCCTAGAATAGAGTTCTAAAGGGCTCACAAGTCAGGAGGAGGACTGAGGACAGACAATAAAGCCGGTAATGGGGAAAGGGAACTGTGAGGTGCACAGATTAGGAATCAGGGTGGGGCTGGAGAGATGGCTCAGCAGGGAGTTCAATTCCCAGCACCCATGTGGTGGTTCACAACCCTTTGTAAAGGATTCTGATGCCCTCTTCTGGTGTGTCTGAAGACAGCTACAGTGTGTGTGTGAGAGTGTGTGTGGGTGTGTGTGAGTGTGTGTGTGTGTGTGTGAGTGTGTGTGTGAGTGAGTGTGTGTGTGTGTGTGTGAGTGTGTGTGTGTGTGTGTGTGTATAAAGTAAATCTTTACAAAGTGGGAGGCTGAAGCAGCAGGACCAGAAATTTTAGCTACTCTTGAGCTACCTGAGAAGTACAAGGCCACCCCTGAGCTGTGGAGGAGCACACCTCCAAACCCACAGACATACAAAGAAACAGTAAACAAGTAGTCGGGGTTATGGTGTCTTAAAAACCAAGACCCTATCAGATGTGAATGGAATCTCTTTACAGCTCCTAATTGTTCTGTTTTGAGATTGTTTCACCGTGTAGCTCTGGCTGGGCTTGGAGCGAGCTCACAGAGATCTCCTTGCCTCTTTCTACCTCTGGAGAAACGCGTCCACGCCCAGCCTGACAGTGTCTGATTGACCTAGAAAGATGTTTTCTTTCACTGTTTCCAGGCATAGGAGTGTCTTTCTGAGGTAACTGGGGAATTTTAAATGGCATCACTGTGGTCCTCTCCGATGCTTGGGCCAAGCTGGGCAAACACTGTCTGCAAGAGAGGCTTGCTGGTACTTCAGACAGAAACAGTATTTATCTTGTAAAGCCCTGAGTATTGATTGCACCGTGCATGTGTGTTTGTGTGTGTGTGTGTGTGTGTGTGTGTGTGTGAGTGTGTGTGTGTGAGTGTGTGTGTGTGAGTGTGTGTGAGTGAGTGTGTGTGAGTGTGTGTGTGAGTAAGTGTGTGTGAGTGTGTGTGTGAGTGTGTGTGTATGTGTGTGTGAGTGTGTGTGAGTGTGTGTGTGTGTGTATGTGTGTGTGAGTGTGTGTGAGTGTGTGTGTGTGAGTGTGTGTGTGTGTGTGTGAGGTTTTGCACATGTTCCACACCACGCATTTGAAAAGACTGAATGAATGCTGTACCGTTGCTATTAAGAATGATTTAAGCAGGGTGAACCTGGTGCACACGCCTTTAATCCTGGCACTTGTGAGGCAGAGGCAGGGAGATCTCTGAGTTCCAGGACAGCCAGGAGAAGCCCTGTCTCAAAGAGGGGGGGGGGGTTGGACACGAGTCGGGGCACAAGAGACAGGACAGGACTAAGTAGAGGAATGATTGAATGTGTGCCTACAGAGGTGCAGGAGAGTAGGTGTCTGAATCTTTAAAAACAACGTATTTTCTGTATGTCGATCAGTACGGTGCTCGGTGATGCTGTTCGGTATGTCGAAGCCGACTGTGAGGTGGAGCTACCTAATGGGGCTTGTTTGCAGACAGGAGGCTGAGAACAGAGTCACAGGAAGAATGCTTGCTGCTCTGCTTTCGGGCCTCAGTACTACAGAGGTGTGGGGCGGGACCATCGGCTTGTAGGTTAGACGTCATTGTGCCAGACAGGCCTTTAAGTATTTAGCCCAGGCATAGATAGGATTAAAAAGTCCTTGAGATTTAGTTCAGGCGGCAGGTTAACAGGGCTATTTGGGAAGGCGAAAGGGCCAGTTTAAAAACACCCCTTTAAAGGACTTCTTGCTATGGAGAATCTGATTGTTTCTCAGCAATATTCGTGGTATTCCCCATATCTGACTCCATTTTTAGAGGATTTGATGCCCTCTTCTGGCCTCTGTGGGTATATGCAGCCTTTTTAACATAGCACATATATACAGGCAGGCAAAACACCTATAAACACAAACTTTGTTGTTGTTGTGTTTTGTTATGTTTTGTATAGCTTTGGCTGTCCTGGAATCCTTATTGTGTAGACCAGGCTGGCCTCATACTCAGAGATCCTCCTGCCTCTGCTTCTTGAGTGCTGGGGTCAAAGGTGTCTGCCACCTCATTTCGTGTTTTTTTAACTTTAAGATTTATTTATTGATGTATGAGTGTCCCATCTGCACATACACCTGCACGAAAGAGGAGGGCATCAGATCACAATACAGATGGTTGTGAGCCACCATGTGGTTGCTGGGGACTAAACTCAGGACCTGTGGATGAGCAGACACAATCTACCCCCTGAGCCATCCCTTTTTAAAGACTCCTTTGTGTGTATGCACACATAGACAGAATACATATGGCTGGGAGCGTGTGCGTTTGCGTGTGCGTTTGCGTGTGCGTGTGTGTGTGTGTGTGTGTATGTAGATCAAACCTTGTCCATGCTAGGAGAACACCCTCACCACGCTGTAACACAGCCCGTGTCGCTGTCTGCCGGCAGCTATCTGACCGAGGATTTTACCCCGACGGACGGAGCGTGGATTTAGTTCTTTGCTATGTAGTGCTTTGTCCCAGGAGATCTGGTAGATCAAAATAGGAGATAATGAAATACTAATCTGTATATTTTTACTTTATAGAATAATTTCCAATAGAAAGTTTTTTGGGGGAAAGTTTTTTTAAAATACCTGTTTTAAAAAAAAAAAAGAACTTGAGGGGGCTGGAGAGGTGGCTCAGTGGTTAAAGATGCTGACAGCTCTTCCAGAGCAGTACCCGTAACCAGTAACCAGCACCGATGCCCTTAACAGTCACGCAGCCCCTTAGGGTTTCGGGAGAGCATCACCCGGTACTTCTTAGCTCTGGTTGGTGTAAAAAAATTTTCACCTGCAATTGGTTTTTAAGCAAAACGAAGAGAAACTCGGTGTGTTTGGTAGTGGATCTAATGGTTTCTCCCCGACTTCTGTTTTTGACCTTTTTTTTTTTTTTTTTTTTTTTGCTAGACATGTGCATTGCTATAGCAGTCTCTGTCCTCATGATCCTGATATGTGGTATGGCCACTTACGGCGCCTACAAGGTGAGTGGCTGTGGAGGGGACGGCCGGGCCCTTCAGGCTTCCGCCAGAGTGGTGGCTTTCAGTCTTCTTTTTTTTTTAGGGAGGTTTATTTATTTATTATATACAGAGTGTTCCGAATATAGATCTGCATGTCAGAAGAGGGCACCAGATCTCATTATATACAGATGGTTGTGAGCCACCATGCGGTTGCTGGGAATTGAACTCGGGGGCCTCTGGAAGAGCAGTCTGTGCTCTCAGCCTCTGAACCATCTCTCCAGCCCAATAACTTCATTTTTGTTGCTGTGTCACATCTATAATTTTGTTACTGTTATGAATTGTAATGTAAGCCCCTGCGTTTTTCAACGCTCTCTGGCAGCCCCTGTGAAGCAGGCGTTCCACTTCCAAAGGGGTTGCGACCCACAGGTTGAGAACCACAGCCGTAGTGTAACCTGAGGTTACGTTTGCTGAGTGTGGAGTTGTTCGTAGTTTCCTGCAAGTCTTCGGGAATCTCTCACTAACCCATGGTGGTACTAGAGAAACTGGTAAAACTGACATTATTGTGAACACTCGGTATTTTGTGTTTCTTTTTTCAAAGAGTTACTTGTTTTATGTATATGAGTGCTCTATCTGCGTGTGTGCCCGCACACCAGAAGAGGGCATCAGATCCCATTACAGACGGTTGTGAGCCGCTGTGTGGCTGTTGGAGATTGAACTCGGGACCTCTGGAAGATCAGACTGCTGGGACATTTCTCCCCCCACCCAGTATTTCTGTTTCTTGACCACGTCAGCTTGGCACACCAGTTTGCCATCACCACCCGGTTAATGACTGCCAGTTTCCACAGGTCCCTTCACCGATGAACCCCGTGTCTTGTTATACCCAACACACTAGCATTCTGTTCTCTCGCTTTTAGCAACACGCGGCCTGGATCATCCCGTTCTTCTGTTACCAGATCTTTGATTTCGCCCTGAATACGTTGGTTGCCATCACCGTGCTTGTGTATCCAAACTCCATTCAGGAATACATACGGCAACTGGTAGGTGACGCCCCTCCCCCACTGCCTCTCGTCCCCCCCCCCGGGGGGGGCACTGGTTGAACAAAGGACAGAGCATTATCGAGGGTCACACACTTTAAGCAGGTCTTAAACTTGCAGCTGAGTGTCTGGTAAGATGGTTGAGTTTGGGTTTTTTTTTTTTTTTCCTGGAAGTTGGGAGTTCTGATTTACCACGGTGCTTCTGGGACGTTGTAACTGTCACAGGACCTGCAGGGATGAGACAGAGCAGAAACAGCATTCCCTGTGTCTGCGAGAAGGTTGATACGTTTTGCTTAGGTGTCAGCAATGGATGGTATCTTTCCTCTGTTGCCCCGCGGGGCACAGGGAACTACTGTTCTTTCCAGACTAGTTCCCTGGAGACCCCTTTCTTCCTGATCCCTGTTAGGTCCTTTATGGACATCTGCAGATAAGGAGCTTCTAACAGCACCAGATGGAGTAATCATGGGCCCTTGCTCTTTTTAACCTTGGATTTTTAAATTTATGAATGTGTCTGAAAATGTGATTTCCTTAAAATTGTTTAAATGGCAAAACGTTCACTGTTTTGGGGAGAGGGATTATTTTTTTGTTTTGTTTTGTTTTTGTTGTTCTGTTTCTTGAGATGAGGTTTCTCTGTGTATCCCTGACTGACCTGGAACTCATTTCGTAGTCCAGGCTGGCCTTGAACTCAGAGATCCGCCTGCTTCTTCGTCCCAGGTGCTGGGGTTAAAGGTGTGAGCCACCACTGCCCTGTAAATTGTTCACTCTCGAAGGTTTCCTTTATATAATTTTATTTTTTTAATTGTGGTATCAGGGATTAAACCCAGGGCGTGCCACACGCAAGATAAACACTTTCCTGATACTGAGCTGTATCCTTACTTTGGAATTGCATTTGAGACTGGGTCTTGCTGAGTTATCCATCCTGACCTCCTCCTCCCTCAGCCCTTGGGTTGCAGGTGGTGCCAATGTGCTCATTTCTTGCAGCCTCTGCAGCAGTCTTCGACCTCAGGGCCCGAGAGCCGAGGCTACGGGATGCCTGTGGCATTGGGCACTGGACGGTCCAGTGGAAAGGATGGCTGAGGGGGCAGGGAGGAGGGAGTGAGGAGAGAAGCTTGTAGTCTTGCCGAGAGTCCCGCTTCGACCTGTACCACCACAGAAGGCCCCCAAGGTTTCGCTCCTTAGAAACGTCTACGTTGTTGTTCTTTTTATTACTGTTTGAAGAGCCAGGACTATGCTTTGTCGGGCAGTAGTGTCTTTAAAACGTCCCGTGTGCCAGTTTTGAGAGTTGCCTCTTGGGAGATAGAACATGAAGGGAGGGGTCTGATCTGTGATGGGCAGGCAGGTAGAGAATTTGCCTCTGTGCTGAGGCTTCCGTTAGCACCATGATGATCGGCTGGCTGGGCCCCTCAAATCATGCTGCAAGAGAGGAAGAAACTCAGGCCCACAAACTTGTCATGTACAGAGGCTTCAGTTGGTCTTACCGTGTCTGCTACCCTCCACTTAGTCACTTTGGGACCATCACATGGTATAACGTCAGTATTGTTGGAGCTGACAAAAATTATAATACTATTTGAAAAAAAAAAGCACCCAACTTTCACATTTATTTGTAATGACGGACCAAATACCAGAAGTGAGATATTTCAGGAAGCCAGGTGAGGTGACTGAAGTTCAAAGTCAGGGGTTGAATGTCATCTTGATCTGCATAGTGAATTTGAGGCCAACCTGGGTTACATGTGACCCTGCCTTGACTTTCCAATCCCTCTCCACAAACATTCTGTGATATTCAATAGTCATTCCCAGCTGGGCACAGTGGTGCATGCCTGTAACCCCAGCACCTAGGAGGCTGAGGAAAAGTCCACAGTCGGCCCGAGCTACTTAGTTTTCACAAAACAAACAAGCCCCAGGTCAGTTTGAGCTGTCGTAATTATCAGCAATACCTAGAGACGTCACTGAAGGGACTGTTTCCAGTCCCTCGATGGCTGCTGCTGACAAATCGAAATGTCGTGGGTTAGAAAGTCATCTGAGAAGGCTGCGGGCGAGCCCAAGCTGGAGTCTGCAAAGCCCGGTCAAAGTAATTTATCATCCTTATTTACAGAACAAACATGTAAGAGTTTGCTATCTAGAAAGATGTGCCATTAGCAAATATTCACTTCAGGGCTTCTCCTTGTCCTGCACTAAGCCTTTAGCATATCCAGAACCTGACGAAAATAAGAAAACACTACCACGTCAGACCCAGGAGTGTGCAAAGCACCGCTGTGCTGCTGAGCCCCAGGGGCATTGGAGAGTGGAGCAGTGCCACACACGTGATTGTGTCTGAGTTGGGACAGCGCTGTGTCTCACACCAGCCTCCGGTGTGCCTCTGCATTCTTCTTGGAGGATGAATGAGGTTTGCTAATGAGGCCCCCTTTCTCTTCCAGCCCCCCAACTTTCCCTACAGAGATGACATAATGTCAGTGAATCCCACCTGTTTGGTCCTTAGTATCCTCCTGTTCATTGGCATCATTTTGACATTTAAGGTAAGCATAAACGTAAGCATTCTCTTTAAGGGCGAAATGTTAAACGTATTCCTGAGTCTAAGCACATGAACAGACACGGGTGTGGGTATTTGTGCATACACCTGTATCCCCCCACACATAAGTAAATGTTATTAAAATAAGTGTAAGTCGGTGTTTTTAGTGCATTTATAGGTGTGTGCGCTGTGGCTCTAGGCCTGTGCATACTGTAATTTTTTATTTCTGTGTAGCCCTGGCTGCTCTGGAACCGGATCTGTGTAGATCTGCCTCCCAAGTGCTGTCACTTGAAGGTGTGTGCTGCCTTCCAGTCTAGAGCATTTTTTTACCACATCAGGCAACTTGATTGAAACTTGGGGCTATATACTATTTGACATCAGTGTGTGAGTTTTCCATTTTCATTTTCTCTTGAACCCTTTATTTTTGTCAAAGAATTTTAAAATTAGGGAGGGATTTTGAAATAACTGTTCTAATTCAGTTAGAGATGGCTGGAGCAAAAGCACAGAGGGTCCCTGCTCCAACGTCTCGCGGGTGGCCTCTAGCACATTGTTCTTCTGGGTGTTAATCTTAAGTATCCTCAGATGCTCCGTTTTGACAATGGTTTAATACAATCAGATAATCCTGTAGAGTAAAAACTGGAAAAGTACTTGCCTGTAATTCTAGGCGTATGCTTTGGCTACTTTACTAGGTTCTTATATCTGCCAGCCCCACCCCCAAAACCGGATAGGAGAGATTAGAGGGGAAAGGGGATTGACCTTCAGACCACCCACCAATTGCGGTTCAGTCTTAGAATATTTCCAGCCAGCAAACAGAATCCCAGCACTAGCAAAAGCAACAAATGCAGTGGCAAGAACCAGTAGCGGCTGGGAGATCCGCTGCCGCCCTGGAGTTTAAACCCTGTCCTCTCAAGAGTCCCCGGAGTTCCAAGTAAACTGTTTGTGACAGGCCAAAATCACATCCCTCCTTATAGCACCAGACAAATCACAGGGGCTGTGGGCGATCTGAAACAGCCCCATATCCCACGCCTGGGATGGAAACCAAACATAGTCACATAACGGAACTGGATTATTTAAGAAACCGAAGCTCTTACTACATGTAATACTGGAGAGCAGGCAGCTAAGCAGGAGGAACTCGAAGGCAGCCTGGGTGGCACGTCAAGTTCGGCTCACCTCTTGCCAAAGCGTACATGCTACGGTGGTAAATGGTTTAGCAAAGTTGACTGGCTTATATTTCCTTTTAACCACCCACTGTGGTGCGTCCCATCCTTAACCCCCACCACCACCCAGCATCAGTACGTCCTGTGCGGGACATGATAGAACACGGCTGTGGCAGTTTTACCCCTTGTAAATGCATCGAGTTCAGTAACATTAACATGTATGTGATAAATAAAACCTTCATAATATGGTTTCATGTTGTTCTGAGTTTCCTTTCAGTTTTGAAGATTAATAACCCGATGACTGTTGCTTGCAGGGATACTTGATTAGCTGTGTTTGGAGCTGCTACAGGTACATCAACGGCAGGAACTCCTCTGATGTTCTGGTTTATGTCACCAGCAACGATACCACAGTAAGTGTGTTGTCTCCGAACATGGGGCCTCCCCACTCTACTGTGTGACATGTTTTAGTGTTTGGTGCTACTTCCTGCTGCTTCTGAGATGTGTTTGTGTGTGTGTGTGTGTGTGTGTGTGTGTGTGTGTGAGAGAGAGAGAGAGAGAGAGAGAGAGAGAGAGAGAGAGAGAGGAGAGAGAGGATTTCTCTCTGTAGACGAGGCTGGCCTCGAACTCACTGAGATCTTTCTGCCTTTGCCTCTGTGTGTTGGGATTACCAAAGACATTTGTCATCTGTGTGCACTGCATAGCATACAGGTTGTAGGTTTTTTTTGTTGGTGTGACAGATACCTGAAAGAAATTACTTAGAAGGGGGTGAAGGGAGGCTGGAGAGATGGCTCAGTGGTTAAGAGCACTGACTGCTCTTTCAGAGGCCCTGAATTCAGTTCCCTGCAACCACATGGTGGCTCACAACCACCTGTAATGGAATCTGATGTCCTCTTCTGTATGTGTCTGAAGACAGCTACAGAGGATTCATAGAAAATAAAATTTTAAGTCTTTTTTTTAAAAAGGAGAGGGGGATTTTGGTTTTCTTTTAGACATTTCTGTAGTGTCATAGGACTTGTTCTGTTACCTCAGGCTTGTGGTAAGATTTGAGGAATACCATTGCTGTAGGCCCTGTGGAAGAAGAGGTTGCTCACACCAGGGCAGCCAAGAAGCAGAGAGGACGATGGAGACGCTCCTGGAGGACAACCACTTCCCTCTCAGCAAGCCCCACGAATGCCATCAGATTAGGAACTCATCAGTCAGTTAACCCATTGATGAGATCAGAGCCCAGTTACCCAGTTGCTTCAGTGACTGGATCCACACTGGCTGGGGACCGAGTGAGTCTTGGCAGTGAGCGGAGTTCCAGGGCATTTCACATCCAAACCATGACATAAGTAATAATTGGAACATGGAACACAGCCTGGAGAGAGAGATGGCTCCGCAGTGGCTGCTCTTTCAGACCCAGGCTCCTTTCCTAGCACCGCATGGTGCCTCACAACCACCTGTAATTATGATTCCGGTTGACCTGACTCTGCCTCTTCATAGGTACCGGCCACACACATGACACGGACGTGCATGCAGCCAAAACACTAGCATGTAAATACAATAGATATAAACTATACACACAACAAACCAGTGAGGAGCTAGGGGGCTATCCCACGTAAAACTACAAAACGACATGTATTTTGATAAGTTGTGTAAACTTGTTCTGTACCCATGCTGTACCCTGAGAAAGGGAAAACAGACGCGTTCCCTAAACACGGTTCATAGGACTAATGCTCGGCCAGACCGGCCTTGGCCAGTTGGAGCCTCAGCAATAGCTCTCGGGTGTTCTTTCTCTCTAGTATACCCCAGGCCTGTGTATTTTCTATACCACCCTTGTGGTGTGCCATTTCTCCAAAGAAATTCTTGTTGGCGGAAACCGAATCTGGAGACCCTAATATAGTGGTCCCCGTGGATAGGAGCACTTTAAGATTGTTTGGCAAAAACTAGGGGGCTTAATGTTGGCATTCTAATGTCAGAACCAAAATGTGCCGATGCCTGCCTTAGGCCATGTAGGAGGTGGGGGGTGATCTAGTTTTTCCTAGCGTGTGACCACGTCCGTTTCTCCTTTGCCATGTCAGGATTGGGCATCCACACAGACACAATAACATGGCTTTCGCTTCCTATTAGTCTTGGACCAGATGGCTCTTCTCCCAGGCTAAATACATTCACGTTGACCTTTGTGGGTAGATTCTGGAGTTCTTGTTTTCTGAGAGTGTGCACGCGTATGCTGTGATCCGGATTCC
Source organism: Micromys minutus (assembly GCF_963924665.1). NCBI lineage: Eukaryota > Metazoa > Chordata > Mammalia > Rodentia > Muridae > Micromys > Micromys minutus. Next base: position 1,325,190 of record NC_137968.1, read on the forward strand.
TGCTTTCCTAAGCTCTGCACACAGAGAAGACAGGAAGGAGTCATTACGTACTGTACATCATTCCCAGACCACGTTTAACCTTGCTTACGTTTCTAACCGCCTGGGGCTGGGGTGTGTGTGTGTGTGTGTGTGTGTGTGTGTGTGTGTGTCCCAAACATAATGCCTTGGAGCCTGAGAAGAATAAATACCCGACTCTTAAGAGTTTAAAATATCCCAAGGTGCCCCCTTTGCGCCTCTGCACCCGCCTGGCCCCAGCACTGTTGGTGCCTGAGGGAGATGCACCCTCCCTTAGAGCCCCTGTTGGAGAAGTCATGTGGTGGACACATTATATAATGTCACATTGGCCTCCCAATGCCATGAACATGTGCTTGCTGGAAGGAAAGCACATTAAAGTGATAAAAACATAGATTATGGATTTCTTTTCAATAGCAAACTGAAGTGTTTGACAGCTTAAACTGGGCAGCTTTGTTTCACCAGCACCACCAAAGACCTGGGTCCCAGCAGTATTTTGCCAGATGTAAAGTACTCAATCCCCGTGGGACCAGGGTTCTCGGACTCAGTAATATTCAGCCAGAACAGTGTCTGAAATTCTGATTCCAGATGAAAGCATTATCGTCTTAGATGTGAAAGGAAGGTTCTTAATGTTTTAAAAGGAAAGTGTGGATTGTTGTGCTAAGCCTTGTGGGTGCTAGTTCAGATTTCTTACGTAAGTTTATTGCTCTGACTTCTCAAAGTATTCTACTATATGAGGCTTTCTCTTTCGTCTGCTTTATAATAAGAAAGACTTCAGTTGATGGTTATACTAATAGTCATTGCCCAGTAGATTCTCTGCCATATTTACCGAGGGTCAGCTAAGGCTGACCTTGGGTCATAAAAATGCTCAGAAGAACTCAGCAGTTGGAGTGACATTTGTGGAGGTCTTGGTGACTTTCCCTGTATTATGTCTCAGTTCCTGCAGGGTTTCTCTCTTTCTCCTTCCTTCTTCATCCTGCCCTGTACCCCGGGGCTACTGTCTGATTTTCTTCACTTGGTATAAAGTAGATGGTTCTTTTCAGAGGCAGGTTCTTCACCAGGGACTGAGATGAGGTTCTTTGTGGTCAGATCGGCAGGGAGAAAGATCTTTTGTTGGTCTCGGTTCACTCATCCCCAAGGAACTAGACAGTCAGAGCCTAAAGCATTACCAAGTTTTCATCCTGTAGGTTTTGCAGAAAAATCATAACTAACCTGCCAGATAAGCGTGGGGAAGTCCTTGCTTCCAGGGCAATTGGAGGGCAAGCTTCAGATGTGTTTTCACCGGATTCAAGAGCCAGACAGGGTCTCTGTACTGTTTGGGTGATGGTGTCGCCATCTTTGTTTCAAAACTTCCACAGGGTTGACACGAGATGAAATTGTACGGTTCTTGGAACACAGCCCCACACTGTTGCACAAACCACAGCCGAAGCTCTTCCAGTAACATTTATCATTGATTAACTGATGAACTCGATTTCTTTTTCCGGATTTCATCTATTGTTTGTGTGGTATTGTTTGTGTGCACCGACAGGTTGACAGTGGGTGTCTTCCTCTGCCTTGCCACTCTAGGCAAGCACTCTACTGAGCTGGCTCCTTCTGGGAGTGGTGTGTGTGTATGTGTGTGTGTGTGTATGTGTGCATGTGTGTGTGTGTGTGTATGTGCATGTGTGTGTGTGTGTGTGTGTGTGAGAGAGAGAGAGAGAGAGAGAGAGAGAGAGAGAGAGAGAGAGCAACTGTAGAGAGCCTTCTCCTTCCTGTAAGTAGACAGTAGACAGGCCCCTCCATCTTCCCAGAAACTGTTCCCTTTCCCCCCTTCTTTCTCCCCACTGCAAGTGCACGCCCACCTCATGAGACCGAGCATTCTCTCTAATGTCCTGTTGCTGCCTCTGGCCTTCGGGGGAGGGGGCTTTTCTGGTCCGAACTGCCTTCCCCCTGTACTGGATCATCATTTCGTGTTTTGCCTGCTCTGCCTCCTAAGTAAGCCATACCCTCTTGAGCAGACGGCACAGTAAGTCACTGGGTTTGTGTTGCTGATGTGAGCACCCCCAGAGTGGCCGGTCCCTCTGTGGGGAGAGCCCTGAAGTTGCCTCCTGTCCCCTGAGTGATTTGTGAAATATTTAGGGCACTGGGACACCATTACTCCCCTGATGAGGAGACAGACACACAGCTAACAAGCAGCCCCACTGTTGCCTGCTGACTTGATTGCAGCTCGTCCTTCCTACTTGTCTCTCACCTGCTTGCCTGTGAGCCAAACCAGTCAGATTCACCATAGGAAGGAAGGGTCTTGTTGGCAGAGTCCCTGAGTTTAAGTAGGAGGTACAGACGTGGTTGTGTCAGGGTTCTCCTGACATGTCTGCTTCTTGGTCCCTCCCTGTGGATGGCCTGGGGAAACATCTGAGGAGGATGCTGACAGTAGGTGACATCTGCTGTGTTCCCCTTGCTCTCCACCCAGTCACACCTTCTTAATTGGGTCCTCAGCCCTCCAGGGCCACACTAATAACTTATCCAACCGTGGCTTCTGACTTGGCTGAGTCAAAACAATCCAGAGGAGCTTCCGCCTTAACCTGGCACCTTCATTTTCCCTCTGGGGAAACCTCAGAGGCAACTTAAAAAAAACGATTGAGGTGGTTTGCACCTACCGAGTCCCACCCCCAGGTGAACTGGAAGCCCCAGTCTTGGGTGAGGTTAAGGTTGCAGCCTATGGGAGTTACAAGTGGAAAAGAGAAACCCGTTAAGTTAGGGAGGGTGGGGGTGTCCTGAGTCGGGTGAGAGACACCGGAGTTTTCGGTGTCTGTTAATTTTTATCTTTCCATGCAGAGTGACTATAAACAGTCCTGGTTTATGCTTGAATGCCAGCGCAGATGTGTCCTGTCAGTCAGCACAGTCTTGTTAGCTCCTCTTAGGTTCATGCCAAGCACAGGGCTCTGCTTTTCAGGCCTCTCCTGTTTTACAGATGTAAACCCCGAGACTGCATAATGTACCTAAGGCCATGCAGATAACAATGTGACTCGTGACCACTCAGCATGGTAACCGTGAGTTGGGCACAGCGCTAACCATCACTTAAGGTCATCGCTGAGTGGTTTCTGTGGTCGGCTTAGTGCCCACACACCGGGAGAACCGTGTAGAAGTGTCAGAAAGGCAGAGGTGGCCGAAGTCATGCCCCCCGTTGCTTCTTTAAGGTTTCAGAGTCTCGCACTAAATGTGTCCACTTAGTGAGCTGCCAGTTATAGGAAGGGTTTAACTGTGTGCCTGTTCAGTTAAAGCCTGGCCTCAGAGTCGGGGTGGGTGCCTGCTTTAAAACACTGACCCTGGGCTCTCTCTCAGGTACTGCTCCCTCCGTACGATGATGCCACTGCTGTGACCAGCACCGCCAAGGAGCCACCACCACCCTACGTGTCTGCCTGAACCAGGTGTGGAGGGAGCCGAGAGCAACTGTTTGAGCCCCACAGCTGCGTGAATGATCCCGAGTTTTTTCTTTCTTACCTCCCTGATGAGCCCTTTGAGCTGTATGTTTTTAAAACACCATGTTGTACAATTTAGATGTTAAGTGGAAGCCTCTGTGTGACATATACCCTGTAGCCAAAGCACCGAGTAAGTCGCGGGGCTGTAGGATTGTTTTGGTAGGAGTTGAGTTCCCAGAGTCTTTCTCAAAACTATAGACGGCATTCCCCAGTTTTGTTTTTACCTGCCTGGCCCCAAAGCCAGGTTGGCAGCCATACTTCTCCTCTCTAGTCCCTCTGACTGTTTTGAAAGTATAAAACCAAAATTAGATAATACTTACTTAAACTGTATCCCTAATACAAACAGTACTAATTGCTCTAATTAGGTAGTTAGGAGCCCTTACATATGTGATATAAGAACTTCCCCCACTATCCCCAAATTCAGTGATGTTCCGAATTTGCTGGTCAAGGATTTTCTTTGGGCTAAATAAAGACTCTGAGGTGACGGCGAGGGCTGCCAGAGCTGTCTGTTGTCTTGGGCTGTAGCTGATGTGATATGTCTCCCTGTGTGAAGGGGGGCAGCTTGCTGGGCCCTTGAAAGACTCAGACTCCCTTTTCCTCTGGGTCTTGCCCCAGAAAATATCTTGCTTTGTCAAGCAGAACCACCCATGTATGTTTGGAAAAAATGGTGTTCATACTTTTTTTTTTTGGGCAAGGTACAACCTACTTTGAATTTCTAAGTATGTCTAGTCATTTATTAAAACGTCAAGCAGTCTTCAGAAAGATAAAGAGGCTTGTTCCCATGTGGAATGCTCTGGATTGTCTGAATTGCAAAAGATGTTTATGTTCATGTCTCTGACTGTGAACAGCTTCCATGCTTGTTCACATGCTGTACACGAACGCTTTGCAATTAAAGTTTGTCTGCATCCAAGAAAAAACCAACATGGCTCTGGTGACCGCCTGGTGACTCTCCCTGTCCTCGGGGCTAAACAGATACACATAACTCAGCCCATTTCACACAGATGTCCTAATACTTAAATGCTGATGAATTCTGTTGGACCAAGAATGATGGGCCAGCAGCACCCCGTGTCCTGGGTCACTTACCTGTCCCTGCACCACCTCACTCAGCGGTGGTGTGTGTGATCATGTGTTCTTGATACCCACCCCTGCCCATTTCCCCTCCCCCCTAAGAGATGGGTCCTTGCTTTATCTCCCTAATGTTGGGGTTCTAGGCATGTCCCACCACACTAGGTCACCAAGCACTTTCCTTTTTGTCTGTTTGCGGCAGGGTTCTCAGTGTCTGTCCTAGAACTTTGTGGACCAGGCTGGCATTGAACTCCGATCCACCTGCCTCCTGCTGTTGTCAACTTGATAGGATTTAAAATCACCTGGGCATGATGAGGAGGTTGAGAGCTTTGAGGTGGGAAGACCTGATTACAGTGGGGCAGGGCCATTCTCTGGGTGGCAAAGCCCGGACCCCATGAAAGTGGGGAACACGGGCACAATCTGCTTTCTCCCGAACAGTTTCCTCAGCTTCTTGCTTGCCTTGCCCTTGCCGCTTCTGCTGAGATGGCAGGGAACCCTGGTGTGTGAGCGAGAATTAAACCCTTCCTGACTTTGCTTTTGTGGGTAGTGACAGAAAAAGAACGTAAGATGTAGGGGAGTTCATTTGAAAGCTGGGCTGGCGGTGGTATTTCATCCTTGAATCAGCCTGAGCGAAGGTTTGGTTTGGTTTTCATTGGGACTCTGAATTAATCCTGAGAAATTCTGTCTCTTGTACCTGTGTCTGTAGGATCCTCACAAAGTCAGACACACAAAGCCTTCAGAGTATTAAAGGAGTTTATGATCCCCGTGGAGGACTCATAAGGAAACTACAGCTGTATGCTTATTCCCCTGCGAGGTTTTTGAGCTCTTTGCCTGATAATCTTTGCAAACAGCATGTAGTCAGATAGATAGTAGGTGTGCTTGCCTTTGGGGTGAAAGTGCACCTCTTGGCATGGAATATACATACATACCCCCACTGGTCCCCCATCTTCATAATCCAGGATGCTTTGGTCTTTTTTCATATTCACTCTCAAATCTTAATGAAATTCTCAGCTTCAAACTGGGCTCTTCATGGGTCTCAAACGGGACTGAGTTAGTAGCAGACGGTGTGAGGGAATTTTAGACCCCTGCTAGGCTACTGGGAAGGTAACCTTCTGTGATGGTCAGCTTCAGAAACTGAGCTTTTGTTTGAACCTGCTGCACAGACAGACTGTTAGGAGGGCAGCCAGGGAGAGACTTAAGGTCAAAGGGCAAAGAACCTTCTGTTCTTTCTCAAACACCTCGGTGCCTCCCCAGTCTTCATGCCTTAACTCCTCAGCAGCCCTCGGGACCAAACACCTAATGGTCACCCTTTGCCTCGCCCCACCCCTCAACTCGCACCCCACCCCTTTCCCCTCCCCTTTCCTTCCTTTCTTTTTCTTTCCAAGAAAATGCTCTTGTCACCAATATCCGTTAGTTGGACTGCTTGACCAAACCACATTCCATTTAATTTGCCCCTCCGCCCTTAGTCACAACAGTCCTTGGTAACATTCTTCGTGGGTCATCCTCGGACTGTTGATATCAAAGGAGCTGTCTCCACAGAGAGCTCACTGCATCTGAAATAGTCATCATGCGAAGGAAAAGAAAAATCCTGCTGTGCAGGACCAAGCTTCACGATAGCTAACGAGACTATAAAAACATTTATTACCTTCCATTTTTTTTAAAAAAACGATTTTTTTTTTTTTTTTTGCAGCCAGTGTGGAAGCTGACTTACATATTGAACTGCCGGGCTGCAGAGCCCTAAGCAGGCCCAGGCTTTGGGAGGGAGAAGATATCTTTGGCGAGGTCCCGAAAGATCAGCCCTTGCAGAAAGGACTGACAACATAGGTGAAGCCATTTCTGGGCTCCCTGCCTCCAGCCCTAACAACAACCAAAAACAGTGCCTGTGGATGTGTGAAATGGGTCTTGGCAGCTTATGGCTATGTGTTCTGAGAGGGAAGGAAAAGGGAGGGCTGTCTCCACACCCGTGGAATTGACTTAAAGCGTTTCTGCACAGTGGCCAAGTTCTCTGCTGAAGGGCTTGTGTATGGAATTCTGCCAGCCAGATCTGCACCCGCCTCCCCAGCCACCCTTGCTTGCCTTCCACCACCAGAGCACCAGGACAGCCGAGAGAAGCTGTCACTTAGCCACCAGAACAGGTTTCATCAAAGTGGAGCCTGAAGCCCTCTCAACCAATAGAGGACTCCACTCATTTGCTTTATCCTATACAGCACTTGATGCTTTGCCGGAAAGTCGTTAGTGGTACGGTTTTTTGTTTTAGCACAGGAACCCTTTAACACAGCAAAGACTGAACAGCTGCTACAAGGTTTACTTTGGCTCTTTCTTGATTTTAGGGGTTTCAGCAGTGTCACTTGGGCCTGTGGAAGGCAATCCCGGCCCGGCAGAGCTCTTACCTCACTGTGAGGATGTAAATGGGGAAGAGAAAGGCTAGAGTCACACGGCCCCTTGTCAAGGATTGCCAGCTACATTCCATGAGGGGCTAGTCTTTAACGATATCTTTTAAAAACGAAGTGTTTTGGGCATCAGGGGACATGCCTGGAGACATGGTTCAGAGGTTAAAAGCAGATCTGAGTTCAAATCCCGACACCCGTGTTAACCATGTTGCCTGTAACTCCAGCTCCAGGGCATACATCCTGCACCTCTGGGCTCCTCAGGCATCCAAATCAATGTGCACATACCTAAGTCAAGTCTTTAAAACATGCAAATGCTTGCTACAGTGCTTGGGTAGAGATCAGAGGACAAATTCAGGGAATCGATTCTTTTGAACATGGAGTTGGATTGTGTCATAAGTCTTGGTGGCAAGCGCCTCTATCTACGGAGCCATCTTGTTGGCTCTGGGTTTTTAATTAAACTAAATAAAAAAATAAAGCAAATAATTCATCTGTTTGGCTTCTCACCCTAAAAGTCACTTCCTTTAATCTCAAATGGCTGAGAGCACTTAAGGAAATGTTCAAAGTCCTTAGCCATGGGGGGGGAATGGAAATCCATTTTACACCTGTCAGAATGGCTAAGATGAAAACCACAAGTGACAGCTCATGTTGGGGATGTGGAGCGAGGAAACACTCCTCCATTGCTGGTGGGGGAGTGCAAACCTGTACAACCACCATGGAAATCAATATGGTGGGTTCTCAGGAAATTGGGCATCGATTTACCTCAAGACCCAGCTATAACTACGGAGAGGATGTTTGCTCAGCCATCTTCAAAGTGGCCTTAATCCCCCTCAGTATTTACGATGGGGGAAAGAGGGGACCCTCAGCAATAACACACTACTCCCCGGGAGGATGAGCCCCCTATTCTCTGATTCAGAGAGCTGTTCTATCACTCCACCCAATTTAAAGAATTGTCCCTATCTTGCCCTAAAAACCAAGCCCCGCCCCCTTTTCACCCAGTGTTTAGGTTGCCAAGGGAATTCCTATAGGTGTTGGCGCTGGAACAGCGGTCTTCAAAAAGTGACCCAAACCATGCTCAGCTCCCAAAGACAGACCGGTTCCCTGGCAGCCACGGTATTTCATGACCGACGGGGACTAGATGTTCTTACAACCAAAGGAGGTGGGTGGTCTTTGCCTTTTCCTCCAAGAACGCTGTTCCTATGTCGATGAGTCCGAAACAGTGAGAAACAATGCAGTAAGCCCTCTAGTTCCTGTGTTTAACCAACACTACATGGACGAGGATACTGCCTTTCCTAAGCCTGCTTCTCATTTCTCTGGCTTTACCATTTGCTTCCCTCATCTCCACATTCCTCCAGGGACAAATGCAAAGGATTTCTAACCACACAATCAGTTCCTTCTACAGGATTACCAACCACTGTCCACAGAGCAACCTGATGCGAATGGCTATCAAATAAGCCCCAATGGTGAGGGTCAGCTAAGCCCCAAAGTCACCCTAGACAGGTGGAAGTAGTTTAAAAGGTCTGACGCCCTGTTCCCGACCGACTCACCATCAGCCTCCCTTCCCCTTTTCTCTTTATAAGAAACAGGAATGTTGACATGAGTTGCGTCCGTGGACAGCCAGAAGCTCTTTAAACCCAGCGAGGAGACACTTCCATCCATCTCTAGGTGACAGTGCTGCTCCTGCACATGTCACATGGGTCCTGGCCTGGATAAAACTTCCTCCTCTCCCCCTCAGAGGCTGCCTCTGCCAATTAAACCTCCGGGGTGAGACCTGCGGCTGGTGTGATTTGTCCGGGATTGCACTGCATTTTCTGATAGTACAGAGTCATGGAAATTACAAAGTCGTTGTGTGGTAGAAGGTTGAGTTTGGTATATTTTTGTCAGAGCGTTTGGTAGGTCTCTGGCTTGGTTGGCCTGGATGGGAGGAGGTGGGCTAGTGGGAGAGGCCAGCGGAAGCTCATTTATTTTTCTAATGGAGCCCTGCCCTGGGTTGAAGGAAGGACGGGAAGGTGGGGCAGATAGCTTGTTTAGTGTCTCCTATTTTACATGGTCTGCCTGTGCACTGCAGAAAGGTCGGCAAAAAAATCTTGGGAGGGTTTTTTTGCTTCTTGGGTATCCCTGCTTTGGGTGAGAGAAGCTATTCTGGTCCATGAGTCAGGGCTGTAAATAGTACCATTGGCCATGCATGGCTCTATCTGAAGAACGTCCTTCCAACAAAGGCTTGTTTTTTGGTGATTTTTATTCTGTGGGATTTTAGTAGGGCACATCTCTCCCTGACCTGGGGGAATTTTCACGTGATGACAATCTGCCCTTGACAGAAAAGAGAAGAAATATCCTGTCCAGTGGGAGTGTCCCTTTGGCCTATTGGTTTTGCGGGACCCCACAGAGATACAAAACGCTGAGCCTTCCTGCAGATTTAAGGAATAGTAGCCACTATTAAATGTGGCTTTTAATTGGCTTCAGGTTTTTTGTTTTAAGAAGTTTTTAGAGCATCTTTGCCAGTGCTGTTAGCATTTTGTCTAGGTTCTATCTCAAAGTTACCTCGCAACAGCCAGGTATGCCTGACTCGATATAAAAGGGGGTGCTTCCCCCTCCTTCCTCTCATGCTCTCCCCTCTTGCCCCTGTTCCCCTCTCTTCCCCATTCTCCTCCCCCTCCTCCACGAGCTCATGGCTGACCTCTTCCCCCCCCCCCCATCTCTACTACCCCTTTACCTCCTCTCCCCGTGCCCTTAATAAACTATACCATCATGTGGCTGGTCCCTCTGGGGAAAGGGACGCCTCATCGTGGGCCCACAGAGATACCCATTCCCCCACACATACCACTGCCTCCATCAAACATATCCCTGGCTTCTCTTTCTTTTTATAAAGCACAATATTGGTGCTGGGACTCAGATTTAGAAACTCAAAGGTTCACATCCTCCGCTGTCACGTGAAGCGCCATCACAACTCGCTAGATCTATCCACCTAAACGTTGGAGAACTGATCATCGTAAACATCCCCTGATCCAAGGGGACGGTTGTCGAGCTTGGAGCCACCCCCTGTGCTGCCCTTGATGACAGAGACATTCAGTTTTTATGACTGGTCTTTCACAGACACAGATGCTTCTACTGGACCTGCTCCTTCCTACCGTCTATCAACGGTTCCACAGACCCTGGACAGCAAGGAAACAGCCAACAGCCAACTCTCCCAAGACTGGACCAACATCTCCACACCTATTTTTTTTTTTAAAGGTTTCCCAGAGATACACCCCAAACACAGCAGGAAGTAGCTAAAGTTCACAATGACCCTATTCCTGCTTCACCCCTATCACCTCTTTCTAATTTTTCCTGTTTTAATTTTAAAAAAATGAGGAAATGTTGGCATTTAGTCTAGGCTCTACCCTACAGTCACCTGGCAACAGCCAGGTGTGCCTGGCTCACTATAAAAGGGACTGCTTGTCCCTCTCTCTCTCTCTCTCTCTCTCTCTCTCTCTCTCTCTCTCTCTCTCCCTCTCCCTCCCTCTCCCTTCCTCCCCCTCCCTCCCTCCTCCCTCCCTCCCTCTCCCTCCCTCCTCTCTCTCTTTCTCTCTCTCTCCCTCCCTCCCTCCCTCTCTCTCCCTCCCTCCCTCCCTCCCTCTCCCTCCCTCTTCTCTCTCTCCCTCCCTCCTCTCTCTCTCTCTCTCTCTCTCTCTCTCTCTCTCTCTCTCTCTCTCTCGTTCCTGCTCCCCCCCCCACGAGCTCATGGCTGCCCTCTACTCCTCTACTTTACTCCTCTCCTCCCTTCCACCCTGCCTCTCATCAACTCCTCTTCTCTCAACTCCTCTCCTCGTGCCCTGAATAAAGTCTGTTCTATACTGTTGTCCCTCAGGGCGAAGGGATGCCTCAGCATGGGCCCTCAGAGCCCCTTCCCCCACATCACACCATGCCCCCACCCAAAACATATCCCTGACCTCTTATGTGTCCATTATGGGATGCTGGGTTTTAGACAGGGGTAAAGAACCTTTCACCTCACACCGGAGGCATGGATTCCTTCAGCTTGTCCAAAGTCACACCGTGGACTGAAAGCACAGCAGGAAAGGACAGGTTGCTTGTCTCTAGAGTTGGGGGCAGGGCTCACCTTCCTGTGGTATCATTGCAGTGTATCTGCTGTTCTTGCCCGATGTGATCACCAGGTACTGGTCTATGCACCAAGATGCCATCCTGAGGTCTGTGGAGCTCTGGCAGGAGTGGCCAAAGAGTTGCCCTCTCTGAAGAGGACAGGGAGCCAGATCAGGGCTAGTTGCTTCTGCAGAGTTGGTGGCAGGTGATGGGGCAAAGGTCAGATCCGCCGAGTAGCGAGTGACTGCAGTAGGCTCAAGTAGGTTTCCAGCCGTGAAAACTTTGGAACTCTTCCCCGAAGCCTTACAGCTCTATAACAATGATGCTCATGGAGGGGTCTTATATACATTTGGGGGTGGGTTGAGGTCTAAAAGGAGATGCTTTCTAATGACTTGGTCTGAGATGTTAGAGATGCCTTATCTGCACATGGAGGAGTTTCAGGGGTTGCCTCTATATAACTAACAGTCACAGTCCTCTCCATGGGGTGTCATGGTCATGTGATCCAGGGCAGGACTCTGGTCAGGAGCAGATGAAACACCTGTCATTCTCAGATGAGGGCACTGGGGCTTTTGAATCCACTCAACCTTACCAAGTTTTCTGTCTGGTGGCACAGTCCACTGCCTCACAGAAAGTGTGGTGCCTCTACATAATGAAATATTACTTCCCTGTTAAACAAAATGGCATCATGAATTTTGCAATGGATGGAACTAGTAGAAAACATCCTGAGTGAGACAACCCAGACCCAGAAAGACAAACATGGTATGCACTCACTTATAAGTGGATATTAGTTGTTAAGTAAAGGAGAATCAGGCTACAATCCACAGACCCAGAGAGGCTAAGTAAGAAAGAGGGCTCAAGGCAGGACACATGGATCTTGCTGGGAAGGACAGATAGAATAGATTTCAAGGGTGTGTGGGGTGGGTAGGGAGGGGAGCAGGTGGTGGGTGGAGGAAGAAAGTAGTAGGAGAGATTACTGGAATCAGGGAGCATTTTGGGAGCGAGATAGAAACATAGTGCAGGGGAAACTCCTTACAAGGGTGACCATAGCAAAGACTCCTAGTTATGGGAATACGGAGCCTGAGCCATCGTCTATAAACAGGCAGTGTTCCCAGCAATCTTCCACCCACAGTCTGTCCTCCCTGCAAGATGTGCTGGAGCTGGGGTTGGAGAGATGGCTCACTGGTTAGAGCACTGACTGCTCTTCCAGAGGTCCTGAGTTCAATTCCCAGCAACCACATGGTGGCTCCCAACCATCTGTCATGGGATCCGATGCCCTCTTCTGGTGTGTCTGCAAATGGCTAAAGTGTACTATCATATAACTAGCTAGCTAACTAACTAAACAAATAAATAAATATGTGCAGGCAATGGTGGCACAGGACTTGTGGGAGTGGCCAGCCATGACTGGTCTGACTTGAGGCCCACCCTAAGAGATGGAGCTCACTGCCTGGATGAACTGGATGGAAGACTGGACAGCCCAGAGACCTAGGATAGAACCAAACACAACTGGAAAAAAAAAAGTTCAACAAATGATTACTAATGATATTCTGCTATACTCATAGATTAACCTAGCCCGTCAGAGAAGTGTCATGCAGCAGCAGATGGGCGTAGGTACAGAGACCCCTGCAGAAGATGACATCATGAGAACAGCACCCACCCTTATAGGGGCTCACAGAGACTGAAGTCCCAATTGTGAACCCTGTGTGGGCCTGAGATGGGTCCTTTGCATATATGTTAGAGACGTGTAACAATAGGTGCAGGGGTGTCTCTGACTCTCTTGCCTGGTCTTGGGACCCCTTTCCTTATACTGGAAGTCTCACCAGCCTTCACGAGAGGTTTTGTGCCTAGTCTTACTGTAACTTGTTACGCCATAGCCACATTTGTTTGACATCCCTGGGAGGCCGACTCAGGTTTTGCAGGGGAATGAAGGAGATGTTGGGGAGACGGGGTGGGGAGTGGTGACTGGGAGGAGTGGAGAGAAGGGAATCGAGGGTGGGGTGTGATGTGTGAGAGAAGAATTTTTTTTTAAAAGTGACTTCAATTTAGAAATCTCATGGAAGCTGGGCTACATACACAAAGAAACTCTGTCTTGAAAAACAAGAAAAAAAGGAAGAAGAGAAAAGAGAGAGAAGAAGAAGAAAAGAAGAGAAAAGAGAGAGAAGAAAAAAAGAAAAGAAAAGAGAGAGAAGAAGAAAAAGAAAAGGAGGAGGGAGGGAGGGAAGGAAGGAGGGAGGGAGAGAGAGAGAGAGAGAGAGAGAGAGAGAGAGAGAGAGAGAGAGAGAGAGAGAGAGAGAGAGAGAGAGAGGAGTATGTATGGTTAGGAGTAGTGATACATGCCTTTCATCCCAAGAAGCACAGGCAGATCTCTGTGCATTTGAGGCCAGCCTGGTCTACAGACTGTGTCCCAGGACAGCTAAGGCTAAACAAAGAGACCCTGAGTCAGAGAAAACAAGTGAACGAGCAATTAAACAACCCCCTCAGAAAACAGTGAAAGAAACAAAAACCAAAAGGAAAGGAAATCTTATGAAGCACCATCTGGGAGGCAAGTTTGTGGTTCTCACAACACTCCCAGGACCCCCCTCTCCTGTCTGTGATTCTTTAGTTGTGGATGTGTTGCCCATTTTTTTAAAGATTTATTTATTTATTATATGTGAGTACATTGTAGCTGTTTTCAGACACACCAGAAGAGGGCATCAGATCCCATTGCAGGTGATTATGAGCCACCATGTGGTTGCTGGGATTTGAACTCAGGACCTCTGGAAGAGCAGTCAGTGCTCTAACCACTGAGCCACCTCTCCAGCCCTTGTTGCTCGCTTTTATGTCAGTGCCACGCACACATCTGGCAAATGGAAAGGTCTCAGCAAGTATTTACGAGAATAAAAATAGGCACAGGAGGCAAATTAAAGCCAGATGAAATCCCACCCCCAGGCATCGCCACAGATTCTTAACAGCTCTGTGGAGCTCAAATCCTACAGAAGAAAATTCTCACAGAGGAGCCCAGTGGGAGAAAACACATTCCTACAGAGCATTCTAAGGAAAGGGCCCCTCAGGCAGACCCCCAAAGTCACAGCTGGAGAAGTGTTTATAGCATGTGTGCAAGTGTGTGTACACGCACACACGTGTGTGACTGTATGTGTATGCATGCATGAGTGTGTGTGTTGATTTTTATTTTTTGCACATCACTCCTTCATTATACTGATCTGGAAAGAGACTTATGATGTTGAGCCCAAACGAGTTCTGAACCCAAACGAGTTCTGAACCCACCCGGTAGGGTCAAGCAGCCGGAACATGATTCAGACAGTGAAAGACAGACTTGGACATGATCAAGGGGCCCTTCACCTCTACCAAACACGGCAATCGGTACAAGGAGTTTATCCCATCTGATATGAGGAATGGCTTATTTTCTGGTGACCACATAGACTGTTTCAACTGCCACTAGCAACCTCAGAGTTGCTTTTGTGTGCTGATATATGTATATATACTATATGTATGTATGTATGTATGTATGTGTTTGTGTATGTGTATGATGTATGTGTATGTGTGCATGTATGTATGTAAATGTAACACATAGACTTGACAACACTTTCTCAGGCCAGCAGCTCCTTTAGGGTTGGAGAGAAAATAAAGTCTTTTAAGTCACTGTGATGTTACCTTCTTACTGGTCATACCACAGTGCAGTTCCTCTCTGACTTCTTCCTACGCAGCTAAACAAGGAACTAAGAAAAACTGTAATTACTGTCTCTCAACTCTCCTGGTACAGATACATCACAGAACAGAAAAGTCAGGCACGGTGACACATGATTGTACTCCCAGCACTGCAGAAGCAGAGAGGATGGGTGCCTGGAGCTCACAGTTTCCACTCCAGTCTAACCAGTAAGTCCCAGATCTAGACCGTGTCTCAAAAACCAAGGTCTCAGCACCTGAGAAAAGACGCCCAAGGTTGTCTGTCCACTGGATGCCACATGCATACCACATACAATATGCATGCGTTACCAAACACTAAGCACCTCCCACGACACACACACACACGCCAAAACAGAACCTGAATTCTCTTTGGAATGTGCTTTGTTTCTTCAACAAAGTGTTTGACCCGCTATATTAGTTTTCCCGATCCCTTTTGCCTCATGTAGTAAAAAATAGTTTATAAATTCCAGATTGGGGTTTCTTCCCACTTTAGACCATCCATGTTCCCAGATGAAAGATGCACACAGCCTTATATCATTAATACACATTAATGATTAATATATTATAATTATTAATTAATTAATATATTAGGCAGCACAATTATGGGCAGCTGCCTACACTTCCTGCTGTTAGAATCTACCTCCTACCCGTAACCCAAGCCGTTACTTACTGTTTATTTAGGCTGCTCTTAGCTCCAATTAGACAGCTGGCCCTTTGGGCCAGGGTCTCTGAGCCCCTACCCCATGGCTCTCCTAGCTTCTCTCATGGTGGCTCCCTCACGTTTTTTACCCTTTCACTGTGGTTTTTTTCTCTTTCTTATTTACCTTTCTATCCACTTATTAGGTTTCTTGGGCTTGAAACCACAAGGAAGGAGCAGGAAGAGAAAAAAAGCCTGCTGTGTGTGTCTTTTATCCAGGAACATAAATGATCTAAGGCGGGAAGAAACTCCACACCAGGATTTATTTAAAAAAAAATATATATATGTTTACTACAATCTTGTTTCTCTAAGGTGTTTATTTAGAAACCTCTCACACTGGATGTGGTGGTGTAGGACTTTAATCTCAACACAAGAGGTAGGAAGAGACCTATGAGTTTGAGGTGAGTTCCAGGCCAACCACAGTGAGACCCTGTCTAAAATAAATGGTGCGTGTATTGTGTGTATGTGTTTTGTGTGTGTGTGTTTTGTGTGTGTGTGTGTGTATGTGTGTGTGTATGTATGTGTGTGTATTGTATGTGTGCATGTGTATGTGTGTGTATGTGTGTGTGTGTTGTGTGTGTGTATGTGGCACTAGGCATGCAAGTAGTGCACAGACAAACATGCAGAAAAACACACACATAAAAACAAATCTCGAGGGCTGGAGAGATGGTTCAGTGGTTAGAGCACTGACTGCTCTTCCAGAGGTCCTGAGTTCAAATCCCAGCCACCACATGGTGGCTCACAACCATCAGTAATGAGATCTGATGCCCTCTTCTGGTGTGTCTGAAGACAGCTACAGTGTACTTGCATATAATAAATAAATCTTAAAAACAAATCTTGAAAAAATTCATATTGAGACCCTTCATAAATTATGCTTATGTGAAATTACGGCCCCTCCCCCAATCCCAAATAGACATTGTGTTAGCTTTCTTTCTATTGCTGCGATAAACCACCAACCAAGAGCAACAGGGTGTCAGTCCACTGAGGGAAGCTACGACAGGCACCTGGAGGCAGGAACTGAAGCAGAAACCCTGATCACACATTTCTCCATGGATTGCTTTTGTTTGTTTGTTTGTTTTTATTTTTCAAGATCGGGTTTCTCGGTGTATCCTTGGCTGTCCTGGATCTCGCTCCGTAAAGATCCACCTGCCTCTGCCTCCCAAGTGCTGGGACTAAGAGGTGTGTGTTGCTGGGCCAGCTCAGCTTGCTTTCTAAATACAGCTCAAGTGTATGGAACGGGTAAAATGGGCCCCAGCAGAGAGCCTCCGCAGAGATGGAATGGACGCTGGCACGCTGTACAGTTACAAATGTGTGATCCAACAGTTACCTCCTGAGCTCTTCGACACCATTGCCTTCATTCTTGGGGTTGCTCGTGTGAGTCCCCACACGAACTAGACACCTTAGCCCAATGCTTCTTCTGAATGCGGTTCCCTCCAGTCTACATTGGAGCCTCAGGCACAAAAGGCTCCAACGGTTCATCTCAGCTACTTACCTTTACCGCCTTGCCCCGCACACGAGGTACCCGAGAGGCAAATCATTGTTCCAACCGTGCATACCAGGACACTGGGCTTCCGTATGATTTGCTGGGGGCCGTGTTTGTTTGTTTCGGTTGTTGTTATTGTTTTTCGGACCTAAAGAGCATCCCATAAAGTAGAACAGCTCATTTGACCCTTTTGTCCTGCCCTTATCCTTGCGCCACCTACAGATTTCCTCTTCCTAAGAATCCCCATAGAACTCCCTGGGGGGGAAACACCCGCTTCAGTTGGCACAGACTGAATAATGCAGATCATTATTAAATCAGAGTCTCCTCAGAACTGGAAGGATTTCCAAATAGCTATTGTTTTCCTGGTAAATTACTGGACCCCGTGGGTATTTTGGGATACACACACATTTGAAATATAAATTTCCTTAACTTGTAACTCAACTTTTCCAGCTCCTCGGAGATTTTTGCTGTCTTCTATAGGATCCAAGACCAAACATTTCCTGAAGACTTTGTTCTGTTTTCTGACCTCCACCTTCTTTCTCCCAAAGCCTGAAGGAGAAATTTATGACCAGTGCAAGAAATCAGTAACATCCTGTGGCCCAAGGTTCAGGTAAAGAACTCAGGGTTGTGAGGCCCTGATTAGTTCTTGGCAGTAAGGCCAGAATGCGTTAACCCTTTGTTTTATGGGTTTTTATTGTTGCTTGGTTGGTTGTTTTTGACTGCCTCTCTATGTCGCCCTAGCTGGTCTGGAACTCACCATGTAGGTCAGACTGTCCTCAAACTCAGAGACCCCTTTATTCCTGGGTGCTGGGACTAAGGGTGTGCACCATAACCAATGGTCATTTTATTTATTCTGTTTTATTAGCTGTCTTCAGACACACCAGAAGAGGGCGTCAGATCCCATTACAGATGGCTGTGAGCCACCATGTGGTTGCTGGGAATTGAACTCAGGACCTCTGGAAGAGCAGTCAATGCTCTAACCACTGAGCCATCTCTCTAGCCCCATAGCTGAGATTTAAATTACCCACTCCTGGAGCTCTTTGTAGGAATAGGTCTTACCTGACATTTGTCTGTATTCTAGGATTTGAAACCAGTTAGTTCTGATTTTCTCTGATGGTTTGTTAAAACCCGGATGGGGGTGTGTTGGCTTAGCAATTGAGTGATAGAATTTGTTTTTTTGTTTGTTTGTTTTAAATTTGATTGGTTTATCCGAATGTACACCTGCACGCCAGAAGAGGGCAGCAGATCCCGTTACAGATGGTTATGAGTTGCCATGTGGTTGCTGGGGACTGAACTCAGGACCTCTGGAAGAGCAGCTCTTAACCCCTGAGCCATCCCTCCAGCTCCAGAATTAGGGTTTTATTAGATGCCTGGCCATCTGAAGAGTCCTGTCATCCCAAATTGGTAATCCCGGAGCCTGGGTGTCAGCTCGCTTCCCTGGTACCGATCAAGCCTGTTTTCTTTGTCTCTTCTAGAATGGCCGCTCTCTCGGATAATGTTTCAAAGTTACAGAATTCTTGCGGATAATTTCTCCAGTCTTGTCTGTACTAGACGTTGTTCTTTCAGGGGGAGGAATCGCACCTCCTCATCTTGGCATCTTAATGGCCTTTCCCATCCCAGGGGCTGGTCCAGAGCCAGTGGATGCTCCTAATATGAACTGGCGCTGGTGGGGCGGTCCTAGACAGCCAAGACAACTTCTGGCCCTGCCAACAGTCATTTCAAGTCTCACCAACTTCTTTCTTCATCATGGTGCTCCAAGGATGCCTTCAGGAGAAAAAAAAAATGATCCTCAATTCAAGTTATGACTCCAGCTGTATCTCCTGTTACCAGGAAACCCTCACCCCAGGCCGACAAGCCCCCTAAAGCTTTCAGTTACCTCTGCAGACCTATCCATCCACCGGGGCTGGAGATGCACCGGGAGGGTGAGGTTGGCAACGGGCAGGGAGAGCTGCCGGGGTCCCGAGCTGGGGGCGCTGCCTGCAGCGTGGGGCAGCTCTGGTTGCTGCCTCTCCCCGCCTTCCCCATCCCCAAGGAGGACACCCCTCCTTCCGCCCGCCCGCTTCCAGCCCTCGCGCGCGCGGTTCCGCCTCCTCGCGCCGCCCTCGCAGGGAGCCTCGCCGGCGAGCGCGGAGAGCGCCCTGGGATGGGACTTGGAGGCGGCGGCTTAGGACACGGCGTAGGCGCGGGATCCTCGGTCGCGCGCCCAGGGAGCTCTGCGGTCCTCTGCGGGGCGAGGCGGCGGACCACGGAGACGGACCCTCCCGGCTACGCCCCTGCCTCACTTCCTCGGTGCTGCAGGTGAGCGCGGCGCGCTGACCCGGGCGCAGACAGACGACCCCACCGACCCACAGATGCGCAATCTGTCCCGCTCCGGGGGAGCCGCTGTGTCCACGGGAGAGTGGGAGAGGAAGGCGGCGTGGCCGAGTGTCCTCAGCTGGGAGAAGTCCCGCCACGCCGAGCCAGGCGCGGGACACACGGCCCGGCAGTCGTCCACGGGTGCCCCGCGGGGGCGCTGTGCCGCGCTGCTGGGACACTCAGTCCCGCTCCACACTGACCAGGGAATGGGGACTTGTTGAGTGGGTTTCCAGTGACAGTCTATCTACCAGGTAGAAAATAACTTGGTTACCCCCTATAGACCAGGGTCGTCTAGATTTCCTTTGCCTCCTCTGTCTGGCTCAGGCTTCCTTGTATTTCGTGTTGCTAGAAGACTGGAGGACATTTTGGGGAGAGGGCAGAGCAGTATGGGGACAATCTCTTGTAAGGTCTCCAGGAGTAGGTGTTCTGGAGATACTCTACAGTAACAACTGTGGAGCGCTCACAGTGCATGTACAAAGAGGGCAGTTCCCATCAGCCTTTGAGGGTTGGACAATGAAGCTGAAAGGTTAAAGGGCAGAGGCATGGGAATCAGTAAGGCCTCGTTCAAACCACAGCTACTAAGTTTTACAGGTTGGAGTAAACTTGAGAGTTTCAGGGTTCTCGTCCACCTAGAGGGAATTTTAATGCCTACGGGGTTAAATGCGATTTGACGGGAGCACAGAGAATAGTTCTAGAAGTCTCTTACGGCTTGTGGGCTCTGCCACCCACCTTTCCAGAACAGGAAGGAATCTGTGTGAACATTGAATTCACACCCCACTCCTAATTCTAGGGCAAAGCCTTTTGAGGGTTGCTCTGAGATGGCAGATAACTTATATGTGTTAATGGAGTTTATTCTGGCACATTCTTCCTGCCTTCTTTCAAAGTGATAATTTCACAAAGCCAGTCGAGATACCAAGGTGAGTTCGTGGCGTGGAAGGCTTCCTCTAAGCCTCTGGAGTTTTTTTTCTCTCAGAAACTCCACCGGAGGAGGTGGAGGCTGCAAGTTTTCATCTCCTGTCTCACTTCTTTTTCTGCTTTTATTCCACTTGGTAGAATTCAGCTTCAGACCCCCACATCACCAGCCAGATATTTTCTATAAACCCAGGCTTCGGAGGGCCTGATTTCCAGGGTCCAGACCCCGGAGGTCAGGAGACACGGGGCCTGAAGTTCATTGCTGAGGGTATCAGTTAATTGAACTGTGAGACACCCTTGGACAACTGGCAGATCAAACTCCTATTAGACAAGGCCATTCGCGTCTGACAGGAAAAGGCTAGGCGAAAGCCGGACATGGTGGTGCATGTCTATAATGCCGGCACTTGAATCCTGGCACCAGAAACAGGAGGATGAAAAGTTCGAGGTCATCCTTGATTATATAGTAACTTTAAAACAAACCTGAACTACATGGGACCCTTTCTCAAAAAACTAAAAGAGGGAGGAAAAAAAGACAATTGGGATGAGGCTCAAGATTTTAGGAAGATGAACCACTGGAGAGTTTGCCTAGAAGCAGTTCTTACTGGTAACTAAGAGAAGGCACAGAGATAAGGGGGTGGGAAGGAGAGAGAGAGGGAGAGAAAGCCTGGTCTTAGTGGAAGCTGCGTGAGTGAGGGGTGACCAAGGGGATGCTGGGATTGGTAGGGCCGACTGGAGAGGTAACACCAGCCAGGCCAGCAAGGGCCTTTCCTGGAGTTTTCTTCCGGCATTTGCTTGCTGGTTCTATCCCATGAGCAGCCTCCTGTCCTGGGAGTCTCTGGGGGAAGCTAAGCGGGATTCCCTTCTCTGTCTAACGTGAACGTGGGGATGATGCGCAGGGCTCTGGGGATGGCTGGTACGCCAGAGAGTGGTGTGCATGGTGTTGCTAGGAAACAGTGCCGGATGCTCTTTCAAGAGCTCCCAGAGCTCCAGCCCATTAGGTCACCTTTAAGTTCTGTAGTAGAATTCAGCCGCCAGTCACCACAGCATGAAGGCGGCTTAGTTGGCAGGGCTGGGCTAAATTTCAGAGCCCTTGGACATCGTTGGTAGTGACAATGACCTGGACATATGAGGGAAAGCAAGAGAAGAGTTCAAAGCACGATGCTTGACATCTGAAGAACCAGACTTCCAGTCCTATCTCCTCATACCTGTAGGGACTTTAAAAAAAAAGTGTGCTCCGTGCCTCAGTTTCCTCCAATCAGGCGTAGGATTGTTGGGGAAACTGAGCTCACTTGCACTTGCCAAATGCTTAATGTCTGGCTCTGAGCAGAGGCTTGGTACTTACTGTCTATCCTTATGACCCTGGCTTTGGTGAGATCTGTCAAAGGTCAAGTGACAGGTTCTGAGATCCAAGTGGAGGTCATGGGACTCCACCCCGTACTCTAGGTTTCAAACTCACTTGGTTGAAACAGAAAATTTCACAAAATAGCTGCCCGTAAAAAAAAAAAAAAAAAACAGCGACTGAGCGGGCTCGATGTTCCGGGAGCGCTGACAGGGAAGCCACCGTCTACCCATGGATGTGCCCAGTGAGAGGTCAGACGCTGAAATGGGTCTTTCTGTTGGCTCTAGGAGAAATGTGACGCCTCATGTTTTCTCAGTTCTAAAACTGATTGTTTTTTTGTTTGTTTGTTTGTTTTTGGCCCTGGTCCCTTCTTCCATCTCAAAACCAGGACCAGCATCTTCTAACTTCTCTGTCCTGTTTCCCATTCTCCCTGTCTCTGTATCTCTCTCCTCCCTAACCGGTCTATTTCCCTCCCTTCCTCTCCCCGTCTGCCCTACCTTCTCATTGCCTTTCACCTGTTACTGTCTCTCAGATTCTTATACTTACATTGGGCCCATGAGGAAATGACTCATTCGACTCTACCATCTTGGAACGTGACTCAACCAGACCAGCTGAGTTCCTTTTTGAGCCCTTGGTTGTTCTCAAACTCAGGCCAGAAGTAGCTACTCCTGTTCCTTTTGTATTTTCTCAATTTCTTGGACCAACCACAACTTTTTTTTTTTTTTTTAAGATTTGATTGTTTATTTTATTCATATGAGTACACTGTAGCTGTTTTCAGACACACCAGAAAAGGGCGTCGGATCCCATTACAGATGGTTGTGAGCCGCCATGTGGTTGCTGGGAATTGAACTCAGGACCTTTGGAAGAACAGTCTGTGCTCTTAACCCCTGAGCCATCTCTCCAGGCCCCCAACCACAACTTTTTATTCTGGGCCCTTAACAGACTGTTCCCCCAACAACAGAATTAGGTGATTTTTTTTTCCAGTCTAGAAATTTTTAATATGCAGCCCTCCATTTCCAGTGAATCCATTTGCATCAGTTTCTCATGTAACAAGGCATTGCAAATTTAATTGCTC
This sequence comes from Micromys minutus, assembly GCF_963924665.1. Lineage (NCBI taxonomy): Eukaryota > Metazoa > Chordata > Mammalia > Rodentia > Muridae > Micromys > Micromys minutus. The sequence goes on from NC_137968.1 coordinate 1,347,731, forward strand.
AGACCAACACAAATGCACTAGCTTATTTCGGTAGAGGTCTGAATTCTGAATGATTCTCATTGGGTAAAATCCATTGTCCTCAGGACTGGTGCCTTCAACTTCCAGAGGCTTCCTGCATCCTTGACCGGAATGTTCCATGAACGTCACGATGCCACCTGCTGGGCTCTCTCTTCTGTTTCTGTTGAGGACCCTTGTGATTATGCTTGGGTTCCTTGCCTAGTCCAGGGTCATCTCACCATTTTTGCTTTATTTTTTTTTTTTTTACATTTATTTATTGTCATGTATGTGAATGTTTCTTATGCCTGGCATCCTCACTGGCCAGAAGAGGGCATCAGATCCTCTGGACCTGGGGTAACAGTGACTACGAACTTCTGTGTGGGTGCTGGGAACTGAGTCTAGATCAGCAAGACCTGGTGATTATTAAAGCCCTTTATTATTATTATTTCTTCCTTCCTTTCTTTTTTTTTTTTTTTTTTTTTTTGAAGTAGAGGTATTACTGTGTAGCTCAGGCTGGCTTTGAGCTCATGATCCTTTTTTTTTTTTTTTTTAAAAAAAAGATTTATTTATGAGTACACTGTCGCTGTCTTCAGACACACCAGAAAAGGGCATCGAATTCCATTACAGATGGTTGTGAGCCACCATGTGGTTGCTGGGAATTGAACTCAGGACCCTTGGAACAGCAGCCAGTGCTCTTAACTGCTGAGCCATCTCTCCAGCCCTGAGCTCATGATCCTAATGCAGCTTTCTGAGTTGCAGACATTACTGCAGAGTGCTTCACCATATCCGGTATCTCTCTCTTTTTAAAATTAATTTGTTTTATGCATGTGAGTATACTGGAACTCATCTTCAGACTGTAACTGTCTTCAGAGGGCATCGGATTCCATTACAGATGGTTGTGGGCCACCATGAGGTTGCTGGGAATTGAACTCAGGACCCTTGGAACAGCAGCCAGTGCTCTTAATTGCTGAGCCAGCTCTCTAATATTTCTGTTTTTTAAAAGTTTTTTTTTTTTTTTCTTTTAAAGGTCATTTGATTAGCGGTCTTAATTCTTGTTCTTAATTTTGTTTAGGACAGGGACACGTTTAGAACACTATTATTCTCCCTCACAGGGCTTGAGAGGATGCTCTGGGAGGTGGCAACGGTACAGCCTTGTTTACTAACCATTCCTCTCTAGGAGATACAGGATGGTGAGCGGGTCCTGGGAAGCAGTCCTTATACGCTTCAATTCTGGCTGGCCCATAGCAGGATTTGAGAACCGAGCCTTGCTTAGCACTAAGTGCTTATCTGGGTTGTAGCTCCATAGGAGAATGCTCGCCTAGCATGTACAAGGACCAGGTTTTAGTTCCCAGCATGCACTTATTTCTCGGGGCACTAGGGATTGAACTCTGAACCTTACAACATGCTAGGCAAGTGCTTTTGAAACTGAAAGACAGGTAACTGAGTCCAGACACTCAGGGAACAATGTAACTACCTGCCGGCTCCGTATCTCTGAAGCTCCTCACTGAGTCCGAGTGGATCACTACCTATCTTCTGAGGTACCACTGTCGACAAAGATTAATTTCTAGAATTAAACTTTTTGTGATGTTAACATATGGAGAAGTGCACAGGTCAAGGAAGCTGCTGGGTGTGGACAAGGGTCTGAACCACAATCAGCAGAATGATCCCAGCACCCAGAATTCCTGTTAATACCCATCTCTGTGTGCTAATCCTCTCATGTAGCCACACTACTGACTGGAGTGCAGATTAGTATTTTATCTTATTCATTATTATATTGATGGTTTATCATGTATACCATGTATCATGTTGTAGACAAAGCAGTGATTCGTTCCCACTGCCACACTACTCAGCTATTAGGACCTGCTAAAATAGTTTCCAGTCACACTTTGTTTCTAAAGTGTAGCGATCGCCTATCTCACCAGCAAGGAAGATGCACCACACAGGATCCTTCTACAGGCGTTTATTGCGGGTTTGATTGCAGAGCCCAGAAACCAACCCTCCTTATATATGCTTAGGAGGACTGTGTCGCCACCTGATTGGTGCATTCTGTGTGCCCTAATTAGCATACTTGGAGTCAGCATGAGTCAGCAAAACAGGCATATGTGCATGCGCACTTAGGTTGTTTATCTCAAAACTGGCCACCCTCCCTTCCGGCTGGGCGCCATCTTGTAATGGCGAATGCGGTGGCTTCCCACACTAAAGGGTGACACCTACCCAGTACCTCAGTTGTCTTATCCAGTCAGACCTAAATGGAGACACTGTATGGTGTCTGCAATGGAGGGTTGATGCTGCAGGGAGGAGAGGGAGAGAGAGAGAATATAAGAGTGTATATGAGAGTATGAGTGTGGGTACCCAATAGCAGAAACCCTGGAGCTGGAGTTACGGGAGCTGCCAAAAATAAGTTCTGGGAACTAAACTTCAGTCTTGGAAAAGCATCAAGTGCTCTTAACTCCCGGACTAAGGATGATTTAAAAAAGAACAACGCAGCGCATAGCTAGGTGGTTTAGAGTATGGATGTATGCTTTCAGAACACTAACTGGAAACCTGTAGGGATGCCGGCCCCTAGTCCGCTCTGCCACAGGGCACGGCCACTTGGGGAGGTGGGAAGTGGGGAGTTTGACCCAGCCTATTCCACACCTCACCAGGGCATCTGGGGGCTGTAGAAAAGCCCAGGACACAAATCGGAGGGTGGGAAAGGACAGTCTGAGGCATGGGAAAACCAGAGCTGGTTTGGGGGTCCATTGGCCTGCGGACGAGGGCAGAGCATCTGTTTGTCATGCACTTGGACATCCAGGGGCCATGGCGGGTGGGAGGGAAAGAGAGTTTCCGTGGTGATTGTGCTTGGCTTGATAGCTAGCAGGCTTGGTAGTGGTTGTGGCTGGGAGCGCAGAGAGGCCTTATGGCAGGTCTATAGGCCTTCTCCAAGGCTCCCCACAGAGGATGTGGATGAAAAGAGAGTCTGTGGTTCTAAACCATTTGTTGCCATGGTGGAAAGTGGATGTGTAAAACCACACCCCACATTTCGGGGTGGGGGGGCTGAGATTAAATACCTTTTGCAGGGAGGAGTGTCTGGAAAGGAAAGCTTATTGGCTAAGCCCTCAAGACCTCTAGATACCTCATTAGCATGAAGATCTTTGTTTTGAGCCTATGTAACAACAAGTCAGGTCTCTTTTCCTATTGTCTTGGTCTGAGATGTTAAGGATATGAAAGGGCTTGGGGGCATTGCTCTTCCATGATTGATGGCCACTAATCTATGGGGGACTGTGACTAGTGATGGGCCTGGTGCCTGGGAGCAGGTGACACACCTATTGTCCCTTCAGAGTCTCTGGGACTTAACCGAGGTCCAAAGGTCCTTAACCAAGGAGCAGGCTATCTGTCACCGTGCACTCCCTTACAGTGACTGTCCACATGGTTTGTAAATTAGGACTGCTGGCCTGGGATAAAATTTCTAGTGACATAGAATACATGGATTAGAAATTGGCAGTGTCCCAAGCAACCTAGAAGTGAGCATGCTAGGGACCTCAGAGGCATCTTTAGTGTTAATACATCATCTGTGTCAGAAAGGCAAGTAACACTCAAAAACATCTTTTTTTTTTTTTTTTTTTTTTAATGTATATGAGCACACTATAGCTGTTTTCAGACACATCAGAAGAGGACATCAGATCTCATTACAGATGGTTGTGAGCCATCATGTGGTTGCTGGGAATTGAACTCAGGACCTCTGGAAGAGCAGTCAGTGCTCTTCACCACCGAGCCATCTCTCCAGGACATCATTTTATGAAAACAAAACCAGAACTTTGATTTATACAAGCTTTTCACCAAAAAGCATTATTATTATTTTTTTAATTCATATACAGTTTTACAATTTAAGACATCTTTAGTATGGATCCGTGGCACATTTTGATAGTTCATCTTTAGTCCTTTAAAAATGCATGTTTAATGTTTACATTGGTCAAGAAATTGCATGTGATGGGCTAAAGAGGTGGCTTGGTGGTTATGAGCACATGTACCCATACATGCATGAAGGCAAAACACTCACACATACAAAATACAATAAATAAGTCTATGTTTTTTTAAAAAAGATTTATTTATTTTTATGAGTACACTGTAGCTGTCTTCAGACACACCAGAAGAGGGCGTCAGATCCCATTACAGATGGTTGTGAGCCACCATGTGGTTGCTGGGAATTGAACTCAAGAAGAGCAGTCAGTGCTCTTAACCCCTGAGCCATCTCTCCAGCTGAAGCCTTATGTTTTTAAACATTATTTCAAACAGAAACTGCACGTGAGGGTCCTGCCATTAGAGTTGAGAACCTTCTATTACAGTTGCCTTCATTTGAGCAAATGTAGTCATTAAAGACAGGGGCTTGAGCTACCAGTTTGCTTTGGCCTTTATCGATCTTCTTTCGAATAGGCATTTGTCCAAAACATCAATCCTATACAAACTTATTTACAGAATTTGGAACCAGCATGTGGGAGACACAGGGGACAGGGTGTCATCACGAAGAGTAGCCCGTGCCTAGACAGGAAGAGGTTTGAGGTAGCAAGAAGAATAGGGACACAGGTAACAAGTCCATCTGTGATGTGTGGAAGCCAACCCTTGTGAAAACCAGAGGATTTTTACTGCCTGAGTGACCCACAAGTCAAACATGGAGGGCTGAATATCCTCTTGATTAATACAGAGCGTAGGCACTGGAGGACATGGGCCCAGCATAGGCAAGGTCGCCCTTTGCAAAACAATCTGGGTGCTTCCGGCTCTACTTGGAAGCCTTGGGTAAATGTGGGGACATCCATATTGTAGAGATGGCCAGTGGTCAGTCATGGAGGGTCTTGAGGGTAATATTTGTTCAGTGAGGCCATCGGCAGACCTTAAACAGATGAAGAAGCCACAGAGAGGGCGTTTCAGCAGTGCCCCAGAGAGTCTGGGTGTGAAAGGCCTAGACTGCAAAACTGGCGCAGCCATGGAAGCAGCTGGGAGAGAAGAAAGTGAAGTTTGCGCATTTCTGACTACGGCCAGGATGCAGAGGGCAGATGGAAACTGGCTTGCATTTACTGGTCTAGGTGTAGACAGCTAAGCCAAGGGGTAGCCTTGACCACCGACGGACTTGAGGAAGAGAAGATGAGCTCCTGCCTACACAAGCTGGTCTGGCAGCAGATCCTCACCTCTGGTTGGAAGTCACAGCCCTGTCAGGTCAACCCGGTAATAACCAGGGTGTAAAATTTTGAATTGTCCGTGGGTACCTTTATGTTCTAGCATATACTGGCTGGTCGTGCAAGAGATGGCGATTCTGATAACAGGTGGAAGGAAGACAGGAGAGCCCACCTCTGAGATTTATTCTCAGCATGGCCCGGTTATCTGTAAATGCTCAGAGTCACATATTGATATATGCTGACAGAGGTCTGTGAGGGACACAGTTGCCTACCCGATGTCCTGAGAGGTGGCAGGGGGAGAATCTTCATGGTTTTACCAGTTAACCAGCTCTGAGGCCTTGGAAGGTCTCCATCTATAAACCTTAGGGTTCTGTCCTCAGAAGTAAGAGCTTGTCTGCTTTGGTTGGGATCAAATGAGATGACAGTTTGCAGAATACCGGATTTCCTTCACTCAGCCAACATTAATGCCCTTCCCACTTTTTCCCTTAATTACATTTAAATTTTTATCGGATGAATTTGTGTGTATATGTGTCCATGAGCACACATGGAAGTTGGTTCCCTGCTACCAAGTGGGATAGAACTCAGACGGCCATGTTTGATAGCAAGAGCGTTCACCCACTGAGCCATCTCCCAGCCTGCCATTTCCTTTTCTTATGTGAATGGGGCTATAGACTTTTCTAGAAGAGCAGGGTACTATGGGCCTGCAGTCTTGTTTAGGAAGAGACACCGCTTCCATGTCCTGCCTCTTACTGATGGTTAATTAAAGACCAGAGAGTTATGACTCACAAGTGAGGTCTCTCAAGATCCATAGCTCCTTGTTCCTGACTGTGGAGGGACCCTACTTGCCCGATGAGTCAGATAGTGATGCTTAGAAGGCCCCCAGCTGTTAGAGCACCCCTTTTTCTCTGTCCCAGTCTCTTGGTAAAGCTGCATAAAAGAACTCATTGTCTCACGGAAAGGAGACAAATGGCCAGAACAAAAGTCAAAGCGCCTGTGGTATTATTTCCAAACATTCTTTCTGTCCCCCCTCCCCCCTTGCTTCACTGTTTCTCACAGAAAAGCTCTCAGTTGCTCAGAGCTGAAAGGACTGTGCTGAAAAGCCGGCTCATTTTTCTCTTAGGGATGTTACATCTTCTTCAGACGCCAAACCAAGAGAGCACCGTTGACTTGAGGACATGCATCGACTTGCTATTATGTGAAAAGCCCATATTGTCCGATTATAATAAGTATATTACATAACATCGCCATTACTATGCATATAGAATCTTTCTTATTTTAGTTAGCATGTATTGGTGACTACAGTAGTAGATTTCATTATGACTTTTCAGTCACATGCCCAATGCGTTTGGACCGTATTTGCCCCCATTACCCTTTCTTGTTCCCCTCCTGGTTTGACTCCTCCCCTTCCTCTTCCCAGCTCATATACTTTCATGTCTTTTAGCTTTAATTGGGGTTCACGTGGAGATGGGGAACAACTTTGTAGAGTCAATCTTTCTAACTGGATCTCTAGCCATGAGAAGCAAGTACTTTATCTCCTGATCTGTCTCACTGGCTTTCATGTCTGTGTGGTGCATGCTCCATCCCGCCCCAGTCTCTGTCTCTGTGCCTGCCTGTCTGCCTGTCTGCCTGTCTGCCTGTCTGTCTGCCTGTCTGCCTGCCTGTCTGCCTGTCTGCCTGTCTGCCTGTCTGCCTGTCTGCCTGTCTGTCTGCCTGCCTGTCTGCCTGTCTGCCTGTCTGCCTGTCTGCCTGTCTGCCTGTCTGCCTGTCTGCCTGTCTGCCTGTCTGCCTGTCTGTCTGCCTGCCTGTCTGCCTGTCTGCCTGCCTGCCTGCCTGCCTGTCTGCCTGCCCCCCCCCCACTCTGTGTGTGTGTGTGTGTGTGTGTGTGTGTTAAGGTTGGTTACAGGAGCAGGGGCAACTTCCAATGTCTACAGCACCGCAGAAAACGTCTCTCCTTCTCCTAACAACCATTAGCTACCTAGAAATCCTCCTTGGGGAGGGACATGGCCTGGGAGCTTGCCTCCCTGCATGGGGTGGGGAATATTAACAGGCCCACCCAACCTCATGCAGGTCTTGTATAGGTAATCAGAGCTGCTGAGAGCTCACCCAAGCTATGGCTAGGGCATGCCCAGAAGACAGTGTCCCACAATACTCCAACCCTTCCTCCCGCTTTTCTTCGATGCCATTCCTTTATTTTAAATAGCTTTTTTTTTTTTTTGAAGTTTAACTTACAATGGAGTTTGTTAATTTTAAAGGGTATGATTTGGTAAGTTTCAACAGATACATCGCCCCATCATAACCATAAGGTAAACAGCCTTCTAGCCTTCGTTTTGGCTTCTCCCTGGCTGGCTCCCTTTTCTTACTCACAAGCCCATTGGTTTTCTTCCTGCTCTTGTTGTATAGTTTTTGCCCTTTATTAACATTCCTCTAGTCAGAGAATTCAGAGCGTAGTCCTTTTGTGTCCGGGTTGCTTTACTTGGTGTGGTTCTGGGGTTCAGATGGCAGAGCGTTCCTAATTGCTCAGTAGGACTCCGGTGTATTCTGATCTGTTCCCCACTCATAAGCTGATGGTCATTGGGTTGTTTTCCATGTTCAGCATTGGAAAGAAAGCACAGCCCCTGTAAGCATCTGAGAAAGAGTTAAGGTGTGTATGGATGCTTGTGTCTTCTGAGTAAGTGCGTAGGGTCAGGGCTCAGAGAGGGCAATGCTTTCGATTTTCCTGGGGTTGAACGGTTTCCCAGGGTGTGGCGTTTTGGCGCTAAAAGCATGGATGAATAGAGACATTAAGTTACCTGGTGTGGTGTTATTTAGGTATAACTTCACAGGAAGCTGACAACTGTGCTCCAAAATGACACACTACTTGACATGCTTAACAGCAAATCATGAGGGTTCCAAGGTCCTTGCATCCTTTCAAGGTGGCAGGCATTGTGTTGTGGTGGCTGCCCCAGCAGGTGTGTTGAGGTGAGGTGCGTTGTGGTACCTTTGTCTGTATATTTCCTTAATAATTAACATTTAAACGTCTTTCTGTTGCCTGCTGCCTCTCAACTCCTTCTCCAGCTCCATGTCTGCCTGGACACTACAGTGTTTCCCACCATGGTATAATGGACGGAACCTCTGAAACTGTAAGCCAGCCCCAGTGAAATGTTTTCCTTAATAAGAGTTGCCTTGGTCATGGTGCCTTCCCACAGCAATAGAAACCCAAACTAAAGCATTCTTCAAACCTTTGCATATTTTCAAGTGCTCATTCTTTTTTTTATTATTGAAAAGGGTATACATTTTTATATTAACTACACAAATAATTAATTATATATATTTATAAATATCTCCTACCATTTTATGGCTTACCGTGCCATTTCCTTTTGAAATAAGAAAAATTTAAATACTTTCAGATACTTATATGTAGTTAAAAAACCTTGAATTGGGGGCTAATGAGATGCGAAAAGTTGTCCATTGCCAATCCTGACAACCTAAGTTTGATTCCTGGAATCCACATGGTAGAAGGAAAGAACCAAGTTTTTAAGTTGTCCTCTGAGTTTCCTGTGCATACTGTAGCATACATGTATCATATATATGTATACAAATATATAAAATAAATAAATGCTAAAAGCTTTTAAAAATTATGAGCTTCAGCATTGTTTTGTATGTAAACACACTATCTGGCTTCATGCTAATGAAACGGTTCACCATGACCACATTAGGGTATAGTCTCTGCTAATTGTGTGCAGAATAATAAAAATAACAAAGTGAGCTGGCAAGATAGCTCAGGGGGTAAAGATCCTTGTCCCTGAATCTGACACCTGAGTTCAATTCCTAGAATTCACATAGTGGAAGGAAAGAACTGACTACCACAAGTTGTCCTCTGACCTACATGTGCACACTGTGGAGTGTGCATGACCCCACCCCCAATAAATAAATAAAGGGAAAAAAGTGTAACAAAAATAGCATACTAGGGATTTGCATTTCCTTAAATATAATAATGTATTGTTTTAAAATTATAGTATAATCACATCAGTCCCCCTCCCTTTTCTCTCCCCAGTCTCTTCCAGGCACCCCCTTGGCTCTCTCTCAAATTCATGGTCCTTTGTCTTTCATTGGCGTACGACCCCGCTCAGTGTGTATAATGTTACCTGTATGATGTGGGGGCTGACCACTTGTTATTGGAAAGCATGTGATCACGGAAGGGGCTCGTCCCTGAAGAAGACCACCTCTCGCTCTCCACATTTCCCAGTTGTCCGCATTCTTGGTAGAGGCCTTAGGCCCTGTGAACTTTCCCCCCTCATGAGTTATCCATGGGTGGTGACGGTGCTCAGGTCTTGTTTAGGAGCTGTGATGAGTTTTCACGGGTCTTGCATCTCTAGCATTTCTAGGGCTCACACCCTCACTGCAACCCTCCTGCTCCTCTGGCTTTCACCGTCTTTCCAGCGCCTTCTCCACAGTGACTCCCGAACCTCCCACGCAAAAATGTATCGCAAGCGCATCAGTGGGGACTGGGCACAGCACCATCTCTCCATCTCTTAGTTGTGATGTTCCATAATGGTTCTTTTGCAAAGAAACGTTTCTTTTTGTTCTTGTTCTTGTTGCTGTTTTGTTTGTTTTTGAAACGGGTCTCCTTTGTGTAAACCCAGATCTGTAGACCAGGCTGGCCTCAAGCAAACAGAGATCCACCTCTCTCTGCTCCTGAGTGTTAGGATTCAAGGCGTTTGACACCACCCGGGGGCTAAGAAGTTTCTTTGGTAAGGGGTATGAACTGTCCTTAACTGTAAGGATAAATATTTAGAGTATGGGTAGAAATTGTACTGGTTTAGTAAAGTTGGGTTTAACCCGTTTTTAGATCAGAGCCTGGTATAGTGGTGAGCATTTGAGTCACAATACTGGGGAGACAGAGGCAGGAGGACATCCTTGTGAGGTGGAGGCCAGCCAGAGTCAGACAGTGGAGCCCTATTTCAACAAATTACAAAAATCATAGATGAACATGTATACATCTTTGGCTCCAGTGCAGAAGGATACGGATAACAACAGATACGGCTGGACGGATGGCTCAGTGGGAGGTGCTTGTCCCCCGGTTCGTGATATATTTATGTATGAACTAAGCAGATTGAACTGGACCATAGTCTACTACAGAAACCAGTCAGACTCAGAAAGATACAATTCAGCAACTCGCTGACAGTGATGGTGGCTCACTGTCTGTGTCACAGTGACTCACAGTGATGGTGTCACACCATCTGTCACAGTGACTCACAGTGAGGAGTCACACCATCTGTGTCATAGTGACTCACAGTGATGGAGTCAAACCATCTGTCATAGTGACTCACAGTGATGGAGTCACAACATCTATGACATAGTAACTCACAGTGATGGAATCACACCATCTGTCACAGTGACTCACAGTGATGGAGTCACACCATCTGTGCCATAGTGACTCACAGTGAGGAGTCACACCATCTCTCATAGTGACTCACAGTGATGGAATCACACCATCCGTGTCATAGTGACTCACAATGATGAAGTCACACCATCTGTCACAGTGACTCACAGTGATGGAGTCACACCATCTGTGTCACAGTGACTCATAGTGATGGAGACACACCATCTGTCACAGTGACTCACAGTGATGGAGTCACACCATCTGTCACAGTGACTCACAGTGATGGAGTCACACCACCTGTGTCATAGTGACTCACAGTGAGGAGTCACACCATCCGTGTCACAGTGACTCACAGCGAGGAGTCACACCATCTGTCACAGTGACTCACAGTGATGGAGTCACACCATCTATGGCTTAGCAACTGTGTGATTAATATCCAGGCATTATGAAAACAACTAATAGATTTTAAGATTCAAAAAAGAGCCCAAGGCTGGAGAGATGGTCCAACTGTTTTAGAAAGTATTTAATTCCAATCCAGGGTTTCAACCCTGCTTTGACCATTTAGTTCACGGATAAAAGACGCTTACAACCTCTGCATTTACAAGGAGCCTAATCAGCATAAGCTGTGCAGATATCTGCCCTCTCTGCTATTAAAATCTGTTTCCTATGGCTAACCTTGAGTTATTACTTACAATGTTTCATCTGGGCTGCTGTAAATTCCAGTTGTCCAGCCCTCAGGGCCAGGCCTTCATAAACTCATCTAAACCATGTCGACTTCTCCTTGTGGTTCTTTTTTAACCCCCACCCGAGGCCTGGGAACCCTAAAACCTGCCTCTGCCTCTTCTGCCCAGCTATTAGATGTTAGCATCTCCGTTTACCAATCAGAAATAAGCTGGGGCAAACATCACTTGGGTCCACATGCAGACCTCAGGGGTTGTCTCCCTCAGGGGCAACCAGGTCTTGGGGACCTGCACTTGGCATTAAATACAGAGCAAGAGACCAAAGTCAACACTCACCAGAAAGGCGAGCTCCGACTGCTCTTCTGAGGACTGAGGCTCAGTTCTCAGCACCCACTTGATGACCCCCAACCTTCTGTAACTACAGTTCCACGGGATCTGCTGCCCCCTGCTGGGCTCATTCATGTACTGCACAGAGACATAAATGCAGGCAAAAACACCTACACGCATAAAATCATCATAAAAAAGAAAAAGAGAAGATAGTTCACGTTTTCTTCCTTTTTCTTTTCAGAAGGAATCTCAGAGTTAGTGGTATAAAAAGTCCAACTAGAGGATTCTAAACTATTTAAATAAGGGAAGATAGACAAGAGTTATGAATAAATTTAGGCAAATTACTTGTTTGAGTTACTGTTAGAATCCAATCACTCAGTGTTTTCAAAGCCTTTGGCCCAGTACCTGGCATAGAGAAAGATACCAAATAAATAAATAGTTGCCTATTTTTAATACAACTTTGATACTTAGTAAAAAGTTTCCGGAATTGGCAGGTTCCTCAGCTGGTCAGCTCCTAAGATCTGCTGAGCAGTGCTTGGTGTGTGTGTGTGTGTGTGTGTGTGTGTGTGTGTGTGTGTTTTAATTCCGGAAACTGGTATTTGCCTCACCCCTGCCCTCTTTCTGCCTGTATCAGTTTTAAACAGCCATGGCCTTGCAGAAAAGGACACCTGGGGAATCTACATTGTGTCAGTTTAGGTTTGTGCTTGATCAATGCTATATGTGACCCTGACAAGCTGGCTGGCTTCACCGAGCCTTTGGGAATGCAGGATGAATGCTAGCTTAATGAATGAATTCATCCACCTACAGCACTTAGATGTGACTGGCACAGGAACGGGCTGAGGACAGAGTTCTGGCTGCATTATGTTCCCTCTTAATGAATGAATACAGGCTTGCTGTGGTGTTACATGACAAGCTGAGGCAGGAGGATGATGAGTTCAAGATCTACCCGGATTACATAGCAACATAGAAAACAATGCTGGAGGCTGGGGCTGGAGGCTGGGGTTGGGGATTAGGGGCTGGAGGCTGGGGTTGGGGGCTGGAGGGTGGGCTTAGGAGCCCACAACTGGCACAGTCATTAAACCCATATCAGCTCCACATTGATTTCTAGGGGCATTAATGTCTATTAATTTGTGCAGTTTGCTATTGATAGCCAGAAAGACCATGATTATCTGAATTCTAGGATCTCTTTTCCTTTTTTATTTTTCAAATCTGAGATGTAGAATGTGCCTATGAGTAACAAATAGTAACTTGAATTGATTAAAACCCTCCAAGATACATCAGTGATCCAAGGTGATAAAGGACTTCCCACGGCTCAGGGGTGCTCCAGAGGACCTGGACAACATATGCCATCCACGTAGCATGTTTGGGACCTGAAAAATCAGGGCAGCAGCACCTTCACATCTGGGATGCCCAGAAAGCTCACTTGCCTTTCTCGTGTTGTATTATAGCTGCAGCCCTGTTCCTCTTGAAGATGGAGAAGATGTTGGTGGGGTACTTGCTGACACTTGGGCAGCTTCTCCTTGTCCTCCCTGTTGGAGCCAGAGAGCGTCCCCAAGCCAGGTTCCCTTCCAGAGGGCGTCATGGCCGGATGCATCCCCAGACTGCACTGCTTGGTGAGTGGTAGTCCCTGTGGCAGCAGGCAGCGTGTGTGTGTGTGTGTGTGTGTGTGTGTGTGTGTGTGTCCCTGGACCAGAGCCTGGGCCAGGAAAGCTTCTGCCTCTTAGTTCTCTGCTGGCTGTACTGGGGACTGGGGGAATCCCTTTGGCAATTGACACCCCTGTACTAAGGATGCAAAGTGTCCATTAAATTAAATTAAATTAAATCTAAATTAAGCTTCTATTTTAAAGCCTTGAGTTTAATGTGGGCATATAACATCGCTCTAACGCACAAGGCCGAATAGCCTTGCTGGACTTGCCTGGATAGGGGTATTATGAGAAAAGAAAATGTATAAAACCTGTCTGGATACGGCCATCCATGTTGCAGCCAGGCAGAGCCTGCATTCAGATACGGGGAACGAAATAGGTAGGTCTCAGTAATTTCCACTTAGGAAACATGTCTTCTCCAGAAAGAAGATGCCACGAAACACACGGACGACCAGCAGTCTGTCTGGTCTGACGCACAGGCCATAGCTGTTAAACGCAGGGAGAACATATTTTGGAATGGGTCTGGATTCGACTCCTGCTGCTGCTTTTCACTGGGCGACCTCTCTGAGGCTCCATTCCCTCATTTGTAAAAGAGAGGCAGAAAGGTTGGCTTTGGAGCACGCTCAGAGAAGTGAGGCGATTTCTGTAAATTCTAAATACATAGTAGACATTGGCTTTAGCACAACCTCACGTGATCTCAGAAACCACTTTAACTTCATAGCTTACAGGCAGCTTCTAGAACATAGTCCCTTCAGACAGGTATCTGGGGACCACAAATTACAGTCGGGGACCAAAGGACTGAAAATTCCTGTTCTGATAGGGCAGAACCTGTTCTGATTGACTGAATGGTGAGCCAGCCTGTCTTTATTCTCCCAAGAGTCCTCGGTTCATAGTACCATAAATGCATGTCTTTTATGCATTTATGGGAACCGGGAAGGGCTTAGCGCATCAAAAATATTAAAGATATTTATATGATAAATATCATATGTATTTAGGTTTATATAAATAACTGAATGTATCTTGATGCTTCCTGTACCGCCATCTGTGACTGCATAGTTGGGCTTATTTTATTTTATTTTTTTATGATGTTAGAGGCAGAACCCAGGGCCTTTCACACTTTCACATACTGGGGAAGGACAGTATCATTCTCTCTCTCTCTCTCTCTCTCTCTCTCTCTCTCTCTCTCTCTCTCTCTCCCTCTTCCTTTCTCTTTCTCTCTTTTGGTGGGTGGTTGGCTGGTGGGGATGGGTAGATGTGAAATAGGGTTTCAATGAGAAACAACCCTGTGTATTGCTTTTTGACCAGGCTGGCCTTGAACTCACAAAGACCTGCCTGCCTCTCTGCCTCCTAAATGCGGGATTAAAGGTGTGTGCCACCACACCTGGTGGGGATGGGTTTTTCAGGACCATGGATTGGCCCTCTGAAACTGTAAGCAGGCCTCCAGTTAAATGCTTTCTTTTTATAAGTTTCCTTGGTTAGGATGTCTCTTCACAGCAATAAATCAGTTACTAACCATAACCCCATAACCAGCGTCCTCTCTTCCTCATTTTACTGGGGACTGTGACAGGGACAAAGTCGTGGGACAGGACGAGTCTTCAACCTGGGCTTGGAAGCGGCATGCCGTGTGCAGTTGCCTTTCTGCTCCCTGAGCCTCGCATACTGAGGTTCCCAGACATGCAGAAAAGCATGTTTGCTCACAAAGGATGTTGAAAAATAGCCGTGAACCTGGAAGGCAAACCCTGCAGCTCTGGCCAGGGCTCTGGACCACAGTCTCTTTTAGATGGCACTCGGAAGACAACCAGGTGGAGAAACCAACCTTAGCTAGATCATGTGACCATCCTTGTTGGGGTCCAGGAGTTACCCCACAAACCATACAAAAGCTGATCTCAGTCAGACAGGGATGGTTTATTGAACTCACACCCTAAGACCAGTCAATTAGGCTGTAGCTCAGAATTTAGGGGCTGAGCTATAACCTCAAACAAGGCCTGCTAACAAAGGCAAAAGAAAAAAGAAAATAAAAAAAAAAAAAAACAAAAACCCTCAAAAAACCACAATGAATTTATGCAGGTGCAGAAATAACCTAGTGGTTAGCTCTGTCTCAAGCTATTTTGGATAGCTAGACAGAACAGTTCTAACTGACCTTTCTTCTGATTGGTCTTAAGCCGAGCTTATGGTTGTTGAAATTCCTAAGATTAACAAACCTCAGAACATACAGAACATAACAGGGTATGTGATCAGCATGATCCTGCTCTGAGTCAAGTTATTTATCCATGCCAGTGACTGGCAGGCATATGACAATAACAGTACGAAATAGCTGGCAAGAATGGAGCAAAATGTCTACGGCTATGCTGAGGGGTGGGGAGGGGGCTGGTCAGACCTCAACAGTTCTCACAACAGGATAGCTTTTGTTTTATGTGTGTTTGTTTCTCTTTCTATGTTCAGAACACTGTCCAGGGCACGTTGCACTCTTGGCCACAATTACAGCATCTCTCAGCATGATGTATTCCCTGGTTATTTGCTTACAAGCATTTGAGTAGAAACAAAGTTATTTCTTTATTCATTCATTCATTTATTAGCTCATTCATTCATCGACAGGGTCTCAGTAATAGCTCTGGCTGGTCTGGAACTTTGTATAATAGGCTGACCTCAAACTTACAGAGATCTGCTTGTCATCTGCCTCCCAAGTGCTGTGCTTAAAGGCATACGCCACAAGTTTTTGCTCAAACTTTTTAGGTTTACAAACCTTGTACATGTGGATTTTATATCTGTAACCAAATCAGAGTCTCAGTAGCCATAGGGGGGCTGGGAAGATGGTTCTATTGATAAAGTCCTTGCTGTGCAAACATGAGTTCGATGACCAGAGTCTAACCTACTTAGCCAGCCTAGGGCAAGTGAGAGACTGTCCGAAAAACAAAGTGGGTGGAGTCATGAGGAACAACACCAATTGTTGACTTCTGGTCTATACATACATGCACATTCATGCGTCAACACACTCATAAACATGTACACACACGCATACCATCATCAGAAATGCTCTTCTATACCTGTTCCTTGTACCAGTGTGTTTGGCCACTTCTATGTACATGGGCTTATCTTGTTCTTTTCATCCACCTGGGGTTTCTAAAACCTGAAAGACATAAGACACAGTGTGGGAGGCCTCCATGAAGAGTGTGTAGTGAGGTGGCGGGGAACAGGTTTATAGAAAGATCAGTAGTTTGATAGAAGCAGTGTGGCCATGCAAGGCATCTTCAAATTAGCCGGTCTGCCAGCTGAGCATGCTTTCTCTAGCTTTTTGATCTTAGGAATCTTCCTCATACACTCAGGAGTAAATGAGAGCCTAAAGGAGCTACTTTGTATGTGAGCTAGAAATACCATGAGTGGCACCAGGATCTAAAGAGAAACTTAGAAAATACTGGCTAATAAAAAAGCAGCAATAATTCCATCTTATGTGGCGCATGCTTTTTAATCCCAGCACCCAGGAGGCAGAGGCCAGCATCTCTGAATTCGAAGCCTGCCTGGTCTACAGAGGGAATTCCAGGAAGTGCCAGAGCTCCACAGAGAATTCCTACACAATTGCTTTACCACTGAGCTATATTTCCAGCTATGGAATGTTTTGGTTGGTCTATATATAAATGCCACATAAATACACATACCACATATAGTTGGAGAACGGGCTTATAGAAATATCAGTAATCTTATACACACATGTACATGAGGCATCTTGTAGCAGTCTTCTCATGTAGAGTATTTTTTTGTCAGAACATGAAATTGAACAATGGTTTCTTGAAATTAGTTGTATGGAATCAAAAACCTCAGTCAACCTTTGTTGTTGTTGTTGTTTTTTTTTTTTTTTTGCTAAGTCTCAGAGAATCTAGAATTGTATTCTCTCTCTCTCTCTCTCTTTTTTAAATTGGATATTTTCTGCATTTACATTTCAGATATTATCCCTTTCCCCAAATCTTCTTTCCCTCCCTCTCCCATTACCTCCATGAAGGTGCTCCCTCTCCCAACCACCCTCTCCCACCTCAATGACTTGGTGTTCCCCTACAGTGGGATAGCGAGCCTTCATTGGATCATAGGCCTCTCCTCCCATTGATGCCAAACAATGCCATCCTCTGCTACATATGCACCTGGGGCCATGGGTCTCTCCATGTAAACTCATTGATTGGTGTTTTAGTCCCTGGGAGCTATGGTGGGTTTGGTTAATTAATAATTTTGTTCTTCCCACGGAGTTGCAGACCCCTTCAGCTTCTTCAGTCCTTTCTCTAGCACCTTCATCGGGGCCCCGGTATTCAGTATGGTTAGCTGCTCTGTATCAGGATGGCTTTGGCAGATCCTCTGAGAAGGCATTCATATCAGGTTCTTGCCAGTTAGAAGTACTTGGCATCAGCAATAGTGCTTGGGTTTAGTGGCTGCATATGGCATAGATATACACTCATGAAAGTCTGGGAGAATGAAGTATGTGTTTCAGATCTCACGGATCTTCTGAAGAAGGTTCAGGGAGCCTAGGAGCCCCCAAACCACTTCCATGATAGTTGATTTAAGGGAATACTACTTGTGAAGATCCTGGAGAACTATGACCATGGAGAGCCTTGGGTTGGGCAGGCAGCACAGTCATGAGAATGGAGTTCAAAGACAACCTCAGACATTGCCCTGAGGATGCTAGACTGGCTCTGGTAGGGGATTTAAAAAGGATACAATCTAAGAAGAACAAACAACCAATGACTTAGAACTTCAGGGGCTTCCAGGAAAAATATGAGGACTTTCAGTAGACAGTAACACTGACCACTTTGACTTGAACCCCACAGACCTTCTAGACTACCACAATGTTCCTGGGTAGACAAAAGCCAGACTCTTTCTAGCCATGTGACTTACAAGGATCACCCAGAGTGATGCTCTTAGGCCACTAGGAGGGCAAATGAGCTCCTACTCTTCAGTTCAAATTTCTTCCATGATGGTGGCAGGTGAAGTTTGAGCAGCATTTGTGCTATCCTAGGATAGCACAAAGGCTTCTTCCCATTTTACCAGTGCCACGGCCCCCCAAGCCCCTCAAGGTGATGTCAGCAGGAGGATACATTATTCTACCCCCAGACACTGCTTGAATCATCTGTGCACATTTGTTCTTTTATACATCACTGTCCTATGGGGGTGGTGGAGGTGTGTGTGTGTGTGTGTGTGTGTGTGTGTGTGTGTGTGTGCACTGTTTCTAAGGCAACCAGCACAGCATCACAACTGTTTGAAAACTCCTCACTGTTCTTGCCCAATTGTTTACATATTCTTCATGTCCTTTGTTCTGAAAGTGAGTGTGAAGGGAAGCCTCTTCATGGCCTTTCCACATGGGTGTTCTGCTGTTGGCTTGCCTTACAGCTTTTGTCTCTCTCAGGTATTGTTGACAGATTTATTCCTTCGTACACTTGCCATCTATCTTAATTAGGGCTCTACCGCTATAAAAAGACACCACAGCCATGGCAGCTTTTTAAAAAGAAAATAGGATTGGCTTACAGTTTCAGAGGTTTAGTTCATTATCATCAGGGTGGGAAGCATGGCAGAGCACAGGCAGACATGGCACTGGAGAAGCAGCTGAGAGTTCTATGTCCAGATCCATAGGGAGCAGGAAGAGACAGAGACATGACTTCTCCAACAAGGAGAAGGCCATTTTTATTCAAACCACTGCATCAGCCTGGCTCACTTTGTTTCTATCGACTAACCTTGAGATTTTTTTTTCCTTTCCCCATATGTTACCACCCCCGTGGCAATGCCACCCACATAAATTCCTGTTTGTTTCACATGTCCTTGTGGTGATATGGCTGTAGAGTCAAGAAGTGAGTGACAAAGGCTAAGCTGGATTCTAGCTCCTTAGCCTGGGCATTTGGAAGCAGGAGCATTATTCTTCTTCCTAAGCATATATTGTCAGGGAGAATAAATAGTGTGTGATGGAACAGTCAACAAAAATTGAGGGACATGTCTTTATAAGTGTCATTTTACTACTTAAAATTCAGATAATGTTGCTGGAGAGATGGCTTAGAGGTTAAGAGCACTGACTGCTCTTCCTGAGGTCCTGAGTTCAAGTCTCACAACCACATGGTGGCTCACAACCATCTGTAATGGGATCCACTGCATTTTTCTGGTGTATGTATGAAGACAGCTACAGTGTACTCATATAAATAAAAATAGATAATTTTTTTTGAAATGAAGAAAATCTGTATTACTCAGGGTTCTCTAGAAGATCAGAATTATAGAACAAATCTCTATGTATGGAAAGGAAATATTTATTTAGGATAACTTACTGACTGTGGTCCAGCTAACCCAACAATGCCCAGCTTTGAACGGAAAGTCCAATAATCTAGAAGTCGCTCAGTCCACAAGGCCGGATGTCTCAGCTGGTCTTTAGTATTTGCTGGAATCCCAAAAGTAGATTCTAGTGTCAGGGAAGGGATGGAGATGCCAGCAAGGTAAGAGTAAGCAGGCAAAGGACAGAAGTTTCCTTCTTCCTTGTCCTTCTGTAGGCTGCCAGCAGAAGGTATGGCCCATTAAAGATGTGTCTTCCTTCTTCAAGAAAGGCACATATTTTCCCTAGCTCAAAAGTCTGGATCAAAGGGGTATCATCCTACATCAAAGATCTGGCTGAGAAGTGGATCTTTCTACTTCATATTAAGCAAAAAAATCTCTCACAGGTTTGACCTCCATTTTGGGATTTTACTTCATTTCAGATGTAGTCAAGTTGACAACCAAGAGAAGCCAATGCAAAATAGTTTTATTTCACCTGATGTATCTCTAAACATTGCTCTTTGGAAATTACAATTTGCTGTGAAACATTTACTACACTGCAAACACCTGTAATTAAGCCTAACATTAAAATAGTAGTAGAATTATGTGGTGGTTTGAATATGCTTAGCTCAGGGAGTAGCACTATTAAGAGTTAGAAGAAGTGAGTCCTTGTTGGAGTAGGTGTGGTTTTTTTGGAGGAGGTGTGGCTTTTTTGGAGTGGGTGTGGCTTTGATGGAGGAGGTGTGGCTGTGTTGGCATAGGTGTGGCTTTGTCAAAGAAGGTGTGGCCTTGTTGGAGTAGGTGTAGCTTTGTTGGAGGAAGTGTGGCTTTGTTGGAGGAGGTGTAACTTTGTTGGAGGAGGTGTGGCTTTTTTGGAGGAGGTGTGGCTTTGTTGAGGGAGGTGTGGCCTTGTTGGAGGAGGTGTGGCCTTGTTGGAGTGGGTGTGGCTTTGATGGAGGAGGTGTGGCTGTGTTGGCATAGGTGTGGCTTTGTCAAAGAAGGTGTGGCTTTGTTGGAGGAGGTGTAACTTTGTTGGAGGAAGTGTGGCTTTGTTGGAGTAAATGTGTCACTGACAGGATGAGCTTCTACTACCTGGAATTCGGTCTTCTCCTGTTTGCCTTGGGAACAAGATGTAGAACTCTCAGCTTCTTTCTCCTGCACCATGCCTGTCTGCATGCTGCCTTGATGATGCCAGACTGAACCTCTGAAACTGTAAGCCAGCCCCAGTTAAATGTTGTCCTTTTTAAGAGTTGCCTTGGTTATAATGTGTCTTCACAGAAAACTAATTAAGGCAGATGTATAGCTGAGGGGATGGCTGAGTGGGGAAGGGGACTTGCTGCTCAAGCATTAGAACCTGATTTTGAGTCTGTAGCACCCATGTAAAAAAGCTGTGTGTAGCCGTGTTGGGGGCGGGGTCAGCAAGGATAGGAGGAACAAGAAAGCTCACTGGCTACCATCCTGTCTCAGGTTCAGAGAGACCCTCCAGGAAGTAAGGTGGGACATCCCACTCAAGTACCATGCGTTTCATTAGAAGACCAGACCCTTCCTAAATTATCAGTGTAATGAGAGAAGCTGACCCTTCTGGAGAGGAAGAGCAGGCTGTTACTGATGAGGGTCTCATGCAGCTTGCTAATCAATAGCGTTTTAATCCCCACTTTTGGATAATCATGTAGAAAGGACATTCATGTTCTCAAGCAGTACCCATGACTGGCTTTAGCTGGTTATGGTGAGGGAGGGAAAACAGATCTCAAGCTACCGTGAGGGAGGGAAAACAGATGCCAACTGCCATGAGATTCCTTGGCTCTTGGGGAGATTTCATTAAAGCTTATATCTTTTGAGGTTATTTTGAGGGGCTCAACTTTTATTTTCAAGTTCCCCCAAGATTTCTGTTTTTTATTTTCTTCCTTCTACCCAGAACATCTTTCTTCAGCCAAGACCCGTTGTGCCGACTAGCTTTATGTCCATTTGAGACAGACTAGAACCATTTGAGAAAAGAGAGCCTCGATTAAGAAAACTCCTGCATAAGATCAGGCGGAACCAGGCAGTGGGTGTGCACACCTCTCTTATCCCAGGTCTCAGGAGACAGGGGTAGGCATATCTCTGAGTTTGAGGCCAGCTTGGTCTACAGAGTGAATTTTAGGACAGCCAGAGCAACCCTGTCTCAAAAAGCAGACAAACAAAAGATCAGTCTGTAGAACGTTTTTTAAATTAGTGTTTGTTGGAAGGGCCCAGACATCTCTGGTTTGGTGGTACTGAGTCATATAAGAAACCAGTCTGAGGAAGGCACTTGAAGCAAGCCACTAAGCAATGCCACTTCATGGCCTCCGCATCAGCTCCTGCCTCCAGGTTTCTGCCCTGGTTGAGTTCCTGTCTTGATTCCAATGATGAACAGCAATGTGGGAGTATAAACCACGTAAAACCATCCCTCCCCAACTTGCCTTTTGGTTATGGTGTTTTATGGCAGCAGTAGAAATACCAAAATACCCATGCTCACTGGTGGTAGTGTAAACCTTTAATCCCAGAACTTGGGAGTTGGACCTCTGAGTTCGAGGCCAGCCTGGTCTAAAGAGTTCCAGAACAGCCAAGGCTACACAGAAGAAAGCCTGTCTCCAAAAACCAAAAATGACCCCCCTCCAAGACACCATTATCAGAGTGAAGTTAAAAAAAAAAAGTCAATTCCTTCCTCTCCCAACCAGGCGAGACCCACCTTCAGTAAGCCTCACACATTGTGGGTCTTCTGCCAAGGCAGCTCCCCTTTGTGTTGTGAGGGCAAACAGTGATTCCTCCTTTGGGGAGATCAGCATTCCTGCTATTTTTATACTTAATGTCTACCAAAGTGTGGCTCTCTGGGAAAGAGCGCATGTGAAGGGCCGCTGACCTGTGAGCTCCCGAGACAGCAGAGACGTTACTATGTTTCATCTGCAAGGTAAGTCTTGTTCTGTGCTTGATAACGAGGAGGAAACAGTGTCTGAGAGGTTAAACAATTTATCAACCTGTCAGCGCTTCCGCAGCCCTCACACAACCGGTGCCCAGCCTTATGAAAGGAACCTTGGCTTGGTGGCCCAGGCACTCAGAACAAGGAGGCGTGCCAACAGAGAAAGGCATGGACTGTGCACCTGCCTGTATACCCCCCATGGGTCATGCTGAGGTCCTGCTCACCTCCGTGACCTTGGTTTCCCCCACAAACTAGTGTATTGATATCTGATGGCTTTGTTATTTGGATCAATATTTATTTATTTGTTTATTTGCTAATTTTTTCACTGGTTTCTTTAGTGATGGTGGGGAATCCAGCCCTGGATCTTTACACATGCAGTGTTCTGTATACACACAGAGCTGCATCCTTCCTGCTCCCGGATGATTCCAGCTTGCGGAGTTTTTTCCTTTACTGTCTTTTCTGTTTTCCTCTTCCTCTCCCACAACCCCTTTGGCTGTCTCATGTGTGTGTGTGTGTGTGTGTGTGTGTGTGTGTGTGTGTGTGCGTGTGTGTGTGATGTGTTGTGTGTGTGTTTGTATATGTATGTGTGTAGTGTGTGTGTATATATGTGTGTGGTGTGTGGTGTGTGTGAGAGCATGTTTGTCTGGTGTGTGTTTATGTGTGTGGTGTGTGCATGTGTGTGAGTGTGTGTGTCGTGTGTTGTGTGTGTGTTTGTATATGTATGTGTGTAGTGTGTGTATATATGTTTGTGGTGTGTGTTTGTGTGGTGTGTGTATGTGTGTGAGTGTGTGTTTGTGTGGTGTGTATGTATGTGTGTGAATGTGTGTGGTGTGTGTGCATGTGTGTTTGTGTGGTGTGTATGTATGTGTGTGTGTATGTGTGTGAGTGTGTGTGGTGTGTGTGTGTGTGTGTGTGGTGTGTGCGCCATCCATCTTCCCATCCCTGCTCCCACGCACACACCACACTCAGGTTTTCCGTGGATGGTGAGACTCTGCATTCAGCTCCTCATGCCTGGGCAGCAAGCACGCTCTTAGCCACTGAGCCATCTCCCAGCCTGGATTCCTGTCTTGATCTGACGACTTCTTACTTAGACAAACAGTTTTCTTCTCTGAGAAGTTTTGTTTGGGACACGCCTTTCTTTGTTCCTCTCGGGAAGGGAGAGAAGGATATGGATTCCCCAGGTTTAATATAGGCGATGTGGTATCACTCTTTCTTTCCACATCCCTCTAAGCATGTGTCTGCTCTCTGCCTCACTCCCTTAGGTAAGAGTGACAAGGAAGCACTCCATTTTGGAAGCTAAGGAGGGAGAAGTTCTAGGTAGGATGAGTTAAGGAGTTGAGAGGTAGGAAAGATGGGCAACAGGACCAGGCATATTGGAATAGAGATTATTACTCACACCTGAAGGTGTCACTTAGCCGGTTTTGCTAACTTAAACGGCTGCATTTCTCAGGACTCCAGCATGAGAACCGTCACCGAAGAGCAATCTTGGAGGCGGGGTGGAAATGGACAAGAGGAAGGCCTTGGGAGATGCTGTGGTGCCTGAGCCAGGAAGAGGATTCGAGATGAATAACATCTGCAGGGAAACTGCAGCTGGAGGATTAACTAACTTCAGGCTGGGTCCACCCCTCTGAAAGTTCAAAAATAAGCTGCTCCCATTTTCCTTCCCAGGGAGGGGTTAGCAGAGGTTGAGCCCACGCCCGTGTGGGAAGCCAGTTTCGTCCAGCACAGCGGGTCACACGGCATCTCCACAGGCTCCATTAGGACTGATCATAAAAGTGAAGGTTGATGTATAGAGTTTATGGGACTGTTCTAAACTCCGGAGTCAGAGGGATTATGGGCCCCACAGAGGGAATCATAGCTGCTTCTTGAGACGGGCATGTCATCCTGTATCAGATACTCCTTTCACGCCTGATAAATACATAAACCACCTCCGTTGTTATTCATTTTCAATAAACCGTATAAAATAAATCCCCTCTCTTACCTTGTGATTAATACTTAGAGAATTCTCGAAGTTCTGGTTTTCAACAAGCCACAGGTTTAAAAGCTTTCCTAGCCAATGGGTAAGTTGATTTTTTCCCTCCTCCTATATGACATGACCCTTTCCTTCTATTCCCTATTAAAGTCTTCCCCCGTCTCCTATCTCTTTCCCCTTCCGTTGTCTTCTCTTATCGACTCTTACCTTGCCTTCTCTCGTTGCCTTCCTCAGTTCCCACAAGCTGCATCCCCAGTGGGTCCTGTACCTGCCCTATGTGGATGTCATGTGGAGAAGAGGTGGGGTGGGGTCCCCTCTGTGGGCGACAAAGCTACCGATCTCCAGTCTCCTGTTTCCTCCAAGGGCCAGTCATGTCCCTGGTCTCTGTAACTGATACTAATGATGACAGTGACAGGCAGTGATGGCCACTGTGGGGCTCTTTGTTGGCTTGACTTGTTTTTGTTATTTCTCCTTTGCATCTGCCGTCTACCTGCACCGTGCTAGAGCAGTTCACACTTCACTCAGCTCAGTGCAATTATTCTCTCTCTCTCTCTTTGTGAGTGTGCATGTGTGTGCTTGTGTGTGCATATGTGTGCATGCAAGTGTGTGTGAATGCATGTGTGTGTGCCTGTGTATGTATATATGTGTATGTGCCTGCATATATGTGTGCTTGTGTGTATGCATGTGCATGTGTGTGTGCTTGTGTGTGCATGTGTGTGCATGCATGTGTGTGTGCTTGTATGTGCCTGTGTGTGTTTGTGTGTGTGGATGCATGTATGTGTGCCTGTGTATGTATATGTGTATGTGCCTGCATGTATGTGTGCTTGTGTGTATGTATGTGCATGTGTGTGCTTGTGTGTACTTGAGTGTGTACATGTGTGTATTTGTGTGTGTGCATGCATGTGTATGTGCTTTTGTATGTGCATGTGTGTGCTTGTGTATATGCATGTGCATGTGTGTGCTTGTGTGCACTTGTGTGTATTTGTGTGTGTGCATACATGTGTATGTGCTTTTGTATGTGCATGTGTGTGCATGTGTATGTGCTTGTATTTATATGCAAGTGAAAGCCAGAGATTAATGATGGGTGGTTTTCTCAATCACCTTCCATCTCACTTTTTTGAGGCAGGGTCTGTCTTGGCGATAAAACACCACGACCAGAGCAGTTTGGGGAGGAAAGGGTTGACTTCAGCTCACAATCCCACATCACAGTTTGTCATCCAAAGCAGTCAGGGCAGGACCTAAAAGCACCCAGGACCACCTGCCCAGAGCTGGTACTATCCACAGTAGTCTGGGCCCTCCTACATCAGTCACTAAGAAGGGGTTTGCCTACAGCCTGATCCCATGGAGGCACAGGCTCCCTCCTCTCCGATGACTCTAGCCTATATCGAGTTGACAAAAAGCCTCGCCAGCACAGGCTCTCTGTGTTTGGTTGTGCTGACTGCTCATGGTGGCCTCACAGCACAGTCACAGATGCGCATGCTACCATGCTTGGCTGTTTCATGGGTGCTGGGCCCCAAACTCAGGTCCTCCTCGCATCTCCATGGTCCCTTGTCTCCGGTTGCTTTCGGATACAGTGTTTCACTGTGTATCTCAGCCGCTCCAGTGCTGGCACTGCAGGAATGCACCACCTTGCTCAAATCTAGCTACGTTCCTCTTTTCTCAAGCTCAACATTCTTTTTCTTTTTTTCTTTTTGTCCTCCCTCCCTTCCTCCCTCCCTTCCTTCCTTCTTTTCTTCCTCCCTTTCATTCTTCCTTCCTTTCTTGTCCTTCTCTTCTTCTTAGATCCTTTACTGCTTGGTATAACAAGTTAGGGTCACTTGCAAATTTGGCAAGAAGCCTTCTGTGTCTTCAAGTCACGTTGAAATATTAAAAGAAAATTTGTTAAAATTTGTTTTATCTTTGATGAAATTTTAGTCTGGATGACAAATGGGTCTTGCCGTGACATCACTGCACATCTGTGGCATTCCACTTGTTCCTTTTCACCCCAGCGACACCTCCAGGCGTGTTGCTCCCCTCTTTCTCCAAACCGAGCCCGTCCTGCTGTCACAACTCTATTTCATTGCTCTCTCCCATGGCCCTGTGTGTGTTACAGCTCAGATAGGAAAGGTAGGAACACCACAGAGCACCTCTCAGCAAACTCCACACAACGGATTTACTCGGAGGGGAAATCCCAGGAGGACTGAGAACTGAGCAGAAGACAGGGTTTATATACAGCTTCTGGTGGGGGTGGGGGTTGGAAGGGGACAGGAATGTGAGGTGGGTATGGGGAGGGGGACTCAGGAGTGGGGTAGGGACTGGGTGGAGGAGGTACTGGTGCATCTTTCCAAGGTGGCCTGGATTGGAGGGATTATGTGGCCTGATCTTGGTGCAAACTTAGGAATTGGTGGCATTCTTTTCTGTAGGGCCTGGTCACTCTCCGATCCCATGGGGCTGGGAATAGCTGTTATGGTCCTTAGAGAAGGCTGGGGTGTGGGGAGGAGACAGGTCTTGCCTCTGGAGCTCCTTAGGGATGGGTCCTAGCTTTTGGAGTTCCTGGGGGTGGAGTGGGGGCTGGCCACTCCAATGTCTCTAGGGGTCAGGCCTAGTGCCAGAGTATTTTGGGGGTGAAGCCTGGCCACAGGAGATCTTCAGTGATAGGACATACAAAGGGAGTCTCTGTATGCCTACCCACACCACCAGAGTAGGAATGAATAGCTACGATCCTCCTTCCACCCTCCCTCTCCACTTCCTTCTCTCTCCCCCTTTACTCTCATGTTCTACACACATTCATGCACACACAACACACACACACACACACACACACATGCATACATTTAAATCAAGATTTTTGCATACAAGGAAAAGCATGGTATTGATCTGTTATTTGTCTTTTAAAATTGCCATTTCTATTTTCCTGTGAATGACATAAGTTCAGTCTTCTCAAATCTTTTGTTCATTTGTTAAAAAAATTTCATACAATGTACTTTGATCTTATTACCCCCATCCTTCCCTTAATTTTTTCTAGATGGCTCCCCACTTCCTAACTTAGTGCTCTGTCCTTTTAAATAGTTTATTGACGAGGCCCTTCAACTTATGCTGCACATATAACCATAATTTCTTAAAATAAACACTTTATATTCTTTACTTTTTAAGATCATATCTAGATACTTAATGAGGGTTGCTGAAAAATTCGAAAGAGCTTGTTCTTAAGTGTGGTTCGAATTCAGTATGTAAATTCTTATGGGGTTCTGTTAATCCCACTTTTCTAGTTTGTTCCTTAAGTAGCTCCCTTCTTCTTTCTGACTCACCTGATGTGACATATGTCTTGTGACTTCCCCAAGCATATTCAGACTTCAGCAGAGTAGGGTGCACATTTCCAGTTGCAGGTTTGAGTCACTAAAGTGAGCCCAACCTTCTATCCAGTTGCCTAGCCAAGGTCCTGCGGCTACAGATGGGAACTGAGCATAATGTAAGGGTGGGGGTGGAACCCCAGGTTTGAGGAAACTGTTCCAAAATACAGAAATGAGAACCTCATGTTGAGAAAGCCTTGCTTCCAGACATGCAAGTGGACACAGAAATAAGGAAGAGAGGCAGTGTGTGTATTTTGGCTGCTCAGAGTGTGGTGGGGCCAGTGAGGGAAGAGGGAGACATTCTCATAAATCCCAGAGCCAGAAAGTAAGTCTAAACTTCAGAGGAAGACCTGGGTGACCAAATGTACAAAGGGCTGTGGGAAACAAAATGAATGTTGGCGTTGCATAGCTTGAGCTCAGAGCCAGGAGGGGCCTATGGCAAGGCATTACATGTAGTGTGGGTGTTGGGCCATGAGAGGCCCTGGAAACCAGTCCAGAGGCTCTTCAAATCAGGTTGAGCTGTGAAGGCTGCATCCGAGGAGACTGGACCTGGCAAAGGTAGTGAGTACCTGCTATCTACCTCCAGATCTCCTCCAGTGCTGACTCCAGGGCCAGTGCCTTGCTATTTGACTTATCCAGCAAAGAACTGTATTTTCCAGGACCCCCTTGGTCCCAGGGCTGAGTTTGGACTAGAGATGGAAAATCCTTACATCTTAGAGATGGGAGGGGGTGTCCTGTTCAGCTGTGTGCGCCTAGAATCAGGTACACCCTCCTTTTGTCATTGGATCGTAATGCCATCTCCAAAGTTCAGGCTTGAGAAGTTTAGGCTTGTTTTTTTGTTTTTGAAACAGGATTTCTCTATGTCTCACTGGCTGTCCTGAAACCCACTCTGTAGACCAGGCTAACCTCGAATTCAGAGACCTGCCTGCCTCTGCTTCCCGAGGGCTAGGATTAATGGTGCGTACCACCACTGCCTGGTGAGAAGAGACGTCTTGATTAGGATTTCTTCTGCTGCCATAGAACACCTTGACCAAAAAGCAAGTTGGGGAGGAAAGGATTTATTTGGTTTTTACTTCTTCATTGTTGTCCATCACCAAAGGAAGTCAGGACAGAAACTCAAAGATCCTGGAGGCAGGAGCTGATGCAGAGGTCATGGAGGAGTGCTGCTTACTGGCTTGCTCCCCATAGCTTGTTCAGCCTGCTTTCTTGTAGAGCCCAGGACCACCAGCCTATGGATAGCACCACCCACCACCCAGAGAGACTTTTTCCTCTCTGATGACTCTAGCTTGTGACAAGTTGACCCAGAATACCAGCCAGTACAGAGATTCTTCTTGACAACTTATTGAATTTCTTTGAAAGCTACCCATAGATTTGGCTTTTTTTTAAAATTTATTTTTCAGTCTCCTCTGGTATAATCGGTTTCCTTAAAAGCTGCTCCACTTATCTGCACGGTCAAGTTTATTGGTGTAAATTGCACTTCCCAACACTGAGGCACAGCTCAAGAAGTAACACAAGTGTCCCTTTAGTAAAACGTGCCCATTGTTTTGTTTTCAGAGATCATAAAACTTTTAGCAGAAAGTTCTGGAAAAACATTGAGACCTCAGGATAGGCTTGTGTTTGATATGTATATATATAGGATGTGAGCTCTTGGTTTCTCTGTGAGATTTAGCCTTGATGACAGAGCTTCAACAAACATACTTTCTTATCTTACAACTTTCTTGACTCCTTGGCCCACCTAATGACCCCAGCTTCTCACAGTGTGAGCCTACACCCCAGTGATGTGGAGGGTCATCTGCCTTCCATAGCAAACTTGAGACAGTAGGCTTTCAGAAGTGGATGGCCCAGTCTATTTGGGGTCAGATTTGGGAGATGCGTGTAGGGTTGTCTGTATTTGTTATTTGACTCACACTAAGGAACTCTGGGTTTTCTGGGATGCTATAGACCCTGTGGTATGAGGGAGTCTCTGACCCTGTGAGACCTTGATTTAGATTGGTCCATCTTTCTGGAAAAGGAGGGGCTACATGTATGATGTCTAGGCAGAAGGAGTGCTCAGGCATTTTCTGACAATCTCAGTTTATGGTTATAAGTTATGTTTTTATATATAACATATTTTTTTTAAAGAAAGCATCCAGTGTTTTCTTTCCATGGATCATAAAAGGCTTTTTGTAAAAATCTGAAGAAACATTTTGACCTGAGGCATGGTTGTGACTCTGGGAAGAGAAACTGCTGCTGACGCTTGCGTTTTTCTGATCACTTCCACCGTTTATGGAACAGCTTTACAATTTAGAGTACTTACTGCTTGTTGGCCTTGTCAAGTCCTTGAGGATTAGATTTTATAACGGTGACTAATTTATAGATAAGGAGATCATGACCTGAGATATCATCTTCATTGCTTTTTCTATTGCTGTGACAAAACAGGATTACCAACACTGTTAAACAGTAAAGCTTTTAATTGAGCTTATGGTTTCAGAGTGCTAGAGTTCATGATGGTGAATCGAAAACATGGTGGCAGGAAGAGCTGAGAGTTTATTCATCCCCAGGTAGGAGACATAGAGACCTAACTGGGAATGATGGGAGTCCGGAATGATGAAATCTCAAAGCCCATCCCCATTGACACACCTCCTTCAACAAGGCCACACCTTCTAATACTTCCCAAACAGTTCCACCAAGTGGGACCCAAATATCTAAATACTAAGGTCTTTCTTAGTTAAAGCACCACAGATGTTTAAGCACCCGTAATGGTCAGATGAAACCAGAGGCCACTCCTTGATTATGCCATCTTATTTACAAGGAACAATATTTTAGGTTAAGATTTTTTTTAAAGATTTATTTATTTGTGTATATGAGCACTCTGTTGCTGACACACCAGAAGAAGGCATCAGATCCAATTACAGATGGTTGTGAGACACTCTGTGGGTGCTGTGCCCTTGACTGCTATTCCCGTGGCTTGAGCTGTCCTCTCCAGGGGTTCTGGATCCATATAGATCTTGCCACATTTGCTTTTGAGTAACTACTTTGCCCTGCTTTTGGTGTGTGTGGGGGACACTTTTTTGTTGTTGTTGTTGTCGGTTTTGTCTGTTTTGTTTTGGGACAGGGCTTTTCTGTGTAGCCTTGGAATCCTAGAACTCTCTCTGTACACCAGGCTGAACTTGAGGTCACAGAGATCTGCCTCTGCCCCCGCCCCCGCTTCTACCCCTGCCTCCCGAGTGCTGGGATTAAAGGCATGCGCCATCACAACCCAGCTGCCCTACTCTTACCTGGAATGGATTGTGTTAGCACTTTACGATTCTGATTTACAGGACAGCCGGAGGCATTTGGGTCTGCTGGGCCTTTCTACCTCATAAACAGGATGTTTCATATTCATGTAATGCCAGTTCAGCTCCGTTATAGTCCCACGATCCCTTCTAGGTTAATTCCTTCCCAAATACTCCTGTGGATACTGTTCTACTAGGTCCAGTGAACTGGGCCTCAAATATCCGGCCTCCAGGTACTATGTGTCCCCGCTCTGTCCTGACGTCTAATACCGAGGACCAAGTGTTCCTAATGGCACAAGCCCGTTCATTAGCAACCGATTTCCCACATTCCGCATCAGGTTATGAAGCCTTTGTCATAAGAAGGAATGAGTAATCCAAAGAAATGACGGAATTTCACTTGGCTTTTAAAGAATCTGTGTGATCAAGGTTAGGATAAGGAGGGCACAGGCGAGCTCTGCCCAGGGGGTAAATACTGTAGTTCAGGTGAGGCTAATGGTGGAGATGGAAAATCTCTGCAGTGTAACAGGGGACACAGCATCATTTTATTTGGTGACAATCCCAAAGTTTTCTTTGAAGATTATTAGGTTGCGGAACAACCTGTAGCTCAGGGGACAGCCTGTAGTTATAACTGGGCAGCATGGATGTATATCAAGTTCAACAGATTGTGTTCTAGTAGCTATGTGTGTGTGTGTGTGTGTGTGCATATGTGTGTGCACATGTGTATGTGTGTGTGCATTTGTGTGTGTGTGTGTGTTTGCTCTTCCAGTACAATCATAGGAACTCCAGAGTCAGATACAGTTCAGTCCTCACCCCATTTACTATGTGTGTGGTCCTGGGCCTCTCAGAACTATAGCTTCCGGTCTGAAATGGAGGCCATGTGAGGACTACCATGCTAATACATCCTGTTGGTCTATAACCATTACTCTATAAACCACGGGGGAAGGGCCAAAGCACACCAGAGCTGGGAAGGCATACCATCTCATCCAACAGCCATTTTCTAGGAAAGGAATAGAAAATGATACAGTAAATATGTATGGTTAGCGTTCTCTCACTAGGCCTAGCATGCAGGTCTCTGGACTTTCAGGGTGTCTGCCTCTTCCATACATCATCACCAAGGACCTTCATGTGTTTCTAGGTGAGAATACTAAAAACAATAGCAAACTAGCATGATCTCCCTCTGTGTACCATTCTCAATACACACTGTCATTCAATCCCCACGACGGCCCCATCTTATTGTCCCGATCTTGTAGAAAACCGAAGATCACAGAGACCTAACTTCTTGTCCCCAGTGGAAAAGCATGGCTTGAAGACAGGGGCAGACTAGAAGTCAGAAGCCTCAACACACCATGGAACACACACGTCTTCATTGGAAAAATACAATCATTAAGTGCCCCTTTCAGTTTTAAAATGTCTAAGTCCCAAGTGCTTGATGACTCTGGGCTTGAAGAAATGCCGTTTCAGCTCATTAGCTTGCTGTCTTATTTATTGTAAATCAGGCCTCATGTTAATGATCGGCTATGAGAAAGGCTTCTGTAGAAGCAGAGGTACCAAATCTGCGTGGTGCGGATTCCCAGCATGTTATTTCTGGCTTCCATGGCAACCCTAATGTTGGGTGGCAATCTCGAAGAAGAAGCAGCCGACGGCAGCAGCTGGAGGCAGAGCATTTGCTAAAGTGCTGTGAGCAGCAAGGGAGACAAATTGCTTGCCCAATAGTTTTCCTTTTGAGTAATTACTGTCCCTGTGTGTTTGGGGAGTTGAAACTGAAGCCAAGTTAAGTAGGCGTGGAGGGAAAAGAAATAGCATGATACCAAAGTGAAAGAGGACAAAATTTTCAAGAGAACATCCAGCCAGGAAGTCACTGGAGAGAAGGGTGTAGGGGTGGGTATTCAGAAGGGCTAGGTGACCAGAAGGTGAAGACGGTTCGTTTGCACAAAGCCTGGGGAGGTTGAGTGTTCTCGACAGTACTGAGCAACGCTGGGTTGGATTATTCCGATCCAACAAATTGGAGCCTCCATCTGGAACCATCCGAGGACGGACAAGGCATTAAGCAGAGAGGCGACTATTGAAATAGTGCAGGAAAGCAGAAAGCGGTTCAGCACAGGGAGCCGCACGCTTGACACTTGGCACCAGGTATAGGAAATGTCAAAAAGCCCTTACGGTCAACCTGTATTTTCTCCCTCACCTACCCATGCCTACGATTAGACTTATTCCTGTGGCAGACATGCAACTCTCAAAACCAAAGGGGTTGAAGAGATCTTCTCTGAGTTTTTGTTTCAGGCTTATCCACAGGGGTCTGAGAATTTATACCTGAGACCTTGTTGCGGATCTACAGGAAGGAACACACAGGTAGTAATAGGTTGGGGATAGGTCTTGTGAGACTGGGTTAGACATGAAGTCTGGGCTGAGTGTGTGTCTGGATGAACACACACACACACACACACACACACACACACAAAACGTTTTCTATAGCTCCACTTCAGCTTCTAGTAGTGACTATATGTGGTCCCAGACAGCCTGTCACCCTGCCTCCTTAGGATCCAGCCTTACCACCCACTCTGGGTTCCTTGTATAGCTGGTCTGGCTCTGAGCCTGTTTTCACACTTCCCTACGGTGTCTACTCAGTCTCTGGCCTGACCCAATCTATCATGTAAGCTTGCGATGCAGTAACCTTGCTCAGCAATCCCCCAGTCCCCAAACCTAGCATGGTCCTCTGTTTCAGGCTTATTTTTCATGCCTTTTGCAAACCTCCCAAATATGCCTACTCTGTGAAACATCTTGTTGAGACTGTTATGTGGTGTCTTTAGAATCTTGTACAAGAGCACTTGTGTTTGTACAGTTGAAAGTGTCTCTCTTGCTGGCCCAGAGGTGCAGCACTCAGAGATACATTCCTTTCATAAAACTCATCTTTAACCTGGGGAAAAGACACCAGGACCCCGTGCCACGAGGCTGAACGTACGGGGCCTCTTTCTCCTCCTGGCTCTAAGAGCTTAGCTGTGCTGCATTGCTGTTAACGCTCTGTCTGCCCTGCTTCTGTTTGCTGAACTCTTATAAAGCAGACGAGGCCACTGCTCGAGTGTGTGTGTGAAAGGCTAGACTCCCGGGTCGGGGATATTCCGACCTTCAAAGTGCGTGTTCTCCACACCTCCCAGGAAAGGCGACACCCCAAATCACTCACGAGAAACGGTCTTGATCAAACTGCAAGAGGATTTTTATTCCGAGTGCGCTTGGGGCCCGCAACCTGTATACCATGTTGGAGTAGAGGGCTGCGGACCATGAGAGCAGAATTGGGACAGATTTTATATAGCTCACAACAAAGCCTGAGAATCACAAACCAATCATTTCATAGCAAAAGCCTGTGAGTTACAACCAATCATTGCAAAACCTGTGAATCACAAACCAATCATTTCCCTATAGTCTCAGAGGTCTGTATTTGTGTGGTCTCCTGGGTGGGGGTGACAATGGCCGTCAGAAGTCACTAGGGTGGGGAGTTTCTATGGTGCAGTTTGCAGAAGCCAGATAAGTGGTTAAGTCAGCTTATCTCCTGTTAACTTACTAGGCCCGGCTCTCGTATCCAAGAGCCTATACTACACCCTTTTACCCAGTTTCATACAGAAAGCAGGCTCCGGAACAGCAAGGAGTATGACCTTATATCTGCTTACTGGCAGAGAGCAGGGTCTGAAATTTGAGTTATTTAGGGGTTCTTAGGCACGGGGGTTAAGGCTCCTTTAGCTTGGGGTCCTTGGAGGGGTTGGGCTATATTTTTTATCCTTTCATGTGCACGCACATTCACACTCAGATCTGTGGACTCTAATGGAAGATAGTGCTATTCCTCAATTTAAGAAAAAAAAATGCCCAGACTGTTTGCTAATAATTCTAAAGTTTTTTTTTTCCCATTTTTTATTCTGTCAGCTCCTGTTTTTCCAAAGGATCTAAAGCCCCTGACTACGTATGTGTTTCTTTACCAATTACAGGAGAATTTGTGCAGCAGACTCTGAGAGGTCCTGTCGAGCATTTATTTCTCAGTGAGGTTGGAGCAAACTGCTTCATCTTGCAAGGAAATTTCAGTTCATCGGAAACTTTTTCTCCAGGGCTGAACTGGGGCAGCCTTTTCCTTGGCAACCTTGTAAAGAAACCTGTCCAGGGTTCTGGAAGCCACAGTTGTCAAAGCTCATACGATGCCTCCTTTCAGCTCCTGTAAAACTTAGCTGAGGAGAATGGTATGATGTGGCATTCTTTTTTCCTTTCCCCTTTTCTGGCTCCTTGGTGCGTGCTCCCTAAGGGCCTTGGAGAGCCGAGTTCCTGAAGGAATTTATGACAACTGACATTTGAGCTGGTGTCAACTGGGATCCCTCAGGGGGCCCCTGGCCTGTGACTTCTTATTAAGCAGCAGTATTGCTGTGCAGAGATGCCCACTCATCAAAGTCTTTGTAAAATATCAGGAAGGAAACAAGTATATTTTTGCAAGGACTCTGCCCGTGTGTATGTGTGTGTATGTGTGTGTGAGTGTGTGTGTGTGTGTGTGTGTGTGTGTGTGTGTGTGTCTCCAGGTCGGGAAGAATTTGTCTGTTGGGGCTTATCCCAGTACGTTTGTCCTTCTGTATATTTTCTTCTGGTGCACACACTGGCAATCCCAATGCTTCTGCCTTTGACCTCGGGTTCCACTGGTATGTACTAAAAAGAACATACAGGCTGATATTCAGACGCTGTTTTGGGTATTCCTGAGGGAAGCCAGGGCCTGAGTAAGTTCAGTGATGTCAGCTGCTCTCTACCCAAAAAGATGCTCTGCACAGAAAGGACAAAACGTGCTTGTCTGGCAGGAAGGGGAGCCGAGCTATTGCATTTCCTCTCTCTTCGGTCATGTTTCTTTTATTTTGACCAGACATTCCACTTGGGCTGTGGAGGGATGACCCTGAGCGTTGTCTCGGCTTAATGTGTGATGTGACGTTTAGTCTCAGTGGGAGGCCAGGACTAGAGATTATGTGAGCATGTATTTGCACTGGGTTCACGAAATTCTCTCTGTGTCTTTCAGTCAGATGTCAGATCTCTGGGGTCTGTGATGGGGTAGGATCTTCTCAGAAAGCACATTTGATGTGGCTTGGATGGTGTACCGGCTGGTTTTGTGTCAACTTGACACAAACTGGAGTTATCACAGAGAAGGAGCTTCAGTTGAGGAAATGCCTCCATGAGATCCAGCTGTAAGGCATTTTCTCAACTAGTGATCAAGGGAGGAGGGCCCAGCTCATTGTGGGTGGAGCCATCCCTGGCCCAGCCCATTGTGGGTGGAGCCATCCCTGGGCTGGTAGACCTGGGTTCTATAAGGAAGCAGGCTGAGCAAGCCAGGGGAAGCAAGCCAGTAAGTGACATCCCTCCATGGCCTCTGCATCAGCTCCTGCTTCCTGACCTGCTTGAGTTCCAGTCCCGACTTCCTCTGGTGATGAACAGCAATGTGGAAGTGTCAGCTGAATAAACCCTTTCCTCCCCAACTTGCTTCTTGGTCATGATGTTTGTGCAGGAATAGAAACCCTGACTAAGACAGATGGTAACTCATCTGACTCTGCCCTGATCTACAGTCAAGGGTAGTTACTTACATCAGTGAGCAGATAAGTGTGACCAACTACCTGGTACATCTCAGAATGCCCATGTCCCCACAGCACCAAGCGTGGTCTTTGGCCTATGATGCCTTCAGTTCACCACCTTCAGTGCACACATCTGAGCTAGGCCGTCACACACCGAGGATTAATGCAGTCCAGATATGTGTCAAAGTGTAGTCTGACCTGTGGGCCTTCTGGGGCAGCAAGCGCTGTGCTTATGGGATGTCACTACCAAGCACGTGTCACTGCATACCCTGGGATGCACAGCAGATAAAGTGTGTGACGTTGGTTGCATTTTATCATCTCATTCTCCTCCCAGTCTCGGGTACCAGCTAGTGTGCTATCTCCAGACTTGTCTGTGGGACATTTTTCTGTTGAAAGGAAACTACATGCTAGGCTGCGTATTGCAATGCAACAGTGGTTGGGAATCCAAAGGGTAGAGTCAGACTGACGGGTTTTCAAGGTCTTTCCACCATTTCCCATCAGCCCCGTGTCCATGGAGTACCTAAGGGATCTCTAAGTCTCTTTGCCCTCTTCCTCCTCACACTCCTTCCTGTGTAGTCGTGGGCCTAACTTCTTTACTGTCTCAATCTAACTGGAAACTACGGCATAGCTGTCACATACATGATTCAGCCATGGGACGATATTTGCACCAGGAGACAGGTGTCACCGTATTTCTGAGACTACTCCTCGTAATGGAGACACAGTCATGAAGTACCCTACTGCTATCCCTCTTCTAGGCTCTTGGCAGACAGCCCCTCATGAGTACGTGTCTCTAGAGATGGAGCGAGTGCTGGTCCTTGCCTATAAAGGATCTGAGTCATTGACTTTAGGACTCAGCATTTTGAATACATTTGCCAAGTGTTTCTGACATCACCAGACCACTAGGGATCTCTGTCATGGCTGTCCCTCATTGAACCTGCAGATCAGCTTTTCCATCCACCCACGCTCCTCTACCTCTTTTTTCCCCCACTCCTTACACCTGCATGTACACACCAAAAGGAATAAGCAAAGATTTAGACAAGAGCAGCCAACTACATGGCGCTTTTGCTGAGTCCCAGGATTCATAGGAGACCATGTTTGTGGCTAAATAGCTTCATACATGAAACACAGAGAAAGGATTTTAGTTAGAGGTAAACAGGGGATATGAGAGACGGTCACTGGGGTCAGTGGAGGTCCACTAGGAGAGGTGTTCAAAACAAGACCCCAAGGCTTAGGGCATCATAGCAGCATGGAGTAGTGTGCAGAAGGCCTCCTGAAAATGACAGTGACCTTACTGTCAGTGACCTTGGGGCGGTGGCTTTAGGAACCACTCCCTGAGGCTTCATGGTCCTGGGCA
This sequence comes from Micromys minutus, assembly GCF_963924665.1. NCBI lineage: Eukaryota > Metazoa > Chordata > Mammalia > Rodentia > Muridae > Micromys > Micromys minutus. Next base: position 1,385,577 of record NC_137968.1, read on the forward strand.
CTTCATCGCTGTCAGACAAACTGTTGTGACTCGGATCAAAATGTCACCAGATACTCATTCGTGGGAAGTTCTGATATGAAGAGAAGATTGAGGTCCCTTGAGTTAGGAGAGGCCAGGAGGGCCATTGATGGGACAGTTAAAATATTAATGTTAGGAGGAGTCTAATGATGTGCTGGCACACTGGCGTTCTTCCACAAACCCCTGGTTGGGAGATCTTGACTTGTGGTGTTGATGGGAATCCTACAGCTAAAATTTGACGTTAAAGCCAAGGATTTGGGGCTGGGAACAGAGGCTGTGGTGTAGATCTACCTGCCATTCTGGTCCCGATTTTAATCCTTAACCAGCTGTCAATCCGGAAGTCCCTCTCCTTGGTGGGTTCATAAATCGATAATTGAACCTCATGTAAATCGAGCAGCACTAACTTCTATTAGGTTTCGCCATATTGGTTTTGATTCGCTATTCTAGAAATACCTCGTGACCCTGACTCTGTTTCTTTATTGACTCGTGATTCTTCCCAACAACGTGCCTGGAGAGACCACAAGAGCCGTTCCTCCCCGCCCCCCCCCCCCGACTTTGGAGAATGCTCGGAAAGTGTTACCCAGGACAAAAGGTGTTGTCGATGAGTCTGGGAGATGTCCTGGTCCCCAGTCAGCAGCGGAGGGCGTTGCTGTTTCCAGCAGTGCATTTGGAAGATGTGATTGTGCATGGAAGTGACAGGGTCAGAGAAAGCCATCGCTCATCAGCCGTGCAGTGTCTGATGTGAAGTAACGCAGCAGCTGGCTTCTGACTAACAAGGGAGTTGGAGAAACAAGAGTTGATTACAGGTCTTCCAGGCCCGGCCAGGGTCCAGGCCCTCTATTAAAGTGCCTAAAAAATGTAGGAATTACAGGTCAAGTCACACTGGGGACAAAAGCCAAAGATGAGTCAAATTATTTCTGAAATATCCCTTTTACCATCTGTAAGCCCTGCAAGTTGGTCACAGTCTCTGGGCACACGGGGACAAAATCACGCGTGTCATGTGCTTGTGGCATGGGAGGGGGCTACCACGCCATTGCTTGCACGATGGCCTTCGCTCCAGGCACTCCCCACCCCTGCCGCCCACCTCTCCTGTGCTCCCCAGAAATCCTTTCAGGTCCTTCCTTTTCTCTATAATGCTTTAGTCACAAATCTAAATCCTGTCCAAGTCCCTCTGGTCAACCCTAATAGCGAGAGCAGTTGTAGCTGGTAGCTCACACCATTCCCGTCTTCAGCATGACTCTTGCCATGATGTTGGCGAGCTCAGTACGCACATCATCCTGAGCTCATCTATTAGCTTCTCTTACCTCCACCCTGTGTGTAACTGCTCTCCCTGCCTCACGCCTGCACTCCGACAATGCTGAGGTCTTATCTGGACTTCTCATCCATTGATCTCACCGCCCCCTTTGCCCTTCGCTTTCCCAGTTGCCTGCCCTGCCCTTCCAGATTTACCGCTGTCAACCTTTGCCCCTCTCACCCCCCATCCACCCGATAACCCTGGATGTAACCCCAGCTTTTGCCCAACTTCCCCCAAGTCGGAGTAGCTGCAACGAAACACCCTCAATGTGCTCACTGGTCTCACGTATCATGACCCTCTTCCTTCAAGCCAGCCTTTGGGCTGTTTAAGATCACTCGTTCTGAACACAGTCAGAGCCCTAGAAACTATTGTCTTTTCCCCATTCAAATCTTCGGTTCCCTTAGTTCCCACAAACCTTCTGCTTGTGGAACTTTAAGGACTGATATGAAGCCACTGGTCTCTGTGATCCGTTCTCATTGGTCTGTTGTCCTGACTACATCCTTCCTCGTTCCCACAGTCACTGAAAAACCAGCGGCCTGTCTTTCTATCTCAGCGTCTCCCTCCCTCAGACTCCTCAGATCTCACACCAGCTGAACCCTTAGCAAGCCTTGTCAAGTGATTGTGAGTGTGTGCTAACTGGCAGCCTAAAGTCCCAGGCTCCTGTTGTGATGAAGGGGGGGGGGTGTTTTTATCATTTGGTTAAGTTAAATGAGTGTTTAGCAAGGGGGAAAAGCCCTTGGTGAGGTGCAGGTAAGTTTGGGCCATGTTGCTCCGCCTGCATTCCAGAAAATGAAAGAACTGTCCCCTCTCCCGGCTTCCCGGAGGGCAGACACAATCCTGGTGGTCCCAGGATTCTGGGAAAGGAAGGTGACAAGGATGAGGTGACCACAGTATGGTGGTTAGTGTGAGCCTTGGTTCCCCACACCAGCACAGTCAGACAGGTTTCAAACCAACGTCTCCACCTCCTAGACAGGAAGGAGACGGTAAGCAGTTTGGACTCCCTAGAGCCATGTCCTCATCTGTAATGTGGAAACAGAAACTACCCAGTTCCTAAGGTGACTAGGGAATAAACAGGCCGGCATATGGAAAACATTCCCGACAAGGTTGGGCAGTTCAGTGTGATCTACAACTTAGTGCAGTGTCCTCTTTGAATCTTACGAGTTTTTTTTTGGTTTTTTTTTTTTTTTTTTTTTGAGGTTTTCTTGTCCTATTTTACAGAAGACTGAGGATTGGCCTAGGGAGAGGGCTCCATTCCTAGAAACTTAAAACAAACAAACCGGTCATAGTGTCACGCACTTTTAATCTAATGCTGGGGTAGTAGAGGTAGGTAGACCCTTGGGGCTTATTGGCTGACAAGTCTAGCTTACTTTGTGAGAGAGACCCCATCTCAAAACAAAGCACAAACAAACATGAAGGGAGACAGTGCTGAGGAACAACAGCCAAGGTTGTCCAACATAAAACATGGGCAAGCGCACACGTGCACACAGACACACACATACACAGACACACACATACACAGACACACACATACACAGACACACACATACACAGACACACACAGAGACACATACATATACACAGACACATACACACGCACACACACAGATACACACATACACATACTCACACACATATACACATATGCACACACACATACACATGCACACACAGAGATACACACACATACTCATACAAGCACACACAGAGAGACACATACATATACACAGATACATACACACAGATACACACACATACTCACACACATATACACATATACACACATATGCACACACATATACATATGTACACACACGGATACACACACATACACATACAAGCACACACAGAGAGACACATACATATACACAGACACATACACACAGATACATACACATACTCACACACATACACAAACACATATGCACACACACATACATATGCACACACACAGAGGCACACACACACATACATATGCACACACACAGGCACGCATTCACACACATTCACAAGAGACTGAGGGTCAAAGAACTTACAAAGATGCTCAGGGCTATTCAGGCAGAAACTGACAGAGGTTGGACTTGTACTGAGATCATAAGACTTTATTGCTGTTTCCCTGACAAGCCCCAAGTTCTCCAGATGAAATTACTTTATCCTCATTAGAGAGACTCACATCCTTCCCCATTCCAAAATGCCCTGACTTCCCCAGGGGATGGCACCAAATTCTCACTACGCCGCCACATACACGTGGTTGACCTTAGCCAGTGCCAACAGTGACAGATCTTCGGCCCAAGGAGAGGAAATAGTTGTGAGATTGCACACCGTCACCCGGCAGGGCAGCAATGTTCTTAAAATCCTTCTGGCCCAGTTTCTCCTTCTCTGGAAGGGCAAGAGACACTTTTCCCAAAGCCAGGACTTGGAGTCCAGATGACAGGATGGGGAGCGCAGTTTACAGAGTCCAGATCATTGCTTAATGTTGAGAGGGATGACATTTTATTATGTGCTCACAAATCCTCATCCAAGTGTGGCTGAAAGTCCTGTCATGAGGGGCCAAGAGGAAGATCATCGTGTGTTCTTCCCCCAGGCGGAGGAGGAGGGGCATCTTTCCTCAGCACCAGTAATTAACATGAAGGGATCACTCACAGAAGAGTTCATTTTTCTGGAAATATCTCTCAGCTGGCCAATTCTGGAGAAGCTACAGGTTTTCCACAGAAAGTATTTCAGTGTCCTCAGGCTTTTCGAAGCGCACATGGCTGTGTTTTCTGTCCTGATGATGTGTTAAGAAGGCCTTGAGATGTTAGGGAAGCTACCATTGTCACCCCAGCCTTGAGATTTTGCAGTGGGAGGGCCATTTTCGTTAGCCTCAGCTTGCTTTTCTGTAATGTGGGTGACTGGCCTCAACATGAGGTCTTTTGGCTTACATTTCATAAGTCTGGAGTCTATGAACTGAGAATTCAGCCCTCATAGCACTGTGTGTAAGTGTAGGAACTAAAGTTATGCCACACCTGCAGGACACACCCATGAACACTCTGGCTTTAAGGCTGATGGTGCTTCCTTCACTCCATTGCCCTGACTCAGTTTCTTCCCCTGAAGCCTTATTTTACCACTTGAAATTTCACTTAATTCTACAGATGTTGGTGTGGTGGAATACTCACTGTATTTCCTCCACATACACGTGCACACATGGGCCCGCACACACTTTCACATAGATATATGCATGCACACACATACACACGCATGCCTACACACACATATACACACACATGCACATAAACATATGTACACACATACATATGTACACACACACACTTCAGAATCCTACCTTGTGGAACTCACAGTGAGGTAGTGAAGTCAGGACATACCAGAATTCTTTTTATTCCCAGAGATTTACTTTCTGGCATGCTCAGATCATGATCCCTGGACCAGAAACAGCAAGTTAGAAAGGCAAGTTTTCATATGCCTCTCCAAACTTAGGAGCCCAACAGCTCTAGGGATGCAGCTCACTGCTTTGACCTTTGGCACATGCACACTTAGGCTTGAGAACCACTGAACTAGCCTTCTAGGGGCACACTGAGCTGGTCTGACTTCTTACGTGTAGACTGCTAGAACCTGATTTCAGCTCAGAGCTACAACTCTCGTGGAACTTCTTGACCACATTTTTGAACCATTGTGATGTTTTTGTTGTGTCCCGAGCATTGTGGAAACTATCCATTTGTTTTTCTGGGAACTAATTTAGTTTAGCACACAATTCCACATGGACCTTCCAGGATTTTCTTCAAAGTGTGTTGCTCAGTAGGATGTTGATGTCATGTGTAAGACTCACAATAAAAATCTCAGTTGGAACAAAAGCCCTTGTTACCAAATATCTCTAGGAAAGGAGAACTTTTGGTGATTTAGTCCTTTGTGAGGTCTGCTTCTTTCGAATCATTAAAATCCTTGTCTACTGTGAGGTCAGTCGGCAGAATCCCTGATCTCCTCAGCAGGTAAAGACCACTGGACCATTATCCCAGTGTACTGGCCGATCTTGTGTCAACTTGACACAAGCTGGAGTTATCACAGAGGAGCCTCAGTTGAGGAAATGCCTCCATGAGATCCAGCTGTAAGGCATTTTCTCAACTAGTGATCAAGGGGGGGAGGGCCCAGCCCATTGTGGGTGGAGCCATCCCTGGCCCAGCCCATTGTGGGTGGAGCCATCCCTGGCCCAGCCCATTGTGGGTGGAGCTATCCCTGGCCCAGCCCATTGTAGGTGGAGCCATCCCTGGGCTGGTAGACCTGGTTCTATAAGAAGGCAGGCTGAGCAAGCCAGGGGAAGCAAGCCAGTAAGTGACATCCCTCCATGGCCTCTGCATCAGCTCCTGCTTCCTGACCTGCTTGGGTTCCAGTCCTGACTTCCTTTGGTGATGAACAGCAATGTGGAAGTGTAAGCTGAATAAACCCTTTCCTCCCCAACTTGCTTCTTGGTCAAGATGTTTGTGCAGGAATAGAAACTCTGACTAAGACACCAAGAAATAAGTTCAGACTTACTTAGAAAGGGTAGGCAGGTGTGGCTTACCAGTTCCAGAAGGGGAACTGATCTGGGCCATCCTGACAGTGTCTAACTCTAGCCTAGGGCCAGATGCTAGATCATTACCCCCTCAGGCCTCTGGGGCTCAGGGCTTACCTGGCTCTTATTTCTCCTGCCCTTTGTGGGTGTGAGTATAGGAGTGTTTATGTCAGGTGCCAATTGAGCAGCTATGAGCTCTAGTCCTGCCCATTCTTGAACGGAGTATGAGAACCAAGGAAGGAGAAAGAACTTGGGAGAGGAATATAGGCAGAGGAGAGCCTGCATGATTGCTTATGTGGGTATGACCTGTCAGCCTCTTGCTCATTGCTGCCCCGAGAGCTAGGGTTTAGTGTTATCTCTGCGTGTTTTCTCTTTTCCTGAGTTATGAAAGACTCATAAACTCTTCAGCACCTCCATTTTCTCGTCTACGCAATGGGCACAGTCCTAGCACCTTTCTCAATAGCTTGTTAGAATGAACTTAGGCACCTATGATGAAATCACTCTGAAAAGAGACTTTAGAACATCTTGTGAATTTGGGGGGGGGGCATTGTCCTGAAAAACTCTCCTTCTACATACCTAGATCCCAGTATTGGATTTGGGTGTCATATGGCGATATGTTATACGTGGCTTCCTGCCAGGCTGCTGGTACTGGGGGCACCCCCTCTGCTCTGACTGTTGGGCATGTACGGCTGCAGTGGAGAGGTGTGTACTCCAGCTATACACCCCAACTCATCCCCAGGCAGATGGCTTCCCAGACCTTCTCCACTTCCCATCCTAGTGACTGGCTTCCCGGCTTCATCTTTGGTTTCTGTCTCATTCTTGCAGCTGTGGTGGTTGAGATTTTGGGAAAGGGATTGAGGTCTTTTTTTTTTTTTTTTTTTTTCTAATCTCTTTCAAATCCTGCTTGAGATGCAAAGTCCAGGGAGGGCACAGAGAACGGGGGAAGGGGAGGTTTACTCTGCCTAAAGGCAGGGTATCGGTGCGCTTTCTCCTGGGCTGAGGAAATCGGTGTAGCTAGGTGATTCTGTTAAGAAAGTCTGGGGCTGAGAGATGGCTCAATGGGGGAAAAGCTGACTGCAAATGAACAAGAAGCCGTTTGGATACCCAGTGTCCACATAAAAAGCTGAGCATGGCTTCGCATGTCCATAACCCTACCGTGTGCAGCAAGGGAGACAGAAGGATCCCCGGAGTTGGCTAGCCAGCCAGTCTATCCAACTGGCTGAGGGAGAGACCTACCTCAAAAAGGTAAGAGAGCAATAGAGAAGGACCTAGACCTCCAGCCTATGTGTGCGAACACACACACACACACACACACACACACACACACACACACACACACGCACATGTATGACATACATAGCCTAGGTGTTTTTGTCAGGCTGGAAGGTCATATGTGATCATGACTTTTTGCTGATAAGTAATCGAGGAGACATAAGGCACTGTGTGATAAAGAAGTGTATGTGTAGATTGATTGTGTCTCTTCCTGCCTCTGTCTCTCTTCTCAAAAAGTCACCAGAACTCAGCAACAGAGGCTCTGCTCCATTTGGTCCTGATTCCTAGTGAGGGCCCAACCTTTGGATGCCATAGCCCCATTAAACTTCTCTCTTCCTCAAGCTTTACAATAGGATTAAATCTGGTCACGTGACCCTCTGAGGAAGGCTCTCAAGTCCCATCCAAACAGTAGCAGGTTGTTGCTTTCTTCTCTTAGAAATTCCAACACTGGAGTGGATATATTTGGAACCTCTGCGAGACTCAAACTTCAGTTGACTCTTTTTCCTCCCATGCTGAGGGTTTAACTCAGGCTCTTGCAGGCTAGACACATGCTCTACCACCGAGCTGCATGCGTCGGCAAGCTCTGATTCGGTTGATTGCGGTCGTGTGACTTCCCTACAAGAGATGTTGTGTAACATGGTGCGAAGACATCTTACCATCTGTGACCTGTGTACAGATTTCTGAGTCTGACTCGAAAACCTTTTTATAGTTGGCTTCTGAATATTCTCAGCTAATTCTTGGTGTTCTCTGTATTCTAGAGCCGCTTCCTTAGTTTCCCACCACATTTATCCTGTCTAGGATGTTGTTCACAAGCTCCATTCCACATACTCTTTCAAGCCAAATGTTCTCTATTCACAAGACACCCATGGCTTATCTCTTTGAGCTCAGCCCCAGAGTATATTCTCCCTCACTCTTTTTCTTTTCCTCCCTCCCTTCCTCCCTCCCTCTCTTCCTCCCTCCTTCCCTCAGCCCTCCTTCCCCTTTGGAAAAAAAGATGTATTTATTTTTATTCTATATGTGTTTTTGACTGCATGTACGTCTGTGAATCTTGTGCATGTGCTGGCCCTTGGAAGCCAGAAGAGGTTGCCAGATTCCCGTAGAACTGGAATTACAGTCACTAGCCACTGTGTGGGTGTTGGGAATCAAACCCAGGTCTTGTGCAAGAACAGTATTCTTGTATTCTTGACTGCTATTCATTGTCTGCTCTCTTAGCTCCGTCTTCCAAGATAGATTGCAAGCCGTTTGATATTGGACCTTCTCAAGCATCTTTCTTGTTCTCTTCCTTGTTAGACTTACATACCATGTTACAAATAATAAAATACATTTGACTCTGATAAAGGGTTTGACTGGAACTGCACTGGTGACCTTGTAGATTTATCTTGCAAAAACAAACTCTGTGTATAGTCTAGGGTCATCTACTATGCACAGACATCCTGAGAACCTTCCTGGATAAAATTAAAACTGAATTTTGGAGGTTCTAATGGTGTCCCTGGGTCTCAGGGTTTCCCATAGGAGGCAATTCAAATTGGGTCCTTACCTCTTATCGGGTTTTGCTCAGCTTGGCAAAAACTTGCAGACACCTGGGAAAAGAGAAACTCAACTGAGAAGTCATCTTCATCAGACTGGCTTGTGGACATGTCTGTGGGGACATGTTTCTGAAGGCTGATGTTGTAAAAGGACCCAGCCCACACTGTGTGAGTCCCTGGGCAATATAGCCCAAGCTGTATAAGAAAAGTAGCCGGGAACGGCAGGAGAGGCATGTCAGTACCTAGTGTTTGTCCGCAGTCTCTGCCTTAGCTTTCCTCGATGTTGAACTATAACCTATAAGCCAATAGACTCTTTCTCCTCTGTTGAAAAAAAAAAGTATTAGCTCAGGACCCCCAAGACCAAGTTCTCAAGACAAAGGAGATTTCTTTTGCCCCAGAGGGACAGAGGGCAGGGGTAAGAGACAAAGACAGGAGATAGAGGATGAGGAAGAAGGAGAAGGAACAAGAGAGAGGGGAGGAAGAGGGCAAGGGAGAGGTGGAAGGGACATTTGTCCTGCAGTGAGACAAAGGCCTGCTTCTGGGTAGAGAAGAGGCAGATGTGGCACATAGGAAAATGGCAGTTTTCCCCTAACAAGGGAAACCCCCATGTTAGGATGAGATATTTAACTTGAACTGACCGTGGTAATTAGGTAGCCAAAGGAGGCTTTTGATTGCTGGACTTTAACACTTTGGAAACTGGACCTTAGTAGTCAGCCTCAGGAGAGGACCAAAGAAAGGAATAAACCTTAGGGGCCAGCTTTGGGAGGGTGAGCTAACAGCGTTTAGCAAGACAGAGGGAATGAGGAAGAAGGGCGAAGCCTTCCCGCACCAAGATGGCGGTGCTTGCTCACCATTCCTTATAGCCAGAGCTGTCCCTTTACCCTTGCTACTGTGGGACCAATTATTTTGTTTTAGTTTGGTTTTTTGAATTAGGGTTTCTTTGTATAGCCTTGGCTAGTTGTAGAACTAGCTCAGTAGACCAAGCTGGCCTTGAACTCACAGAGATCTGCCTGTCTGTGCTGGTATTAAAGACATCCACTACCACCACTTGGCCTGGGCCAGCATTTTCTTACAGCAACATCTGAACTTTTCCTTCCTCTGATACGTGTGACCTCTGCTCTTTCCCCAGAGAGTTCCTGTGAGAACAAGCGGGCAGACCTGGTGTTCATCATTGACAGCTCCCGAAGTGTCAACACCCACGACTACGCAAAGGTCAAGGAGTTCATTCTGGATATCCTGCAGTTCTTGGATATTGGTCCTGACGTTACCAGAGTCGGTCTGCTCCAATATGGCAGCACAGTCAAGAATGAGTTCTCTCTGAAGACCTTTAAGAGGAAGTCTGAGGTGGAGAGGGCTGTCAAGAGAATGAGGCATCTATCCACGGGCACCATGACAGGGCTGGCCATCCAGTATGCCCTCAACATTGCCTTCTCGGAAGCAGAGGGGGCCCGGCCCTTGTGGGAAAATGTGCCACGGGTCATAATGATTGTGACGGATGGAAGACCTCAGGACTCAGTGGCTGAGGTGGCCTCCAAGGCCCGGGACACAGGCATCCTGATCTTTGCCATCGGTGTGGGTCAGGTAGACCTGAACACGCTAAAGGCCATCGGGAGCGAGCCCTACAAGGACCACGTCTTCCTGGTGGCCAACTTCAGCCAGATTGAGTCCTTGACCTCAGTGTTCCAGAACAAACTGTGCAGTAAGTCCCGTGCCTCTGTGGTTTATTTGTCTTTTAAGGCCTTCAGTCTGTGTTCAGGTCCATGGGCAAGGAGAGAGGCACCATTCTTTGGAGGGTTGCACATGTATGAAGCGTATAATTACACAAACTCGAAAGTAGCCTTAATCGTTAGCAGTGTGATGGAAGAATTCAGGGCACGGTGGAACACAAAACCCCAGGGTCTAATCTAGTTATGGTGTTTACAGAGACTTTCCTCAAGGAAAGGGTTTGTGTGTGTGTGTGTACGTGCACCCACAGCTTATGTACGGAAGCATGTATGTATGTATGTATGTATGTATGTATGTATGTATGTGTGCATGTATGTATGTATGTTTGCAGGAGTTGGTTCTCTCGGCCATGTGGCTCATGGGAATTTAAACTCAGATCCTCAGGCTTGGTGACAGGTCCCTTTACTTGACAGCTCCAAGGAGTGTTGATACACAAAGAATAGAACAGGTAAGGGACAGGACAAAGGTCTCCTCAAGTTCAGCTGGTGCACTGGCGTTCCCAGGATCGGAACTTTCAAGTTGGAGTGGGAAGAGGAGCAGACAGCGGAAATGATAGCTTCCCGTGTGGGGACGGTGTGAGCAGTGGGTGCTGGGGAGGACGGTGTGAGCAGTGGGTGCTGAGGGGGACGGTGTGAGCAGTGGGTGCTGGGGGGGACGGTGTGAGCAGTGGGTGCTGAGGGGGACGGTGTGAGTAGTGGGTGCTGGGGGGGACGGTGTGAGCAGCAGGTGCTGGGGGGGACGGTGTGAGCAGTGGGTGCTGGGGGGGACGGTGTGAGCAGTGGGTGCTGGAGGGGACGGTGTGAGCGGTGGGTGTTGGGGGGGACGGTGTGAGCGGTGGGTGCTGGGGGGGACGGTGTGAGCAGTGGGTGCTGGGGGGGACGGTGTGAGCGGTGGGTGCTGGGGGGGCAGTGTGAGTAGTGGGTGCTGGGGGGGACGGTGTGAGCGGTGGGTGCTGGGGGGCAGTGTGAGCAGTGGGTGCTGGGGGGGACGGTGTGAGCGGTGGGTGCTGGGGGGGACGGTGTGAGCAGTGGGTGCTGGGGGGGACGGTGTGAGCAGTGGGTGCTGGGGGGGACGGTGTGAGCAGTGGGTGCTGGGGGGGCAGTGTGAGTAGTGGGTGCTGGGGGGACAGTGTGAGTAGTGGGTGCTGGGGGAATGGTGTGAGCAGTGGGTGCTGGGGGGACGGTGTGAGCAGTGGGTCCTTGGGCATTGGAAAGAAAATGCCGGGGTGGGAATTTTAGCTCAGGCAGGAGCAGCAGGGCAGGCGGAGTGAACCACTTGAGGAAGTGTGGAGAAGGCGGCTTGCAATCCGAGTGACAGTTCGTGCCCACGGGGGCCGTTAAAAGGATAGGCCATTCCTTTTTAATATTTACTGCAACACATTTTAAATTTTATTATTATTATTATTAATTCACTTTACATTCTGCTCATTGGTTCCCTCCTACTTACCGCCTCTCAAAATCTTACCCGTATTGCCCCTCCCCTTCTCCTCTGAGCACGTGGGCATCCTCCTGGGGACCCCTCCCATCCTTGTACATCAAATTCCTGAGAGGCTAGGCACATCCTCTCCCACTGAGGGCAGACAAGGCAGCCCAGCTCGAAGAACATATCCCAAATACAGGCGACAGCTTTTGGGACAGCCCCTGCTCCAGTTGTTGGGGACCCACATGAAGACCAAGTTGCACGTCTGCTACACGTGAGGCCCAGCCCCAGCCCGTGTATGATCTTTGGTTGGTGGTTCAGTGACAGCCCCAAGGAACCAGGTTAGTTCACTCTGTTAGCCTTCCTGTGGAGTTCCTATCCCTTTAGAGGCCAAAATCCTTCCACTTGTTCTTCCCTACGAGTCCCCAAGCTCTGTTCACTGTTTAGCTGTGGGTGTCTGTTTCTGTCTGAGTCAGCCGCTGGGGGCCTCTCACAGGAACAACCCCCCCCAAATTACACACACACACACACACACACACACACACACACATATACTTGACAGGCTTCTCTGTGTAGCCCTGGCTGACCTGGAACTCACTCTGTAGACCAGGCTGGCCTTGAACTCACAGAGATCCACCTGCCTTTGCCTCCCAATGGCTGGGATTAAAGGTGTGAGCCACCACTGACCAGCTCCACTTTTTTAAAATTCTTTGACACAAAGTCTCGATAATCCAGACTGAGTTCAGACTCCCTCTGTAGTGGGAATGACCTGGAATCATTTTATTACTGTTACTGTTATCATTCTGTTGTTTCTGCGTTTCACGAGCCAGGATGACAGGCCTGTAGCACCACGATGAGGCTGGCTGGGATACATCCCCAGCCCTAGGGTGCACTTTTGTCGTATCATTAAAAGAAGACAACCTCGCAAACCTTGCAAAAACTAACTTGAGCAAAGACTCCATCTTCTCTCAACTCCAGAGTCAAATGATTTACTTAAGAAATCAATGCCTGAAAGAAAAAAAAAAAAACAACCTTTTTTTTTCCCCTGAGCAATGTCAGTTGGAAACCGTTCAGAAGCACCATTTCCCTGGCTCTGCAGACAAGCTGCATTACTGCGGGGCACCGTGGCCTAAGTCAACTGGAAAACTCCAATCAGCAGAACGCACTGCAAACGTTTTAAAGGTTTACAACTTTAAATGACTTCAGCAGAATTTATGTTCCCCTCCCCTTTCCTGGAAATATTTTTTTAAAAAAATCAGTTCATGGGTACTGGATAGCTTCAATGGAGGAGCCTTTTATAAGCACGCTGTATTCATCAACAAATGGAAAGAAAGATGATAAGACATAGGACGTGAACGACCCCCACGTGACTGAATGTGGACTTGGGCTCAGAGAACCTTCTTTCTCTGTGCGCTTTAGACAGGCAGCAAATTTAAAGGGCCATTTGGACAGTCCCCCCCAATCATCTCTGTTTAATCTGGAGCCTTTAAGAAAACACTGATATAATCTCATTCCTTTGTGCTGCCGGAGAAATGAACCCCCTGGGACAGCTGAGCCAGGCTCATCAGCTCTCCTGAAAGGCTGAAGAGGCCCCAGAGCCTCTTTATCAACCACACGCTGAACACCACAGTAACCAACGTTCGTTTAAGCATTTTCCCCCCTTGCATTTGATGCTTAGGAAAACCAAGGAGGCAGGCTACACGGTACTGCCTGGTATGTCTGTGTTAGGGTGTCAAATCCCCTGGAAATTGAAATTACAGACAGCTGTGAGCTGCCATGTGCGTGCTGGGGTTTGAACCCTGGACCTTTGGAGGAGCAGCCATTGTTCTTAACCGTGGCGCCATCTCTCCAGCCCTGGCCTTAAAGGTTAGCAAACTTTGCTGATTCCGAGGTTCCTGTCTTGAGGTGAACCGTTTTCTAAGGGCAGCCTCCACAGGGAAAATGGCTCTGCTGAGGCCATTCATCTGAGGAGGGCAAACCTGGGAATTGGCCCATGCGTAGGTCTAGGACAGTGATTGGTGAGAGGTTGGATGTGTGGTTGGGCCCTTTGAGCTTCCCTTAGCTCATCTGTAAGGTGGGGCTTTTACAGGAGGGTGGATGTGTTACAAACACACAGTCCATATAGTCAGACCCTCTCGGGATGCATGGGCAAGGCAACTGGCTTTATCTTTGACCTGTAGTCTGACAACCAGACACGGCCATGAGCATCCTCCCGAGACATCGAACTGCAACCCCGGTGACCACAGCCGGTCATGTCTCACTTGAGGTACATTCTGTATGTTGGAGGTACATTTCGTATGTTGGAGGTACATTCCGTATGTTGGAGGTACATTCCGTATGTTGGAGGTACATTCTGTATGTTGTTCCATTTAAGCCTGAAACTGCACTCCCAGACAGGTATTCTTGCAGTGCCCCGAGTACGAAAGTGGAAACTGAGGCTTAGAAGGAAAAAAAAAAAAAAAAACAGCTTAAATACCAGCTCACGTGATTCAGAGCCTAAGTGCTTCCTTTCTGTGCACAAGCCCCAGAATTGTTGGGAAGATGTTCTCCTTCATAGCTCCAGGATAGCTGTCTGGGCTCGGAGCTCATCCCAAAGAGCTCCTGGGTCTGCATGGGGGCTCCAGGAAGCCTTTAAAACGAAGCAATAAGCGTAATAACGAACAGTCGCTGTCATCAATATATCCATGCGTCTAGGACTGATCGTACACTCCTGTCACCTGCACACTGAGGTTGAGGGGCCAAGGAGCTGGCTCAGAGGGTAGAGGCGTTGACATGGGTACCCTGAAGTCCACCCCCACAACTCACACTCACAGAAAAAGCTGGAGGCAGTGGTGAGAGAGAAGCCAAGCCTAGAGGACTGGCAAGAAGCTTCCACGCCAGATAGCCTGGGGTGCGCGCAGCATCGCAGTGATGAGCTGGATAATGAGGAGCCAGTCCTGAAATGCTACCCTGACCTCCAAAGGACACGTTGGCATGTGCCTATGTGAGTGTGTGAGTGTGTGAGTGTGTGTGTGTGTGTGTGTGAGAGAGAGAAAGAGAGAGAGAGAGAGAGAGAGAGAGAGAGAGAGAGAGAGAGAACACTCATACACAGAGGCAAAATAAAAATATAAACAATGTTTTTAAACAGACTGAAGTAGGAGGCTCTAGAGTTTAAAGTTAGCCTAGGCTATATAGGAAGTCCCTGGCCAACCTGAGCTACAAAAGAGAGACCTATCTCAGAGATGTGGGCTTGTGTGCTTTCTGGGGCTCTAAGCATATGGAAAAAAATATCATCTTATTCACACAAGAAACATAGGTACACTTGAAACTCGGGAAGAAATCAAAACTTAAAGACCTAATAATTGCCTCGCAGGGTCAGCCAGCTCTAGGTGAAGAAGAGAAGGGCAGCCGGGGGTTCTGGTTCTGAAACTACAGCTAGACCATGATGTGTGGCTCAGACGGGAAGAGGAATAGCAGCCCTCTGCCTACGGTGGCCGCCGTGATCCAAGCACAGAATGATATTTTAAAGTCTGTTTTATATGCAAATCGATGTCTCTCTGTCTATCTGCCAGTCCTGGTCCTTCCTCTGGTTTCACTCCCTCTACTGAGGGACTGTGACGATGAGGGGCCGGCGTGGGAGAGGCAGCCACTGTGTGTGTGGAGGGACAGGGTGTTGCTGGAGGCAGGGAAACGAGTTGGGCCTATGGGAGCAGCAGGCTGTGTCCAGATGTATGCAGGAAGGAGCCACTGTCATGCAGTGACCACCATGAGTAAGGAAGAATACGGGGTCTGGCTCTGGCTGTGTGACCATGAACCCGGACACAACAGCCGTTTTATGCCTGCGGTTAGTAACCTCTCAGGACAGCCACAGCATGGGGAAAACATGAGGTCATCCTCTCAGGCCACCCCGGAACCCACCGCAGATGTAGAGACCAGAGTGCTGTGAATCGAGGTCCTGTGTGCAAGCTGACCAAACCCCACACCCCCTGGCATCCATGTTCGATGTCCAGGAGCGGAAAATGCTGACTCTCGTGGTTGAAAACTGCAAGTATTGAGGTTGAAAGTCTGTCTTCTGAAATCTGGTGAGTCAGTGCAGTGTGGCTAGGGCTGAGTTTCCTTAACTCTATCCTGTCTGTTTGATCAGATGGCATTCTAGAGCTCAGAGCAAACCTCCTCCTATCCTAACAGCCCCCCTTCCCACTTAGGCACAGCTTAAGGCCCTAATAGTTTCGAAGGCACACCCTGCATTTGGGCTAAGTCTACACTGACTCCACCCCTTTGAGGCTCTGTTGTGAAACGGGGAGGCAGACCCACATAGATGCTGGCTTATATGTTTGGTGGTTGTTCCCAAGGAGACCCTCAGTCAGCCACACCGAGCAGAATGCTCAGCTGGTTATTCACACAATTACTAAAGATAGATTTCTCAAGGTGTGGTGGCGCACACCAATAGTCCCAGCGTGCAAGAGGATGAGGGAGGAGGATGACGAATTCTAGGCCAGTCTAGGCTACCTAGACTACCGCTGACTGGCTGGCGCATGTGTGTGTGTGTGTGTTTTCACATGCTCACGAGCATGTGTGCCCCCCCCACATTCTTCCCTTAGGCCAGGCTGGGTTAAATGAAACATTGTCTTAAAAAAATCAACTGAGAGGAAGGCAATGAGAGGTCTATAAAGTGAATTCAGTAAAAAATTAATTAGTAATGATAACAATAATTCCAACTCTAGCCATCACAAAATTTAACAATAAACTTAAAAATCCAGTCCCAATCTTGATTTAGACTGGATTATTATTTCTTCTGAATAAAAAAAAAAAAAACCTGGTACTTTCTGAGGAATGGGTTGAAAATGATGGAAACGCAACTTGACTTGGGTTAACTACACCGGAGTCCATCTTGGGGGAAATAACTATATGCCTCCCAGAAAAAGCATTTGAGCGTGCTCATTCCATCTGCATACAGGTGGAAGACTAGAAACCGTCCTCATGCTGACCGACAGTAAATGTCTAAGTAGGCTGAGAAATGGCCTTTGGACAACGGAAGAAGCCATCGGTAGGCTTTAGCAAGAGCCGGCTAATTTAATTCAACCAAGAAGGTTAAATTAGATTAGAGCTCAGGTTCGAGATTAAACCCAAGATAGAGTTGTTTTTCATTGTTCAACGAAGTCACTGTAAACACTGAATGGAAGAATATGGAATCATTTATTTTATATAAAACACAGGCAGGGTCAGTTGAGATGAGCCTCTGGTCATCTGACATTTTCGTAGCTGGTCAAAAATATAATCTATTCAGAGACAACAAGTTTAATATGTTTTGTTGACTCACTAACCTTGAGCTCATGGCCATCAAAGACCCTAAATCATTCTAGGTTAGAACCTATTTGAATGCATTCATTCTTCTAAAAGGGCTTTACTGTAGCTTTTCTTGTCCTTAGTGGGTCCTTTCAACCAGGAGAATTACTACAAAATCCACAGAAATGTAGACACACTGCTGCCTAGGCTGTGAGAACGATTTGTTATCATATAAAACAGAAGATTAAAGGAAGCAATGCTGCCTTGTCCAACCCACCCCAGGGCATCAGAACCAGGAGATCACTATTACTAACCTTTCAGTAACTCAGTGACGCCTGGGAATGCGCTGTACGTGTGTGTGTGTGGGGGGTGGTTACAGTACATCTCAGTGACCAGGAGAATCCACAAATGGGGAGTCTGTCGGGAATGAGGATCGTTTTAATATCCTTCAAGTTAGAGCCCATTCTGGATGCTGTAAAATACAGTGCTTGGGTTAGTATAGATAGAATTTGTCACTAATGAAAATCCAAGTGGGTGGATAGATAGATGGACAGACAGATTGATGATAGGGTATAGGAATAGATGGTATTCCCAAATGTAAAGTAAATGAAACTGGGATGGAGAGATGGCTCAGCAGTTAGAGCTCTGGTCACTCATCCAGAATATATAGGTATATGCATAAAGCAGCCCATCAGTAGCTGAGTTTCCCTACCTACTGGCTAAACACAGGGTTGCCCTTAAATTTCTCCTTTGTTGTACAAGCTTCAGAAAGCTGTTTTCTCACTTGGACATCTTTTGTCTATGAGAACACTCACATAATGTGCTCCATTAACACTGATGTCTGTTGATTTTAAATAAGCTCAAGTTTGATTGATTAAAGCCATAAACTGAGATGCTAAAAAAACAACAAGAGCTCTAGATAGACTTATGTAAGAACCTGTGTATCTGAAGCTGAGATACTTTCAGCAACTAAATGCTACAATATTTAAAACTGGGACACAAAAATCATGG
Organism: Micromys minutus; assembly: GCF_963924665.1. Lineage (NCBI taxonomy): Eukaryota > Metazoa > Chordata > Mammalia > Rodentia > Muridae > Micromys > Micromys minutus. Next base: position 1,403,647 of record NC_137968.1, read on the forward strand.
CACTATAAAGCATTTGAATACGGCGTTGTTCCGAATTTTTGTGTGCTTTATGCAGATTTGAAAGTACACCATTCTTAGAATTTATGATTGTGGGAAGCTGTTGGCTTCTAACACCTTTGTTTATCCAATAGCTCTGCTCCTACCTCTACTCCTGCCTACTCAAGGTTTCATCTTCCTGAAGATGTCCCAAAATCAGAAACCTCTCTGATCTTCTCTGCTTGTCAAATAATGGTGTTAAGCTGAACCTGAAACGTGTAGATTTGTAGGTCATACAGAATCCTCGATTTTATATGGTTCACCCTAACACCATTCCTCTTTCGCCTTATGTGGTCCTTTCTTTATCCGACTGTCGGATTCAGACAGTGAACCTCCCTGCTGAAAGGGACTTCAGATGGTTTCTCTTTGGGCTCAGCTCTCCTCCCACATGCTCACGACACACATTTGCTGGGTAGACTGAAGCTAGGGGAAGGTTCCCTGCTCACTTTTACTTTCTTTGTCTTCCTTTGCAGCCGTCCACATGTGCAGCGTCTTGGAACACAACTGTGCCCACTTCTGCATCAATACACCCGGCTCGTACATCTGCAAGTGCAAGCAAGGATACATTCTCAGCACGGATCAGAAGACTTGCAGCAGTAAGACCATTTTGCTGATGTGTCACTTTGCTTGCGCTCTAGCTAAGTGCGTCTTATTCTCCCATAGTCCTTCTCTCAACCTACCTGCCACCTCCTCAGATCTGGAAATAAATCACAGTGTCTAAGCCTGGCACATAGTAGGTCACCAGGCAATGCGTGGATGGTTGGTGGAGATGCTGTCTCAGAGAAGCAGTCTCTTTCACCTCTTCTGCCCCTTGGAAGCTTTTCCGTCCTGGCTTTATTAGCTGGGCCCTAAGGAGCTGTTTCTTTTATCTTCTTCCCAAAGCATGAACTGAGGACCCGTTATCGACCTCAGCAGTGAATCATTAGACACACTCCATTCTAGAGGTATGCAAGGATCTGGCTGCTTTGGTGATAGACATTTTATTGTTCTTGTAATTAAAAAAAAAAGGAGGAGGGATAGACAGACATAAAGCATTAGAACTTAGAATGTTCTTCTCTGACCCTGCTTCCAAAACTAGACAATACACTGATATATAAGCCAGCAGGAGGTACCCCAGACTTTCAGGAATTAACCATATAGTAAGTGTGTGCCCTTTCTCCTCCTCCTCCCCTTCCTCCTCCTCCTCCTCTTCCTCCTCCATCTCCTCCTTCTCTTCCTCCTCCTCCTCTTCCTCTTCCTTCTCTTACTTCTCTTCCTCCTTCTTCTCCTCTTCCTCCATCTCCTCCTTCTCTTCCTCTTCCTCCTCCTCTTCCTCCTCCTTCTCTTACTCCTCTTCCTCCTTCTTCTCCTCTTCCTCCTCCTCCTCCATCTCCTTCTCTTCCTCTTCCTCCTCCTCCTCTTCCTTCTCCTCCTCCATCTCCTCCCCCTTCTCCATAAGTTGTAACTATAACCACTGTTTTAACCACATACAGCCCAACTGAGCACACAAGGCCTGGGAAGACCGGCTGCAAGAGAGCAAAGACAGCTCAGCTAAGTCTGATGCGTAGTTCATGCAATGCAAAGCCGTTACAATTACCACATGGCGAGCATTTCAGGCACTAACGGAAAGCAGCTTGCACAAATGGCTGTGATTAGCACTGCATTTAGAGAGCCAAGACACAGTTTGCACTTTTCTTCTCACTTCTAGGTTTCAGCACCGAGCATTTGACGGAAGGACCTCCCTGTCCCCCTGTCGACTTGGCGCTCTATTCTGGGGCTCCAAAAGCATGAGAGCTTTGTGTTCTTGGGCTCCTCTGTGACCCCCAGAACCCCAGCTGAAGCCAAATACTCATGGGTTTAATAGAATTTACTGATGAGCCAGGGAGCCTAGGATGAGTCATCTAGAACCATCTCACACACCTCTTGGCCACCTTGTCCTCCTCAGGTGTGTCCAGCCATCATGCCCACCCCCTCTCTGCCCTCTCCTCTTTGAGGGGCACAACACATTCTGTGTCTCATGCCCCATGATTGGCTGGGGCCTGGGAAGCGGCCAGTGCCCATTTTCTCTGGCTTGGCTGTGCCGGATGAATTCTAACACCAACGAATAAACAAATAGATAAAACTAAAGAGCCTTCTTTCTCTCACAAGCAGCCTTGTCAGTCCTGCCTAGCCAGTGTAGACCTGGTGTCCTCAGACTCCTCTCAGCCTGAGGGAAGTGCCTAGGCTCAGGGGAAAAACCCAAAGGAGCCAAGCAGAGCTCCGCCTAGGGCTGTGGCACCACAGAGCTCAGAGCAGAAGCTACCTGGGCTTTAAGCAGACAGTTAGGTGCGGGAGTAGGGAAGTCCACTAAAGGAAGGGCAGGAGCCCAGGGTAGAGGCTCTTAAATTCAAGAGTGACAAATGAATCAGAGAGCGACTCCCAGAGTCCTCGGCGACTGGACTCTACAATCCGTGTTTGTTCTTCACAAACAGATTTGTTTCTTTTACTTTATGTGTCCGGGTGTCCTTCCTGCATGAACGTCTGGTCAGTGCATGTACTGCATAGCTGTGGAGGCCAGATCCTCTGGAACTGAATTTACAGGTGGTTGTGCACGTGGGTCCTAGGAACCAAACTTGGGTCTTCTGCAAGAGTAACAAGTGCTCTTGATGCTGAGCCATCTCTCCAGCCTCCACCACCACCACCTCCTCCTCCCATCCCTCCTCCTCCCATCCCTCCTCCTCCTCCCATCCCTCCTCCTCCCATCCTCCTCCTCCCATCCCTCCTCCTCCCATCCTTCCTCCTCCCATCCTTCTTCCTCCCATCCCTCCTCCTCCCATCCTTCCTCCTCCCATCTTTCCTCCTCCCATCCTTCCTCCTCCCATCCTTCCTCCTCCCATCCCTCCTCCTCCCATCCTTCCTCCTCCCATCTTTCCTCCTCCCATCCTTCCTCCTCTCATTCCTCTTCCTCCCATTCCTCCTCCTCCCATTTCTCCTTCTCCCATTCCTTTCCTTTCCATTCATCCTCTGCCTCTCATTCCTCTTCCTCCCCAAAAAGTACTGTTATTTGTTTCTGTGTCATAGAAGCCAAAGGGATTCTTTCCCCTGTGATCTAGAGTTACAGGTGGTGGTGAGCCACCTGATATTGGTGCTGGGAATTGAACTCAGGTCTTTGGCAAGAGCAATGCAGGTTCTTAGTTTCTAAATTATCTACCCAGCCCCTTTTCTTTTCTTTTTTTGATACATGGCCTCTGTCCTCCTGAGTTTGGGGATTACAGGTTTAGAATCTCAGAGAGCTTCTGTCCATCAGAGAGCTGCCCTTTGAGGTCCTATAACCTTGTGCAATAAAGTTTAGGGAAAGTGTCTAGCCTTAGGGAAGAAGTTGGGGTAAAGACTGAAGTGTGGCAACCTAGTTGCCCTGAGGTTATTACTGTAGCCTTCAGCACCAGAGGTAAAGGTGCACCCTTCCCTCTCTGAAGCAAACCTTACTATCTCAACTGCATTTCTGAAATGGGGCTCATGAGACTAACAGGGCCATTAACGTTACCATCTTCTGGTTGTGGCTGCTTATTTAACTCTTTGACCCTCAGTTTCCTCACTTACTAAATCGGAATGACGGTCACAAGTTAGAACTTAGCCCTGCTGACTGAACTGTGACAGCCCATGTGCCCAGTCTCAGGATGACGAAGGCTGTGTGAAGGCAGAGCTGAGCCGGCCTGACCCCTGTCTACATGCTGTCCCTCTGCTGACACCGGTACAACGCACCAGGGGTGAAATGAGACACAGCTATATGCCATTTTTTTTATGATCCTGTTCTGATTGTAGCTGGTTAATCTCCCAGTTAAAAAGGAATGTGGATTCTGCCTCTTTCCCTGAAGCACCTCATGTTCCGGAAGAAATGCTTGCTGTTCATTTTTTTTTTCATGTGCTCACTTGTGGATCCAATTTGTCTTTTTTTTTTTTCCCTTTCGGTCTGGTCACAAGTGTTTAGACATAGAAACATACTAGGTCACATGCAGAACCCTAGAAATCAAATAATGGCTGGTGGGGGGGGGGCTTCTTTTGTTTGGAGCTTGCTTTTTTTTTTAACATGGGAGGAAACCAAATAAACAGTAATGGCAGTCGGTGCTGATGCAGCCCTTGCCCAACTCACTGCTCAGGACGTGAGGTCAGCCTAACTCCAGACGCCCTTCACGTGTTTGACATGTGCCAGGAGCTTCCTGAGAGATTTATGTCTGTTGCCCTGTGAGATTGTCCCAACGAGATCTTAAGTAGGTTTTATTACTGTCACCCTACAGATGAGGGAAACAAAGGACAAAAACATTAGACAATTTAGGAAATGTGGCTATACCCCAGTCAGAATGGTCTTGTCTCTAGCTCCTAGCCACTGCATGTCACATGTTTCTTATGAGACCCTAGAGGGCTGTAACCAGAGATTTCCTCAAGCCCAGGTTTGACATGGTCCAGGACCTGCTGATTGTGGGAGGCTCGGAACTAATTTAACCCCGAGCATACCACTGGCTGTTAATTCTCCACACCATTGCCTGTGCTATTGTTGGTACACAAAATGTGGGAGGGGCCCCAGATACTGCCCCCCCAACACACTGCATATGGAAGTATAATTTCTCTGCTGCTTTCTGTTTAGACTCTGCTTTTGTGGAGAAAGGGAGTAGGCATAGGTGGTTCATGCGCAGAATGTCATGGACTCAAAAGTTTTAGCTCCCTGCCCCAAGCAGCCACCGAACGCTATGCCCCGCAGTGTCCAAGTGAGAAATGGCTCTAGAGAAGCTGATTACGCAACTGCAAAGCCCCTGGATCCTAGACTCCTTGTGTTATCAAGTGAGCTGAATGAAATGTTATTCTTGTCATTTCTACCTTGGCTCTTGTTTGAACCCTCTGAAGCCATATTCCAGACGGACGAATACTCTTTCAGGTGTGGAAGACTATTCCTGTCTGCTCTGCCTACGGTCACTAATGTCTCTTTTTCAGAAGATATATGAGCTCATTTTAGGTGACCTGGTTTGGGGCATCTTCAGTGTCTAAGTGACCCTCAGTTTAGTGAACACCAGTTGTTGCAAAGTTTCCATCCATTCAGCACTAGATCAAATGCATGGGAGCTCACCTTCTGAGTTCCACTCTTGGAATGCACTGGAGGTCTACATTACTGATTTTTTCCCTGCCTTTCATAAAGCTTTCCCTACTCAGCTTTATCATATGAGACATTTACTGTAAAAGCACTTTTGCCTGAAGTAATTGTTGTCTTTGAGCCTTACTTCTGAATAAGCTCACCCTTTCTAGTTCTTTCTGAACTCTGGCTGGTGGTTCAACTTGGCTGGTGTGGCTCAAACATCTCTCTAAGCTGACTGACTCAGTCTGACTTCTCTTGGCTTCTCACTGAATTGCTCTGCTTGGCCTCAAACTAACTCTGGCAGTACTCTCTGTACTGACTCCCAACTGACTGATTCACCTCTGTACTGCTCTTAAGCAGCCACCCTTTCCTGCCTATTCTCATCAGAGTTGGGCATTTCCTTTTTTTTTTTTTTAAGATTTATTTATTTATTTATTTATTTATTTATTTATTTATTTATTTATTTATTAGATATAAGCACACTGTTGCTGTCTTCAGACACACCAGAAGAGGGCATCCGATCTCATTACAGATGGTTGTGAGCCACCACGTGGTTGCTGAGATTTGAATTTAGGACCTCTGGAAGAGCACCCGGTGCTCTTAACCACTGAGCCATCTCTCCAGCCCGAGCTGGTCATTTCCTATCTCTGACATATCCTGTCAAATCTTTTCTCTGATTCATCATATTATCTGCCTCTCAATTAGATGTCACTTTGAAACATGGCTGTTTCCTTCTACAAATTAGCTGCACCTACATTGTTTGGGATTAAAGGTGTGCACTAAGGGCCTGTCTGTATTTCAGGCAGAAGGAGCGAGAGTGTGTGGTGTAGCTGCTGCATTCTAGCTGGGATCATACAGACCTAGAAGGTCTTTGGGTGTGATCGGAGCACATGCTGCTGGATTAAAATTCATCTACAATGTATAGATGCACTAGAATGGTGCTAGAACAGTGAACATTTGAAGGTGTGTGTGGGAAAACCTTGTGTGTTCCTGCACACCCACATCTGCTCACCATCTCTGTTTGAATTACTTTTCCACTAGAGAGACCTCACCCCCTTCCTTTCTCTGTTTCCCCCCCTGCACCCCTCAGGTTTTTGGAGACAAGGTCTTTCCATGTAGTGCCCTGGCTGTCCTGGAACTCACTCTGTAGCCCAGGCTGGCCTCCAACATGTGGCAATCTCCCCACTCTGTGCCTCCCAAGTACTGGGATTACAAACGTGGGCCACCACGCCCAGCCTGGTAACTGAAACTCCACCTACTTCTAATCCCCAGCCACTTTCACTTAGCTGTAAATTGGGGAGCAAAGTCTACATTGTATCACTTGGTGAGTGAGGAGCTGCTCACGGAAGGGGGTGGGGAGGGCGGACGACTTGTCATTTCCTCCATGCTGACAGAGAGAGAACAGACCAGGACCAATGGGAGGAGCAGGTGGAGGAGTTGCAGAGGAGCAAGGAACTTTGGGGTTGATGATTATATTTGCTATCTGGACCGTGTTGGTAATGTGTAGATATGCCCGGTTTATCAATTCAAACAACTTAACTTGTATTGAGATGGGTCTTTCATTTGTAGCCCAATCTGGTCTCAGACTCACGGTTCTTTGGCCTCTGCCTCCCCAGGGCCAGGCTGCGCTGCCGTAGTTGCTTGACCTCGAATTTAACAGTTTGTTTCTGCCGATTACAAGTCAATAGAGCCGGCGTCTGTAAATCAGAATTATGGCTCCGAAGGTTAGCAGTGTTCAAAGTGCTGCGAGCAAAAGAGACCACAGAAAGAGTCTTGGAACTAGGCTGGACTCAGCGACGAGAGTCTCTGGTGACGAGAGCCGAACGTGTGTGTCAAGGGCAAAGTCCCAATTAGTCCTGCATATTAAAATCACGGTTGGATCTGACGTGAATGTTTCCTCTGTCCTAGAAGGCAAATTATGATTCAAAGATGCCATTCATTTATTCAGTGCCTGTGGGGGTCCTTTCTGTGAGTGACACTCTTCCTGGGCATTTCTCTCCCACGTGTGAGACTTAACCTCAGATTTTAGCTTCCCCTCCACCCCATCCACAGCACAGGCCATGAAGGCTAACAACCCGTTTAGGATGCTGACTGGTTTCCATCCCGTGTGCACTCTTTATGCCTACAGAATTGTTACAGCCACAGCAATGATTTGCCCCGAGGATGACTTTATGACATGAAGTGGGGTGGGTGGGTAGGTGGGTACTGAGACTGGCACATTTCTTGATAGAGAAACATGGTTTTGAGAGCAAACGGCAGGGTCCAGGAGCCAGGCAGTGAAGGGAAAGCCTGGGCAGGACATGATTGTTACTGGTTAGCAGAGGGGTCTCGGGGGGCGGGGAGAGAGGGAGAGAAAGAGGCAGAGACAGACAGAGAGAGACAGAAAGAGACAGAGAGAGAGACAGAGACAAACAGATGACAGAAAGAGACACAGAGAGAGACAGAGACAGACAGAGAGACAGAGACAGACAGAGATAACAGAAAGAGAGAGACAGACAGACAGAGAGACAGATAGAGACAGAGACAGTAAGAGAAAGACAGAGGTGGGGCAGGGAGGCAGGGGGAGCAGGGCATCACTAACCCAGCTGCTGAGAAGTAAATCCGGGCTCCCAGCTTCTTCCCAATCCTGGCTGCCGAGCCCAGAGTTTAGAGATCGTGGTGTATCATTCGCTCACCCTCTGCCTGTGTCAGGTACGGAGTTAAAAACAGGCGGGATCTGGGGAGACCTGACCCGACTAAACACGAAGCAGTAACAGTTTTGAAAGAATTCCACACAAGCCTAAACCTTGCGTCACTTCTGCGTGTTCCAGACTCCACCTGCCCAGACCTGATAAATCAGGCCCTCCCCGCAGGGCTCACAAGCCACCTTGGATTCTAATGTCCATTATCTTAAAGCCTTCGACAGAGACATTTAACTCTCACTGGGAAGCTCACTGAGTCTGCGCGTGCGTGCATGTGTGCGTGCGTGCGTATTAAGACCATAATGGGGCTGGAGAGATGGCTCAGCAGCTAAGAGCACTGACTGCTCTTCCAGAGGCCCTGAGTTCAATTCCCAGCAACCACATGGTGCCTCACAACCATCTGTCACGGGGTCTGACGCCCTTTTCTGGTGTCTGAAGAGAGCAACAGTGTACTTCACTAGATCTGTGATGTGATAACTTTGAAAACTGAAAGGCGCCGCTCTCCCACAATGAAGTATGATTTCACTGATTACTTCATTCAGTCGAGGTCTTTTTGAAATGTATATGTATATGGTGTTGCCCGTAGGTATGTCTGTGCATCATTTTGTGTGTGTGGTACCTGTGGAGGACAGAAGGGAGCACCGGATCTCCTGGACCTGTTGTGAGCCTCTGTGGGGATCCACGGAAAAGGCACGGGCTGTTCTTACCTCTGAGCTCTGTCCCTAGCCCATTACTTGGGCTTTAGTATTTTGTGTGGACACCTCCCCATATCCTTTCTTTCCTTTTTTCAAGGAAAGCCAAAATCTCACAGTGAATAGGAGAACTGATTCTGCAGAGAGAAGAACAGGCCCAGCTGGAGCCTGCCAGGGAGGGCAGCTTTGTCTTCTCTGGGACTTTTGGGTTCATTTTGTTTCTTTCGGGAGAGAAGCACAAGGCCGATGACTCACATTTACTGTTGAGTCTTAAAAGTCCAAATTGCAGCTGTCAAAATAAGATTAGTGCTTTCAGGCAGGATGAAAAAAATGGGGTGGGAATGGCCCCCAAAATGTGGGCTTGGGTTTGACTTTCCTTTGTAGATGTCTAGCCCAGGGGTGAGTTTTGAGGTTGAGGCAGGTAGAGACCCCGGTGTTGCCAATGAGTGAAATGCCAGCTGTGGTAACAGCTTTCCTTTCTCCATCTTGGATTAAATTCTAGAAGGAGGTATTGAGAAAAAAAGAGTGCCTTAGTGAAGGTGTTCATTTGTTTTGACTCCAAAGGAGAAATTAAGCCGTCCTTGGTGCCAGTAGCATGCGCTGTGGCTTGTCTGAAGTTCTCAAAGATCTCTAAAAGCCCTTTGAGTAAGCCCCGGGGTGACGTTAGCTAAGCAGCCACAGCCCCGGCCACATGCTCCCCTCCCCCAACGTGAGCACATCCCAAGCTCCCAGGCTGAGACCCAGCACTAAGATCAAGATTCCGGAGAAGGGAAATGCTTAAATGCAGGGTTTGTGTGCCCCTCTGGGGAGACCCCATGGGTGAATTGCAGCAGCCTTGAGGCCCGGAGCTACGGTGCCCTTATTAATTGATACCACCTGTCCTTGCAGCCCACTGCTCCAAATTCTCCAGGGCCGAGGACTGATGGGCGCATTTCACTGACCCTGTGCTAACAGTTGCCTCTGGCAAAACATAGCCTGAATTTGGCCAGACCATTTGTTATAAGCTTCAAAATGCCAGTTTTGCTGTATCAGACCAATTTAGCAAACCAGACATAGCCAAAGATACTTTTAAAATATTTTGTGAGTGTCATACCCATGTCTGAAGCTCCCCTAAGTACCCAGTAAAATGAAACCATCTTTATGGAATTGGAACTTGGGCAAATCTTGTCTCTAGGGTCATTCCTGTGCCATGTAGACCTTTCTCCGTCCTGTCTCAAGGCCTAGGAAGCAGGGTATGTGTGTGTGTGTGTGTGTGTGTGTGTGTGAGTGTGTGTGAGTGTGTGTGAGTGTGTGTGTGAGTGTGTGTGTGAGTGTGTGTGTGTGTGTGAGTGTGTGTGTGTGTGTGTGTGTGTGGTTGTTTAGCCTGCTCCAGGCCTCATGCTTCTCCATCTCTTATTATTCCCTTGAACTCTGTAAACAGGGCACTTTCTACATTCAATTCCACAGCTTTTCTTGCTGCGTGTGGTGGAATACTCTTTTAATCCCAGCCTGGTCTACAAAGTGAGTTCCAAGACAGCCAGGGCTCTGTTACACCGAGAAACCTTGTTTCAAACAAAACAAACAAACAATCCAGGACCCAACAAACAAACAAACCCGTTTCTTGAAGGTCATTTGCTGGAGTCTCCCAGCTAAGGCCAAGTTTGCCTCTGAAGACGTCATTCCACCTGCTTGCCTCACACCCCTAGCTTCCCAGAAGAGGCATGGTGCTGTCTTCATCGACAACTCGTGCAAGACTCTGTTTCTACATCATTTCTTCACGTCTTTGCACAGAGTCACCTCAGCAAAGCCACGTTTTCTATCACATTGTGTGAAGTGTGTTTCAGTTAGGATTTTACTGCTGTGAGCAGATACCATAACCAAGGCAACTCTTTGGAGCTGGCTCACAGGTTCAGAGCTTTGCTCCATTATCAGCAAGGCGGGAACATGGCGGCATTCAGGCAGGCGTGGAGCAGGAGGAACTGAGAGTTCTACCTCTTCATCTGAAGGCTGCTAGGAGAAGACTGGCTTTCATGAAGCTAGGACAAGGGTATTAAAGCCCACACCCACAGTGACACACTAATCCAACAAGGCCACTATCTCCTAATAGGGCCACTCTCTGGGCCAAGCATATGGGAACTACCACAATGGTAGTCTGTAAACATGCCTTACTCCCTGCTTACAAGACAGCGTTGCGGGTCCTCATTAGTGATTTGCTGGTAAGTGTAACTATCTCTCTGGGGGAAAAGGCTTTGGTTTGCAGTGTTTGCCAACTTCCCTAGTGTAAACACTCCTGACATGGCCGTTTCAAGCCGCCTATGTGGAAGAAACGCCAACCAACAGTTCTGGATGAGCTGACTCCAGCACATCGAAGAATTCCTTACTAGGTTCTCAATGGAATTTTTTTCTTGCTTTTTTTTTTTTTTTTTTTTGGCCCATTTGATTTACTATTGTTTTCCTCATACAATGGAGAATTTTCTTGAATGAACAAGTAGAATAATCCTGTCATTCACAAACGTTCCTTCGTCAACTACCTGCCAGGCATTAGGCCGGGTAGCTGAGCTTACTAAGTCAAACAGGCACAAAGACCTATCTGCTCCTGCGTGACGGGGGATGGGTTCATGTTATTTACAAATTAAACATTAAATTATAATTATTGTGAAAACTGTAGAGGGAAACTGTGATGGGGGACTTGACAAATGCAGCTGAAGTCTCCTTGGCAAAAATACTTTTTAAGATATGATATATATGCTCTGTCTTCAGACACACCAGAAGAGGGATTTAGAGCCCATTACAGATGGTTGTGATCCACATATGTGTGCTGGGACTTGAACTCAGGACCTCTGGAAGAGCAGTCAGAGCTTTTCACTGCTGAGACGTCTCTCCAGCCCTTCTAAAATAAAGCTTTAAGATGTATCCTAAAGGATTCGTAAAAATTAGATAGGTGGAAAGCAGATAAGGAAGAGGTATGAATGTGTGAGGTTTAAAAAAAAAAAAGAACAGCGTGTACAGAAGTCTTGGAGCATGAAAAGTCTTGGTTTGGAAGATAAAGAGGAGTGGAGAAGCATTGGCTATAATGGAAGAGTAATTTTATGGTACTCTGGAAGGCTGGGATATCAGGCTGGACGATCGGGAAGCCACTAAGACTTACACAGAGGAGAGGCCAGAGTGGATTGCTGCACCATGCTGCAGCCACACCAGAAGACCAGGTGGCGTTTTTTCCAAGACTGATTGAACTGATTCTGGCTCCTCTTGGCAGGGCACGTTGAGAACAGTAGCAAACAGTATCAAAGACTTGGTTGAGTTTGAAGGACGGGGAGTGGGAGGACACCCAAGAGTTCCAAATTTCTGGGATCATCTTCAACGCCAAGGCAAAAATCTGCTAATGGGGGTGGGGGGAATACCTTTGCTGAAGGGAAAGTAAAAATTAAAGAACAATAGGGTTCTTTGTGTGGGCGGAGAGGAGGCTGTCAGATCACCTAAGCCTGAGGCTTGAAACTCACAATCTGATCTATGATGCCACAGGAATGCCCGCCCTTCAGTGTTGGCCCAGGTAAGAAGAATAAATTAGAGACGCCCAACAAGCCTTGTGTGACACGGATGTGAATTTATTTATCTGTCCAACGTGCCGGGCACTGCAGTTGGTACTAGGCATTAGCAGAGAGCACGCAGGTTCTCTACCCACCATGACAGCTTTTCCGGTATCTCCAGCTAGAGACTGGTGCCTCCGCCCCTATCCTCAGACAGGAGTGTGTTTTGTTGTGAGGACCATGAAGATGTGCAGAAGTTCGTTTTCATCTCTCTCATCTTTCCCAGATCCTATTTCTGTTGTGGGGAAGGGCTTCGGGGAGTTACAAACATCTTTGCGGGAAGGCAGGGGATTTTGATCTTTGTCATTGGTCAGGCACCTCCATGGCCAGCCCGAGGGGCGTGGCTACAGCAGGTCCATGGCTGCCAAGAGGCATTTCCCATAGCTACCTAGTGTCGCATGTCCTCCTCCTGCACGTGTGCCACATTCCTGATAAAAGGCCCTTTCCTCCGCCCAGAGGCAGTTTCTGTATCCCCTTCCCCTTCTTCCTCTGGATAAAACCTCCCACATGAGGCCTGTCCCACGGTGCGACTTTGTGGATCCCGACGCATCGATCCAACACTCAGGGACAGCCCAGGAGGCTCTGAGCAGTCAGGTGGAACAGACCAGTTTATGCTTTCTGGTCCAGGCAGGCACACGCCCAACCTTTCCAGAACCGGGGTAAATGGTCACGAAGCTGTAGGAGGAAATCTTTGAACAGGCTTCTGGAAGAGATGATGCTTGACTGAAGTCGCAAGCCATTCTTAGGTCACCAGGCAGAGAAGGCAGGAGGGTGTGCCAGGGTAACAGGAAATCTGAAGTCAAGGTCTCTTCAGTGCCCCAAAGTGGGTTTATCACTGTCCAGTGAAGTTCTTCCAGGCTGCAAAGGAGAAAAAAAAAAGTTGTTTTTCAAAAGGGTAAGGAATTGTCCAAAAAACATCTATTTTTTTTTTTTTTTTTCAAATGGAAGTGATCAATGCTAGGAAAACAAGAAGGCATTTGGTTAGAGCCCAGTCTCCGTTTATTCCTTTGTCTTTGTTTAATAAAATTAATCCCTCAACAGTCTCCCTTGGGTCAGTGCAAATTACTCATGGCCATAAATCCCGACATACTAAAAACAGTATGAAAGAACAGTCACACAGAGCCAACTGGCGAGCTCAGTATTCATGGGACAATTCTTTGGGACTGGGAGCTGTAATCTTTCCTGGTCCTACCAGATTCTGCACTCTCACGTGTGTCTGGAGAGAGAAAGCTGAGCCTTGGGGTCCCAGGTCACAAGAGAAGACTGAATGCTTTCCTCTCAGAGAATTGTGGAGATTTTTTTCTTTTTCATGGGGTTCGGTGATTGTTAACCACCGCACTCTGGGGATTTTGAGGATGTTTAGCAAACACTGCTACTGAGATCCTACCCCTTAGCCAGTCTAGTTTAACAGAAGTGGTGTATCTTGGCATTGGGAGAGTGCTGTGTGTGTGTGTGTGTGTGTGTGTGTGTGTGTGTAGGGGGTCTAGTGACCCAAAGGGGGCCAGGTGACACTTGAAGCAGGCACAAGCTCTTGCCTCCTGGAAAGATAGCTAGCAGCAAGTTGCCATGAGCTGAACCTGTATTTCCTCAGCATCAGGACTTTGTGCTGGATAACTGCAAAGGGACACAGAGCCTAGTAAGGATGGCGTAGTAACTGCACCACCACATTAACATCACGATGCATGCTTCAGAGGGAGCAAAGCAGGGGTGCACCGGTGTGTGAGGCTGAAAGCTCCTCACAGCACGAGGCAAACTGGCTGTCACCTGACAGGCACAGTGAAGCCTGGGACTGAGGACCCTGATGCTGTTCTCATACAAATACTTGTCCTTGAGCTATGCTGGAAGTCTGCTAAGGTCCCCAGAGCTGAGACTGGCTGGGGCAGATGCTGTCAGACACACAGGAGCACAGAGCACAGTTTGGATGAAATCGCCCTTACCGACGTGTCCCCAAAGTCTCCATTCACCTTCTTAGACCTGAGCATTTTCATACGTGAGAGTGTAAACCTTTATTCATTTTTTAAGGGCTCATCTCAAGCTGGAGAGGGAAGGCTCCATGGGGGGAGGAGGAGAGGAAACAAGAAAAGTCAAGAAACAAAAAAACCACTGGCTGCTCTTCCAGAGCATTTGGTTTGACTCCCAGCACCCATGTGACAGCTCACAACTGTTGTAACGCCTGTTCTAGGGGCTAGGATGCCCTCTCTTGCCCTGCTTGGGAACTATATGCAGGGTTGTAGTGCGCAAACCTCCACGCAGACAAACATCCATACACATAAAAATTAAAAGTAAAAAAAAAAAAAAAGTGCAAAGTAAAAAAATGTGCCCAATTTATTTAATAGAGATGCTGAGTCAGATCAGTTTTTGTCTTTTTTTTTTTTTTTTTTTTTTTTTTTTGGTCAATTTAATATGTTTTATCTGAAAGCATAATACACAGTTCAAAGACCAAGTAGGTGATAATTTTATTTGTGTGTGTGTGTGTGCACATCTGTGGAAGTCAGAAGACAGCTTGCATTGTTATTCCTCAGACACCATGCACCTTTATCCTGAGGGTCTGCCCCTGGTCTATGTCTTCGGCAAGTGAGGCCAGCTAGCAGGGAGTACCAGCTATTCTGTTCCGCCTCCTATCTCACTGCCAGGATTACAAGTACCTGCTACCATTCTTGGCTTTCTATGTGGGTTCTGGGGATCAAACCAGGTTCCTCATGTTGCCAAGATGAAAACGTTGCAGACTGAGCCATTGTCCCCAGGAGAGGACAGTTAGACAAACCGCATTTTACAGTGTGATCGAGACAAATACAGACCTGCGGATATTCACGGGGCTGAGGATATGTGACAGTTGGGGGCTTCTTCCTAAAAGGGCTTATGGCTCAGCGGTTAACAGCACTGACTGCTCTTCCAGAGTTCAATTCCCAGCAACCACATGGTGGCTCACAACCATCTGTAATGAGATCTGATGCCCTCTTTTGGTGTGTCTGAAGACAGCTACAGTGTACTTGCATATAACAAATATATTTAAAAATCTAATTTATTTAATAAAGAATATTTTAGTAACAAGGAAGGATGACGAGGCTGGAGAGATGGCCGAGCCACTGAGAGCATCCTGCAGAGGATGTGAGTTCAGTTCTCAGAACCATGTCAGGTGACAGCGTGTGTCACCAGCTCCAGAGGATCTGAACCCTGTGCTCCGTCCTGTGGGCAGCTGTGCTGGTGGCCACATATAAACAGACACACAGTTAAAGATAAAAATCAATCTTTAAGTGCTGTAGACTTTATTTTTTCCTTTAAGTATAAACGTTAGAGTCAGGGACCGACAGCTTGCTGGGTAACTGAGTTTTCATCACACTTGATGTAGTGATGCTTTGTAGCCAGAGGAACGTCCCTTTAATGCATCCAGTCTCCTTTGCATTCTCTGGCTTTCGCTGGTTTTAATGGCAGAATCGTGAATAGTATCATCTCATGGTATCCAAGCAGCCTCCTTGCTAGGAAACAGCACCATCATGTCTGCCCATCTGTGCCAAGGAGAGACTGAGTCAGTGGTGGGTGGAAGGTGCCTTTAACTTTTTCTTCCTCTGACGTATTTCCCTGCAATTCTGCATACACGCATCTCTGAGTGTGAGTGACTAGCCAGCTCGCCGCACTGTGGCTATGTGATGCCTAACTCAAACCAGACCGTGAATAGTCACTCCCTGCAATCTTAGCTCCTCTCATGGTACCTGGTGTCTGCTGTGCAAATGGTCAAGTAGCCCGCAGAGAGAGCTTTCAAAGACCTTTCCTGGGGTCGGGTGGGAAGAGGCTGAGGGGAATCTGAAGATGGTGCTGTGCTCGGACTTGCCACATGTCCTAGTCAGTGCCCTATTGCTGTGAAGAGACAGGATTGCCATGGTGACTCTTACAAAGGAAAACACCGAACTGAGGCTAGCTTACACTTACAGTCCATTATTGTCCTGATGGGATGCATGGCGGTATGTAGGTGGACACAGTGCTGGATAGGTAGGAGGGAGAGAGAGATCTACACCTGGATTTGGCAGGCAGCAGAAAGACAGAGAGCATTTGAAGCCCCCCAAAGCCCTTCCTGAGTGACACACTTCCTCTAATAAGGCCACACCCACCCCAACGAGATCACACCCACCCAAAGCCACACCCACTCCAACAAGACCACACCCACCCCAAAGCCACACCTACTCCCACAAGGCTACACCTATCCCAAAGCCACACCCACTCCGAGACCACACCGACCCCCAAAGCCACACCCACTCCAATGAGACCACACCTACTCCAACAAGGCCACACCTGCTAATAGTGCCACTTCTTGGTGAGAGCCTATAGGGGCCGTTCTTACTCAGACTGGTAAGTCAGTAACTTCCTTGGCTGCCTTATCTGCACACTGTCAGAGGCAGCTCAAAACAAAGTCCTCCCAGCAAACACTGGTGAAGCCACCCATGCCCGAAGGCTAGGAATGGTACTTTCTGGAAGCAAGGAGAAGCTCTCGATCACGATTCAACTCTCATGAGCCCTCGGAACATGTTCAAAGCGGTTTTCACTGCCACTTTTACAAAAAAGGATAAAATTTATATTAATTAAAATTATTTAGTTTCCATATAATCCCAACTTTGAAAATGTTTCTAATCTACACTAAAATGCATAAAATGTCCGCAGTGGTCGCCTCTGGGAAGAAGACTTCAGGTGGATTTTCCTTTTATGCATTTTGCCACGCAGTTTTCTACAACGATAATATGTCAAAACGTGTAGTGTTACTTAAGATCTCTGGAGTAAGTTCTACGGAGTTGAATTGTCATGGGTCAGGAGCTGTGTGCTAATGGTGTGACTTTGCCTCAGTCCAGGACCTGTGTGCCACAGAGGACCATGGCTGTGAGCAGCTGTGTGTGAACATGCTGGGCTCCTTCGTCTGCCAATGCTACGGTGGCTACACCCTGGCGGAGGACGGGAAGCGATGTACAGGTGGGTGTTGCTCCGGCCTGTGTGCTGAGGAAGGGCACATCAAGAACAGGGTGGAACACGACAAACCCAGACTGTCCTTTGGGCTTTAATGAAGTTCTTGGTTTCATGGTCTAGTTTGTAGGCAGATTTTGAACTTTAAAGACTTGGTTTTGTGCTTGGGGTCAGTATCTGCGCATTCCAGACCATCCACATAAAGCACCCTTGATAATCTACATAAATATAAATTGCTTTCTGCTTCACGGCTTTAAAAGGGCAGAGCTTGGGGACGTAACTATATAGCTCATGTACTATTTATTAATCCTGCTTGGTGATGGGGCACATGGCAGCCTTGTCTTTCACTTTGGACCTGCAGTTCAGTGAAAGGCTCAGCTGTCTGAACTGGCATCGTGGTCACAGAAAATAAACAGCTTCTAACACAAAGCCAGGGAGCGAGAGTCCCCGTCAAATGTAAGCTGCAAGCACAGATTTGAAGTTGAACACCCTCCCATCTCGGGGACGCCACACTGAATGACTGGGTTAGGGGCTGGGATGGCCTCTGATTTCTTCACTGATAGGTTGTAGTTTTCCTTAACCCTTGGAGAGCAGGCCAGCAAACCCCTAGCATGCAGGACCTTCCTGATTGGCTATAATACCCTTGGCTGATCTCATTCATCATCTGAGCAAGAAATGGCAGGTAAACCGCAGGTGATCGAGCAGAGCCAAAGGAACGTAGGTTCCTGACCAAATCTTGCTGTTCTGTAGCTTTCAGAGGCTCTGCTGCCTCTCTTCATATAATATACATTCAATCTTTCGTATCTCAAATGCATGTTTTCCAGAATACCCTGGTTATTAGGTGTATGAAAGAGGAAAAAGATAACCAAAATAAAAGTGGTCATTTGCTATCTGCATGGGAGACGTGAGAGCGTTGTGGCTTTGCTTTTATACGCTGTTATAAAAGAGATCAGCAAATGGGATTGGTCTCCTAAGCCTTTGGAGCTATTTATTGGGGATGGGGTGTTAATTTCCTGGTGGTGACTATGACAAAGTGGCAGGGTATTCTGTTGACACCAAAATGGAAGCCGACGCTGATCCACCAGGTATTATTTCATTTCATTAACTTTTTACTGTACAACTAATATTCAAAGGGTGAGAAAAATCACTGCCCACAATTCATTGTTTTCTACCATATCCACCCCCCAGAAATATGTACTACAAACCACTTCGCCCCTTCCTGTTGTCAAATAAGTAGAAACTTTGTGAACCAGAAAAAAAGAGAGAAACAAAGAAAGAAAGAAAAGGAAACGGGGTGGGGAGTGGGGGGTCTTTGTGAGTAAAAATGGAGACCCTGTCAAGGAGCCAGGAGACAAGTTCTAATGAGTGAGGGAGAAACAGAATGAACTAAGAATGTGACATTCACAGGGGACAGACGGACGAGCGGGAGGCCAACTCTTGGTCCTTGGAAAACTGGAGGGTGGCGTGGAACGCAGCCCTCTCTGTGACCAAATAATTGTCCGATTGTCCCAGCGCAGTAGAGAATCTTTGTTCCTCTCGGGGCTCTGCCGTCAGTTTGGAATCTGACATTTGCTGAAGCGCGTCCGCGCTGTGGTTGCCAGGGAGCAGCGCTGTATTCTAGTCATCCAAGAAGGGCGCTTTCTGGCTGGTACTTATAAGCACGCGTTGTGTGTAATTTTTAAAAAATGCACTTGCGCCTTTGCCCAGGGCCGTGCTCTCCTCTTAGCTCGGAGCTCACACCCCCGCCAGCTTGCTACCTCCTTCCCGGAGACTCTGTGCTCTGGCCTCTCCTGGTTTAGCTCCGAGATCGGCAGCCACACTCACTTCCCGCTAGCTTTGCCGAGCCACCACCGACCACCCCGGCTGCCCGCTTTCTCCTTCTGCCCATCTTAGTCCCACGACTGGAAAACACTGGACAGTTTTGTTATTTTTAAATTAGCCAATGGCTGGGCGAAGACTCCCCACCCTAGGCCCTAGTCGTATGAGTAACAGCTCCTGCCAACCTCCCCTCTCCCCTATTCCTGTGCTCTGCGTGTGTGTCCTGTGTGGAAAGTACCATGTGCTCTTACACATCTCTGGATTTCTTTATGGTTCAATCACCTCAGTCTGTAAATTAAGGATAATAACATGTAGCTTACAGGCCAGTTCAACATGTGACTCTATTAGAGTCGGGTGTCTAATTGTCTTGATCTCAATTAGATGCTTGTGAGTACTTCCTAAGGGTGACTCGGTTTAACGATGTCACTGAGGTATGCTCTAGTCACTTCTCGGTTGCTGTGATAGAACATCATGACAAATGTCCGTCTTGGTCTTTATCGCTGCACTAAAGTTTATGTCTGAAGAGAGCTGAGTGGTTGCTCACACACTGGGCAGAGACTGGATACAGGAAGGCTCATTTCTGACTCTAGGACATTAGCCCTCTGTGATCTATCTATATGGCTAGCCAGGGAGTGACAGTATTCCTCCCATCTATGAAGGTGCACATAGAGACTCCAGGCAGAGATAACGGAAGGGATTGTGTTAGAGTGCATAAGGAGAGTGGTCAGCTTTACACGTCTGCCCGTAACCTTGGCCTTCCTTTTCAAAAGTACAGTTTTGCAACTTGGGAAGTTATGCAACAAATCCAAATTCTTGGTGTTGAAGAGAGCCAGAGCTGAGTGGACCGGAACTCTCCGGATCCTAAAACTCTGAAGTTCACATGGGTTTCTTCATGTCTGACTGCTGAGTGGTTGGCCTAGACCACCACCACCCCTAAGTGTCAATGACAGCATTTAAACATTGAGAGTTTATAGACCAGGGTCTTGGGAACTTACCATCACTGAATCCAGCCTTTCCTTAGTACAGACATGTGTGCACCCAGAGGATAAAGCAGCCTGAGAGTCAGCCTGGGTGAAGCTCCTATGACAGTCGCCTGTGGAGGTCTAGTGAATGGAACATACCAGCCCCCCCCCAAAAAAAAGTCCTAAACACTATGAATTCAGCTGGAAGGGCATAGTGCTATACAATTGTGTAATCCAAGAACTCCAAAGACATTGCTACCAAATTCCAGGCCAGTTTAATCTACATATTAAGACTCTGTCCCCATCACAAACCTCAAACCAAGCAGCTTCTCTCCTAAACACATCTCATCTACACACACAAACGTATCTTAATTGTTAAAAACAAGTGTACATTTGATAAAAGTTATATTTAGTAGTAGTTTCAAAACATTTAATAGGCTCGTTTGAAAAAAATATATATGTTTTTCAACATCTTTCTTGTATAAATCATTCCCATGACATAATGTATGGAATTTTTCCAAGTTTGGAGTTCTTTAGGTTGGCACGGGATTTGAAGAATTAGGTAAAATAATCTAGGGTCAGAATCCTTGTTGATATCAGTGACAAAATGTTCCATCTTTTATATTTATAATACCATAAAAATTATTGTTCTTGGAGTAACTTTATTTGGTACCAAGTGCCTTAAGTTTCTCCAAAGCTTAACTTATATTTTTAAGGAAAATTCCGAGTGCTTATATTTACTTCTTATTATTATAGCTACAGTATCATGTGCAAATGGCATATGTAGTACGTGCTACAATGTAACAGAGACTATTAAACTTTAGCTTGCACCAGAATTCCCTACTTGCTCACTTGTTGACACAGATCTCAGGTTCCAATACCCAAAAATTCTGATTCCACTTGTCTAGGGCAGGACCAGAAAATTGATATTATGGGTAAGTTTTCAAACGACAGGCCAAACCGTGAGAACCTTGGCCTTTCATTCATACCACGTGGTCATCGGGAGAGCGAGGTTTTCAAGAGCACAGGTCTGCTCTATAAGCACGCATCCAGCCAAGGTGAGGTACGTGCAGAGTCTAGAATGCAGGGACTCCAACTGCCTCAGTCACTCCCCAGAAGCCCTAGAGGAGAGAACTGTGACTTATCAAGAATTGTGACTCTTACTGCTGTTCACATTTATATAGTAACACGGGGATTGTGCTGATGTGCTGCTCTGGGTTTCACGCCTTTGTGGTTTTAGGGTGCTGGGGATGGTCTCGGAGCCTCGGGAGTGCAAGGCAAGTGTGCTCTCACTGAGCTCTGAGCTGCCGCTGGGTGTTATCTGATCTCTGTTTTTCCCAGTTCAGTAGGCGTGCCTTGTAATAATTTCGATTTGCTTTTCTGTCCCATACATCCTTTATCTTCCAGAATGAAAGCTTGATCTAGATTCTTGATTATTATTATTATTATTTTTAGAGACCATACTGACTCTAGTTTTGTTCTGATGTTCTGTTGCGCCCTCCTTTGTCTTCCAAATTAAAATCTAAATGTGTGTTGTGCTTTGTAGCTGTGGACTACTGTGCCTCAGAAAGCCACGGATGTGAACACGAGTGTGTAAATGGCGAGAGTTCCTACCTGTGCCGGTGCCAAGAGGGATTTACTCTTAATGCAGATAAGAAAACATGCTCAAGTAAGTTACATGCACCTGCATACACTCTCGAGTTCGAGTGCACACACACATCACACACATATACACGCACACGCACGCACATACAGTGCTGTTGCTGTGGGCACTGTGGACCTCTCAGAGCATGGATTAGCCCGTGTTAAGTCATGAGACTCTGCCCCATTCCTCCCTTTTAATATAGTCCTAAGATGGTGGCTTGCTCAGTCTCAATATCCCCAAAGTTTTTGGTGGCAGCATCTTTAGTTAGAGACAAACATGCTAACAACCAAACCAGTGTCCCACATGCTGCCTCAGTGTGGCTGTGCCTAGCATCATAACAGGACCCCACAAACATTTTCACTGAAGCGCTGTGGTTTGTGGGCTCCAGCTCTGACTCCACATGAGGACCAGAACATCGCTGAGCCAAAAGGAACTGAATGTGGTTTCTTGATGGCAGGGTGGGGATAGGTGAACAGCATCTTACTGGAAACTGCTCAAGTATTCTGAAAACTAATTCAGCTTGATTTTAGCTATGTGCATAAATGTTGATCTTAATTTAAACTCCTGAAACAGGAACAGAAAAATCTATAAACTAAAGGTGGCCACCAGTGTTAAAAGATGCCAGTATTTTTTTTTTTAATATAAAGGTGTAGGGGAACACTTTGGGGGCTTTGGTGAATAGATTATTATCCTGTGAATCAGTGGGAGGGTCACATGAGGAATGCCTACTTCTGAAATATTGGGGCCCAGTGATATTCTAATGAGATTCAATAACAATTAAAATAAAATAAGGCATCTCTACAGTGTGCATCAATGAGAAAATAGGATTTTAATGAGTAAAAAGTTGCTGTAAACGTCCACCTTTCAAAAGTATATCCAGTACGTACTGCTGTGTGTATTTTCAAAAGCGTCCTTTCCTTTTCCTGTTCTCCAATCCCTTACTATTAGCAGCTTAAAAACCCAGAGCTGGATTCAGGGCATATTACATCGAAAACATATGTTACTGGAGCCCAGCCGCGAGCCAGTAGAAACAAAGGAGGCAAAGTCCTTGGCTGAGGCCAGATCTTGGCTGGATTTTAAAAGTGAGCCATCATTTGCCACACAAAGCAGGGGAGAGGTGGGTGCTGAAAGTAGAAAGGAAGGTGATAGAACAGCTTAGTCCAGAGCTGGTCTAAGATACGGCACTGAGAACTCCATGCCCAGTACATAGCTCAAGTGCAGCCACTGGTTTGCTTTTGGAAGGAAAGAGGGGTTTGATAGGCTCCTCTGCTCCCTGTGTCCCCACCCCCTTCTGTGCAAACTTGAGCAGTTCTCATCGAGATGCTGTGTACCTAGTCCCACCACACCCTCAAGAAACACATTCTGAACTGGAAAACAACAGCCAGGCTGTCACTGAGGCTGGGAGCTATGGTCACTGGGCTGATGAACCAGCATTCCCGATCGAAGGGGGACCCTGTTCAAATCTCAGCCTCTCTGCCTTCACTCTGGGTGATCTCTGAGAAACCTTGGGCTGCAACCTCCGAGACTGTGACGGGGGATAATTCAGTCTGTTAGCTTAAAGACTAACTGGGATCGTTTATAGGAATCAAATTGCCAAGTGCTGATTACATTTTCACCGAGGAGGATGCTGGGATGTGGGGGTATGACTCAGTCGATAGGGAGATTTGAATCTCTGGCACCCCCATGAAAAGGGGCTCACAGTGAGGAGGTAGAAACAGGAGGCTCCCAGGGACCCACTGACCAACAAGTCTAGACTAATAAGTAAACCCCAGGTTCAGAGAAAGACCTGTTCTAAGAAGAGGATGGAGAACAATTGAAGAAGATACCCAGCACTGACCTCTGACCTCCACTCGTGTGTACATACATGTGCACACACGAACACTAACAAAAAGATAACACTGGCCACAAATATTTTAGTATTAACTAGCATGTACCATATGCCTTGACTAAGCAAGAAGGTACGTAAAAACTCAAGACTTCTGTTGAAATTTTGTGGGAAACCAAGTCCTACCACACAGAGGAGTTCGGTCACAACACCAGGACGAGTGTAACCAAGAGCCCTGAGTTGGACTAGAGGAGGCGAAAGCATGGCCCCATTGTCAGAGAAATGGAGGGAAACGCATCTGTCCGATTTCAAAACTTCCTCCCGGGAGGAGTCCCGATCACATTACCAGAACAGCATCCTCGTCCCCAGTGTCCCTCAGCACGTTTCCTATCGCTAAATCCTATTCCAAACCCCAGAGTGATGCGGAAAAGCTCTGAGCTTTGTGGTCAGGTCCTGAAGAAGCCGCAGTGTAGAGACCTGGCTGGGACTCAGGGACAGGCTCTTCCAGCTGGGAGGTCTCACCAGCTGGGCGCACAGCCAGCAGCTCAGCTATCTTCCGGCCATGTTAAAGGCAAGCCCTTGAAGCTGGCCAGCCCAATGCGTGGGCAGGAGGAATGCTGGGAAAGCTGTGGGGTCCAGGCCAACAGCACCAGGGTGAACTGCCCCCTAGAAAGGCCGTCTTCCCACCATTCTTGGGGGTGGGCGAAAGCCAGATGGAAAAGCCTGGCAAGAGAAAAGAGATGTTCCAAGTATTCAGAAAATGGTGCAGGAAGTAAAGAGAAAACCCGCTCGTGTGGATATAACGCCGGGTGTCCCTGTCTCCGGCAGGACAAGAGAGAGCTGAGAAACAGCCGATGGTAAGCATTATGACACAAGAAACAAATCCAGCAGCAGCCAGGCAACAACCTTGTTTGTAGCTTTGAGGCATCACAGACCCAGCTACCTGGCCACTGCTCTTGTGCTTGGGGGAAAGATCGCAGTTCTTACACACGTCCACAAAAAAATTAGTGAAATTTCTGAAAACTCAATTCTTTGCATTTTGGTGTCTATAAATCTTATTATACATGTATTTTTCTTTTGAAAACGTGTGTGTGTGTGTGTGTGTGTGTGTGTAACCTATGCACATTAAGGCTAGAATTATAGGGGTTTGTGAACCACTGGGTATGGGTACCGTGAACCAAACTTGGGTCCTCTGCAAGAATTGTATGTGTTCTTAACTGCTAAGTCGTCTTTCTAAAATATACTTAAAAGTAACTGTCTATAGATGGTCTTCTAGTCAAGGTAATGCACCAAGCACGACCAAGGTATGATTGGGCTAAAATGTGTCAAGTTTCTGAGCATGTGTGTGTGTGTGTGTGTGTGTGTGTGTGTGTGTGTGTGAACAGAGATGAGTAATATCCAAAAGCATCCCCAATTCATACACCTGAAACCCCCGCACCGGGAAAGCAGAGGAGTCAAGGTCAACCTGGTCACTGTAGTGAATTTGAAGCCAGCCAGGCCCTGGTCTCAAAGACAAATGAACAAAACAAAACCAAAAGAAAGTTAACACAAAAACAGACAGTCACTTAGTCTTTTAGCTAAGTTCAAAAATAAAAACAAATCAGCTAAACACATCCCGGTGGGAAGAGGATAGCTCTGGTTTGCAGATGCATTGGCTAGGATTTTTCATTTTTATTGCTGTAAGAATACACACACAAACACACACACAGACAAACACACACACACACATGCACACACACATACAAACACACACACAGACAAACACACACACACATGCACACACACATACACACACACATGCACACACACACAAACACACACACGCACTCGCACACACACACACAATCTAATTTGCTACTATGGGGCTGGAGAGATGACTCAAGTGCTCAGGTATTGGGAGAACTGCCTGTTTTTCCAGTGGACCCCAGTTTTTTATTCCCAACACCCTCGTGATGGTTCACAATCGTCTGTAACTCCAGTTCCAGGGCATCCAACACCCTCTTCTGGACTCCAGGAGCACCAGGCATGCTGGTGGTGCACAGACATACAGGCACACAAAGTAGCCACCAGGTATTACTCTATTAGGAGTAGTAACAATAATCATTTAACCATATTCATTGAGCAGCTACTGTGTGCTAGATACAGCTGTAGACACAGGGCTTACCTCTCAGTCCTAACACTTCGGAGCAGGAACTCCAAGCAATGCCCAAGTCTCAGTGACACACCTCCTCCAACAAGGCCACACCTCCTCCTCCAAGGCCACACCTCCTCCAACAAGGCCACACCTCCTCCAACAAGGCCACACCTCCTCCAGCAAGGCCACACCTCCTCCAACAAGGCCACACCTCCTCCAACAAAACTATACCTCTTAATCTTTCTAATCCTCAAACCATTCCATTCCCTAATGACTAAGCATTCAATTGTATGAACCTCTGGGGGCTATTCTTTTTCAAACCTAAGAACATAAAAACACAAGAATTTTATGCATATGGATTTGAACAACCTGTTACAAAAAAACAAACCTGTTTAACAGATCATACCGTGTAATATACAGAATATTATATAGACATTAAAATGTTTTATACATTCAAATGATATGTTAAAATGCTGCTGATTTAATGTTATATTGTATGATCCTAAAACTACAAAAACACATCCAAATGTGTACCTTTTTAAAAGAAAGACTGGGCTGGAGAGATGGCTCTTCCAGAGGCCCTGAGTTAAATTCCCAGCAACCACATGGTGGCTCACAACCATCTGTAATGGGATCTGATGCCCTCTTCTGCTGTGTCTGAAGACAGCTACAGTGTGCTCAAAATAAGTAAACAAATCTTTAAAAAAATAAATAAAATAATAAAAGAGAGACTGTTGAGATGGGTCAGTGCTTGCACAAAAACCTTATCTGAGTTCAAGCCCTGGAACATGTGTGTGGTAGCTCCATTGAAGGATTAGGAGGTGTGGCCTTGTTGGAGGAGGTGTGGCCTTGTTGGAGGAGGTGTGGCCTTGTTGGAGGAGGTGTGGCCTTGTTGGAGGAGGTGTGACCTTGTTGGAGGAGGTGTGGCCTTGTTGGAGGAGGTGTGGCCTTGTTGGAGTAGGTGTGGCCTTGTTGGAGTAGGTGTGGCCTTGTTAAAGGAGGTGTGACCTTGTTGGAGGAGGTGTGGCCTTGTTGGAGGAGGTGTGGCCTTGTTGGAGGAGGTGTGGCCTTGTTGGAGGAGGTGTGGCCTTGTTGGAGGAGGTCTCCAACGGGTAGGTTTTCTTTTTTTGTTTTTGTTTTGTTTTGCTGGGTGGCATTGCAGAGGCAGAGACAAGCAGATCTGTGTGAGTTCGGGGTTTCCCTGGTCTGCAGCGTAAATTCTAGAGAAGCCCTGTCTCTGGAAACCAAAACTAATAGATAAATATCTAAGGCCGTGGGGGGAGCAATCAAATAAACAAACAACAATGGCTGCCTAAGAACAACCAGAACAAACCACAGCAGGAGACGTGTGAGTCGCGTGGACACAGGCAACTCGGGAACAAATCTTCCCCAGGGAGGAGCCCTAGTTGGTTTCTGATACCAAGTGGCCAGCCCTGAAATCATCCACATGCTGACCACACTAAGCGGAGTCAGCAAGGTGTGTGCGTGTGTGTGTGTGTATGTGTGTATGTGTATGTGTTTTTTTGCATGTGTGTGTGTATGTGTGTGTATGTGTGTATGTGTGTATGTGTGTGTGTGTGTGTTTGCTTGCATGTGTGTTTGTGTGTGTGTGTTTTCTTGCATGTGTGTGTGTGTGTGTGTTTGCTTACATATGTCTGTGTGTGTATGTGTGTGTGTTTGCTTGCATGTGTGTGTACGCGTGTGTGTTTGCTTTCATGTGTGTGTGTTTGTGTGTGTGTGTGCGCACGCACACGCGCGCGCGCACACATATTAAAGAAACAGAGGCCATGAATTTGAATTTGAAAGGGAGGGAAGTGGGTGGGAGATGAGAAAGGTTGGCGGGAGAAGGAACGAGGGGATGATAAAACTCTGGGATTTTGAAGTCACCACATGTCGGGGCCCAGGTGTCACAGGAAAACACATGAACACTGGTGTCCGTCAGATTCAGAGCTGGTCTATAACAGAGAAACACAGCAAAACCACAGTGAGCTCTGTGTAGGCCCAGGAAGGGCTGCCCAGTGGTTGGCTCTGACCCACGACATTTCAGACACAGCTGTTCACGCCCACCTTTAGTGTGACAGGTCCTATGCAAAGCTTCACGGACTTTAAGGTTAATTCACCTTACTCAGGACGTTAACAGGGCGTGTGGTCGGCAAGACCTCGCTCTGGGTCATTTTTCTGTGTGGATGACGGTTGTACGTGTCACGACGACAGTATGAAATACACGTGCACAAGTCCCTCCGCTGTACAGATATTTTATAGAATCGACTGTCAAAAAGATCTTTGTGATGAGAACATACAGTGTAGACCTGGAAATGGATTTTTGTTGTTGTTGTTGATGAGGCTCCTCTGGGTCAACATGAGAAGGTCTGTGTTTTGTGCCCTGGGGAAATGGAGACAGAGCCCTCGGTTCTCACGGGCAGCCATATTGCCTCATTCATGATCCCCACGCTTTCTTCCCAGAGACAGACTTCTGTGCCTCGTCGGATCACGGGTGTGAGCACGAGTGTGTCAGTGCGCAGACGTCAGCTCTCTGCCGCTGCCTGAAGGGATTCACGCTAAATCCAGACGGGAAGACCTGCCGCAGTGAGTGTCCCATTGTGTGTGTAACGGGCGGGTTTCCCTTTTCGCGTGTATAACACATGTTCATGTCTATTTAAGATCACACGGCACTCATGGCCTTTTGCCTCAGCAGCATCGTTTTCGGGGAGGGACTAAGTCTGGGTGTGAGATTTGCATGCACACTACATGCCTGTCCCGTGTCACTACAGGCATGTGTGGGAAATTCAGGGAGAAAAAAAGCAGAGGTGACATCAGAGGAGCCGCTTTCCTCGGGTTTCACAGGACGTCACCTGACCCACACGCCTGTCACATGAAGTACTGATAGGTGGCAACTCCAGACCTCTAGGCTACATCCTAATATCTGGAGATGCACACTCACATACACACAAATACACATGTGCACACACCCTAACATGCACACACATACACACATGCATACATGTGTACACACAGACACACACACTGTTTCCTAGGGGATGAGTGTTTGTCCACATATGTTTCATGGCGGCAGCTCCATTTCCTCTGTAGCCAGGTGCCCTGCTTTTATAGCCAAAGAAACAGATTTTCCTAAGAGCTGGTGTCTTTGTTGGTTCATCTCCTCCTCCACCTCCTCCTCTTCCTCCTCCACCTCTTCCTCCCTCTCTTCCTCCTCCTTTTCCTTCTCTTCCTCCCCCTCTTCCTCCTTTCCCTCCTCCTCTTCCTCTTCCTCCTCCTCTTTCTCCTCCACCTCCTCCTCTTCCTCTTCCTCCTCCACCTCTTCCTCCCTCTCTTCCTTCTCCTTTTCCTCCTCCTTTTCCTTCTCTTCCTCCTCCTCTTTCTCCTCCACCTCCTCCTCTTCCTCCTCCTCTTCCTCCTCTTTCTCCTCCTCTTCCTTCCCCTCTTCTTCCTCCTCCTTCCCATCCTCCTACTCTTCCTCTTCTTCCTCCCCATCCTCATTACATTTTCTGTTGTCTCTGCTGCAAACCCAGGCCTGTCACAGCCGCCCCCCTAATGCTTGCACTGTGAAGGCTGTAGTGCAAAGCCTGGAATGCCATCAGGGTCTGAGCTGAGCAACTGCAGCGTGACCGAGATGTGGGCTGTGAGATTCTTGGATTCTGGCACTCGGGCTGGGGCTCATCACAGCTGGAATAACATCCTTAAAAGCCAGTGTGAATTTCCTAATTAGTCTGAGTCGTGAGGTCCAGCTGGGGAGCTGCCATCCCATCAGCGACGTCCTTCAGACATGTTTCTACTTCTCTGGAACCTGGAATTCCTTAGTGAGGAGTTCAGACTCCGCTTCAACATTTTTAACCTTTGTAGTAATTCTGGAATGTCTTTCCCAAGTCATCCTAGTGGCGTGACTTGATGCGTGGGGTTTCTTGTCACTCCTATTTTCAGTCTAACCTTCTTTATCTGCCTTGAACTCTTTATGAATTGACTACAAAAAGGACACTGTGTGACAATTCTGGCATGTGACTTCAGCATACCAGATGTCACTAGATGAAGTTGTGTCCATTCCTCTCCCTTCACGCTGCTCCCCAGTTTACGGTTTAACCAGCAGTGCGGTGCACAGAAGGCATTGATAACCGCACCTCACTTCTTGGCACTCAGTTACATCTTTAGTGTCTAACTTTGGTCCAGATTCGGTTTTGCTGTGTCTCCAGAGTGCAAACCCTTGAAGGCCGGCCCTCGGCAATGCTCACATTTACGTGGATACCTCCAGCTTAGGGCCTGGCTGTTGGCTGATAAATGGCTGACTAGGTGATAACTCCCAGCTTGCTTCCGCAAGCAGTATCCAGCAGCTTTTTCCGTGGAGTCTGGGGGAACCTACTCTAACAGCCTCACACAGTCTTTGCTTTCTCTCCTCAGGGATCAACTACTGTGCACGGAACAAGCCAGGCTGTGAGCACGAGTGTGTGAACACCGAGGAGGGTCACTACTGCCGCTGTCGTCGGGGCTACACTCTGGACCCCAACGGCAAGACCTGCAGCCGTGAGTGTGCGCCAGGGGTGTGGGAGCTGGTGGAGTAGCATCAGGTCACAGTCCTGTGGGCTCATTGGCATCCACACCCTTCCAGAGCTTCTGGGTGTCCTGCAATTTGCAAACCATCAAGTGTCACTGTTGGTACTGCCCACGTCAAAGGCTGAGTTGTCACGATCATGATCATACGGGGCCTAGAGAGGATCCATGGTTAAGGGTACTTGCTGCTCTTGTAGGAGACCCAGATTCTGTTCCCAGAACCCACCTAGCAGCTCATAACTGTAAACCCAGTTCCAGGGGATTCAGCACCATTTTCTGATTTCTGTGAACATATGATACACATACATACATATATACATACACACATATATACATACATATACATACATACATATATACATACATACATACATATATACATACATACACACATATATACATACATATATACATACATACATATATACACACATACACATATATACATACATACATACATACAGGCAAAGTTCTGTTACACATAAAATACATAAATCTAAAAGAAATTTAAAGAGAGTACATGCTAAGTACAATGGAGTGGCACTGTTAGGAAGTGTGCCATTGTTGGAGAAGAAAATATGTCACTTGGGACATGGTCTTTGAGATCCTCCTCCTAACTGTCTGGAAGCCAGTGTTTTCCTGGCTGCCTTCAAATCAAGAAGCAGCTTTTCCAGCAGCCTGTCTGCGTGGATGATTCCATGCTTCCTGCCATGAGGAAACTGTAAGCCAGCCAGATTAAACGTTGTCCTTCATGAAAGTTGCCTTGGTGTGGTGTCTATCCACAGCAATGGAAATCCAAACTAAGACAGAAGTTGGTAGCAGGGACTGGGGTATTGCTGCAATGGGCCTGAGCATGTTTCGGTTTGGAGGAGTGTGGATTTGGGGACTTTGGATTTGGAAAACCATGGGTTGCTTTAAGCGGGACTTAATGGGCCATTCTAGTAGGACATTGGCATTGAGGTGATTTGAACTCCGGAGGTTGTTCTTATGATGTTTTGGTGAAGAACATTGCTGCTTTTTGCCCTTATCCAAGCAGTGTGCCTGAGGCTAAGGTAAAGAGGTTTGTTTATATTTATTGCATTGACAAAGGAAATCTCGAAAAAGCCCAGCATAGACTTTGCTCTCTGGTAACTCTCATGGAGAGTCATCTTAGAAAGGAAAAGTACAAAATGTATGGCTCCAAGAGTAATGGAGTACCAGGAAGTGGAATGACAAGAAATCCTGTGTTCAAAGATTTTAAATGGGATTAAGGAAGTGGTGACCCAGATAAACTTCTATTTGCAGTTGTATGAAGAAGGGTTATATCACGTTAGGTGCTATTATGACCTGGTTATTGTTTTCTCCTGGGCATAAGGAGATGTGATTGTGTGTCAAATTGATGAGGGATGGATTGTGATAGCTATTCTCAGTTTTCTACTTGATTAAGATCTGTGATGAAAAGCTTAGGTTCAAGGCATGACGGTACATACCTTTAATCCCAGGAGACAGAGACAAGCAGATCTCTGGTACAGAACAAGTTCCAGGTAAAGAAAGCTTAAGTCCGGGTGTGGTGGCACATGCCCTTAATCCCAGCAACCAGGGGACAGAGTCATATAGATCACTGAGTTCACAGTCAGTCGACAACAAGTTCCAGGAAAGCCAAGCTTAGGCAGTCAGGGAGTTGAAACACAGAAAGCTGACAGTACAGTAAGGGGGCCATGTTCCAGCTCCAGCAAGCACCAGAACTTGGCAGCTTCAGCCATGTGGCCTTGGCTTTCCAGTCAAGAATAAAAAAGACTACTGGGACAATTAAGGCTGCTTAGCTGGAGCTACGAAGTTAGCGGTGATTAAGATGAGACCAGCATCTAGGAAGTATTTTCTGAGAGCACAAAGAAGGTATGTTCCAGAGATAGATAGCGAAGGTTGTACCTTGTGTTGCAGTTGGACTTGGTAATGTTTAAGAATCACCCATGTGATACTGGTTTTGAAGGCATGAAGGGGTCGTGAAGAGCAGCTGAGGCTTGGCTCTGTGAGAGGCTTGGGAAGCCATTGGTGAAGGTGCAGCTTCAGATGGTCCAGGACTGCAAGGGTCACACAAAGAAGAGCTTTAGCACCATGAAGAGAGCCTATGAGAGGCTATTGGTGAAGTCTAGTTGCAGCAGAAGATTCCAGCATATTGGAGATGCCAGTACCATGGGATGACCACCAAGAACAGCAGCAGCAGTGGAGTGGAGTCAACCAGAGCCTAGAGTTCTACAGAGGACAGAGTTGGAGAAGTGACCCAAGCCCCTTAGAGGAACCCAGAAGATCATGTGTGGATCCCAGTCATTGGAACAATAATCTGTAAAGTTGAGGTTGCCTTGGAGACCCCAAGATGTTAGAGATGTCATAGGACACCTTCTGAGGAAAGCTGCTAACAGGGAGTTGAGCCAGCCCAAGAAAAAGAAGTTTGTTGCTCTCAACAAAGATGAATAGAGTTGGAGATTTGAAAAGCGATTTGACTTCAGACATGGAGACACAGAGTTTGGGTTTGCCCACCAGGTTTCTTTGGTTTTTTGGTTTGGTTTGGTTTTTGTTGTTGTTTTGTTGTTGTTGTTGTTGTTGTTGTTGTTGCTGTTGTTGGTTTGGTTTGGGTTGGGTTTTTTGGTCTTGTTTTAGCGCAGTATTTTCTCACTATGATGTTTTAGAATGGTGACATATATCATATGATGTTGGAGGTATGTGATCTGCTTTTTGATTTTACAGGAGATTACAGTTAAGTGATTAGATGAATCTTAGAAGAGACTTTGGACTTCTTACATTTTTGAGACTGTTATAGACTATGAGGACTTTGGAAGTTGAACTAAATGTATTTTTTTTTTTTTTTTTTTTTTTTGTATTAAGCTATGGCTAGGTGTGGCTCCCATAGACTCCTGTGTTGAACACACCTATGGGGGCTAAGGTGTGGAATGCGGTGGTTTGAATATGCTTGCCCCACGTCGTGGCATTATTGGGGGCCTTGTTGGAGGAGGTGTTCTCTTGTTGGAGAAGGTGTTCCCTTGTTGGAGGAGGTGTTCTCTTGTTGGAGGAGGTGTTCCCTTGTTGAAGGAGGTGTTCCCTTGTTGGAGGAGGTGTTCCCTTGTTGGAGGAGGTGTTCTCTTGTTGGAGGAGGTGGTCCCTTGTTGGAGGAGGTGGTCCCTTGTTGGAGGAGGTGTTCCCTTGTTGGAGGAGGTGTTCTCTTGTTGAAGGAGGTGTTCTCTTGTTGGAGGAGGTGTTCTCTTGTTGGAGGAGGTGTTCCCTTGTTGGAGGAGGTGTTCCCTTGTTGGAGGAGGTGTTCTCTTGTTGGAGGAGGTGGTCCCTTGTTGGAGGAGGTGGTCCCTTGTTGGAGGAGGTGTTCCCTTGTTGGAGGAGGTGTTCCCTTGTTGAAGGAGGTGTTCCCTTGTTGGAGGAGGTGTTCTCTTGTTGGAGGAGGTGTTCTCTTGTTGGAGGAGGTGTTCCCTTGTTGGAGGAGGTGTTCCCTTGTTGGAGGAGGTGTTCCCTTGTTGGAGGAGGTGTTCCCTTGTTGGAGGAGGTGTTCCCTTGTTGAAGGAGGTGTTCTCTTGTTGGAGGAGGTGTTCTCTTGTTGGAGGAGGTGTTCCCTTGTTGAAGGAGGTGTTCCCTTGTTGGAGGAGGTGTTCTCTTGTTGGAGGAGGTGTTCTCTTGTTGGAGGAGGTGTTCCCTTGTTGGAGGAGGTGTTCCCTTGTTGGAGGAGGTGTTCCCTTGTTGGAGGAGGTGTTCCCTTGTTGGAGGAGGTGTTCCCTTGTTGAAGGAGGTGTTCTCTTGTTGGAGGAGGTGTTCTCTTGTTGGAGGAGGTGTTCCCTTGTTGGAGGAGGTGGTCCCTTGTTGGAGGAGGTGTTCCCTTGTTGAAGGAGGTGTTCCCTTGTTGAAGGAGATGTTCCCTTGTTGGAGGAGGTGTGGCCTTGTTGGAGGAGGTGTTCCCTTGTTGGAGGAGGTGTTCTCTTGTTGGAGGAGGTGTTCCCTTGTTGAAGGAGGTGTTCCCTTGTTGGAGGAGGTGTTCCCTTGTTGAAGGAGGTGTTCCCTTGTTGAAGGAGGTGTTCTCTTGTTGGAGGAGGTGTTCCCTTGTTGGAGGAGGTGTTCCCTTGTTGAAGGAGGTGTTCTCTTGTTGGAGGAGGTGTTCCCTTGTTGAAGGAGGTGTTCCCTTGTTGAAGGAGGTATGTCTCTTTGGATGTGGACCCTGAGACTCTCTTCCTAGATGCCTGGAAGCCAGTCTTCTCCTGACTGCCTCCAGATGAAGATGCAAATCTCTCAGCTTCTCCAAGACCCTGTCTGCCATGTTTCCTGCCATCATGAAATTGTAAGCCAGCCTCAGTGAAATGTTGTCCTTTATAAAAGTTGCCTTGGCCATGGTGTCTGGTATCTCTCTCTTCACAGCCATGGGAATCCAAACTGGTGGTGTTGAGGGTGTAGCTGAGTCAGGAGGTAGAGTGCTGACTTTGCACAATGCTATCGGTTAGATGCCAACAATAATAAAGCTGGGAGGAGGTGGGGGTGGGGGGAAGAGAGAGAGAGAGAGAGAGAGAGAGAGAGAGAGAGAAGGCTGCTTAGAACAGGGCTGCTAGCAGCTATTAGTCTTTGCTATTAAAAGCATTTGTTAAATCAAATAGGCCCGAATTTCAATCTAAGTTCCATTGCATTCTATATACATGACTCAGACAGGTTGTTCTCCAAGCTTTGATTCCATATATTTTTTAAAGTTAATAGCATTGATTTCCCCAGGCGGTTATGGGAAATAAATTGAAGCCATTTCCAATCCCTTGGCCCAGTGCCCAGTTATGATAGCCAAAGTGCTGAAGATAAAAGATAATAGTTCATATCACAAAGCCTGAGAGAGTGGCTAATGACAATACCAGGTTGGACAAGAAGCCAGAAGGGGTGGGGGCCTTGGAAAACTTTGGACTACCCAAGCTGCCGTGAGGAAAGAAACTGGGCAACACGGGAATTTTGTGAAGTTGTTTCCTTATATCTGACTCACAAGAAGCTTGGTGATATCAACATGAGGACTTTCAGATCTTGCAAGCT
This sequence comes from Micromys minutus, assembly GCF_963924665.1. Taxonomy (NCBI): domain Eukaryota; kingdom Metazoa; phylum Chordata; class Mammalia; order Rodentia; family Muridae; genus Micromys; species Micromys minutus. The sequence continues at coordinate 1,438,633 of NC_137968.1, forward strand.
GGAGGGGCCCATGACTTTTGGGGGGGGGGGTACAGTCTTCACGGTCCCAAGCCAGCTGAGGCTAAGGGCATGTGGAGGCTGTGACAGATACACACTGAGACACTGAGAGCTGGGGCTAGTGACGCTGGGCTACATATAATCGTTCCTTTGTGCCTTGCACACAGTGTGCTATGCTTCTGCTCGGCTCTGCAGACAGAAGACTGTGGGTGAGAAGCGGGCAGCTGTTGAACATTTGGACCCTTGGCTGCCAGGAGAGGAATTTCCACAGCTGGAGCGTGAGATACCGGGCCAGCCTGTGGGAACCTCGTTCTCCTGTCTCCAGAAGGAATGAGATTGGCGTTTCTAATCACGATCCCAGAAGGCAAGGGGTGTTTGAATGAAGAGGTTGATGCAGAAGCCAGCACTGTGCTTCTGGCTGTGGCTGGGTCCTGAGCTGACGAGGAGTAGAAGGAGATTTTTGTTCAACAAGAAGATGCTGGTGCCAAATCCTGCCTTCTTTTCAGCAAGTGTAGGTTTGGCTTGCTGCTGACCCTGGTAGTAATCTGCAACCTCGCTGAGTCTACCTTAGGCATCAAAGAGTCCCGGACTCCCTGACTCTCCCAGCATGCCTTGGGGAATCTAGAAGAGCACAGATCTGAGCCCTAAAGAGTTGGGGGGGTGCTTTATAAGACTTGTCATCGTTTAGAAAGTATAAACCGAGCTGCTTCTATCCCAAAGTCCCCAGGGAGATTCCTGGGGTTCTTAAAGAGCGTCCCACATGCTGAACGTGATGGCCGCCGACCCTTCCGAGGTGCTCATTCCGTGCGTGCGGGCGCAGTTGTGAGCACCCCAGCTCTCACATGCTTCCCAATAATTCTGCCTGGTAAATGGCAGATTAGGAAGTGAGCATGCGCATAGGACTCCCGAGACCCTGGAAGAGTGTACAGTAGGTATGGCCCCTCCTGCACTGTTGTAGAAGACACTAGTCCGTAGCTGTGCACAGTGAAAGGGACTGCTCTCTGTGGGAGCCACAGCCGTGAGTTTCCTGCTTCCCGCTCTCCCTGCCCATGGCTGTCTGCTGTTCAGGTGCCAGAAAAGGCCACACAGGCAGATGAAGCTTTTGTTTATTTTCCGAATCTGGATTTCCTGATTTAAGAGAGTTTTTTCTTTTAAATTGGCTTTTTAAAAAAATTTTCAAATAGAAATGAGTTACATAATAATTCCCTCTGAGCACTACCTGTAATATATATAATATTATTATGTACCTATAATAATAGCTATTCATTAAGTGGTTGCCATATGCCAGTCACTGGAAGGCTTTAGATGGATTATCTCCTCTAAGTCTGACTGTGTTATGACCACCAGTTGTCTAGGGGAGATAACCATTAGTAAAGTGTTTCCTCTGCAAGCCAGGGGTCTGAGCTCTACATCCAGAACCTGGCTGAGGTGTGGTGACAACAAGCACTGTGATTTCAGCACAGGGCAGGTGGAGACAGAACAGTGTATGGAGGCTTGTTTTTTTTTTTTTTTTTTGTTTTGTTTATTTTTTTCAAAACCTACTTTGATAAAGGCTCTTAAATACTTCAACCTCCGTTCTAGCCCGCCAGCCAAAGGTAGGGGAGAAGAAAGGTTAACAGGAAACAGGAGAGGTGAAGCTGTTTAGAAGTAGTTCTTTGGGGTGATTCCCAAACACAAATCAGTAGCAGCGGCTTGATCCAGAAGAAACCACGAGGCCCCGCCGAGTCAGCACAAGTCCTCCCACGTGCCGGGAAGCAGCCGGGATCCCATGAGGAGTTCTTTGGCTCTCTTCTCTCTGTGAAGTCACCACAAGTGAAGATCAGTGAAGAACTGCAAAGTGTTACGAAGCAAATCGGTGCAAGAGTCTGCTGGGTTCTATGTATACACTTTCCAAACATCACGCGTCTGCTTTAGCAAAACATCCTCTCATAACACAGCTTCCAGAAAAAAACATCACATGACACAACTGAGTTTCCAAGTAAACCAGAAATTTCCGCTTCAGAAAGGCTCCTGTTAGCCAGCCAGGCTGGCCTAAGTGTCGGTCTCCACGCTAGTGAGAGACCCTGTCTAAAAGAGGTGGACTACATTTCCTGATGATCTCTGGGCTCCACAAGCTCACACGTGTGCTCCACCATACACAAACACAGAGTCATTGGAGGCATGAAGAAAAGGGACTTCTATTATTACACACACACATAGCACACACACACACACACACACACACACACACACACACACACGCAAACACACACAAGCACACACGTGCATACACATGCGCACACACAGACACATGTGTGCACACACACATATACACACATACACACTTCATTCAGGAGGTCATAGTGCAGAGAGGCAAAGTGTAACCACATCCACACAAGGACATGGGATTCAGCCCTGACCTAGTTCGCTTCTCTGCTGCTGGGATAAACTCCATAACGTGACCCAAAGCACTTTGTTGTGGTTTGCAATCCCAGGGAATGGTTCCTGATGGAGGGAACTCAAGGCAGGAACGGAGGCAGAGACCACGGAGCGTTGCTGCCCTGCATCCAGGTTCCCATTCAGCTTGCTTTGTACCACTCAGGGGTGAAACCATTCACAGTGGGCCTCAGGCAATATCAAGGGCACGCCACACACCCCCACGGGCCACTTTTGGGAAGGCAATTCCTCAGCTGAGATGCCCTCATCCCAGGGGACTCTGGGTTGGCGTCACTGACAGGGAGCAAGGCTGATTCCTCAGCAAGCACGCTGCCAGAAAGACTTTGCTTAGCCTTGCTCAATGGCACATTGGTACCTGTCCCGGCTGGTTTTGTGTCAACTTGACACAAGCTGGAGTCATCACAGAGAAAGGAGCCTCAGTTGAGGAAATGCCTCCATGAGATCCAGCTGTAAGGCATTTTCTCAACTAGTGATCAAGGGGGGAGGGCCCAGCCCATTGTGGGTGGAGCCATCCCTGGACCAGCCCATTGTGGGTGGAGCCATCCCTGGCCCAGCCCATTGTGGGTGGAGCCATCCCTGGTCCAGCCCATTGTGGGTGGAGCCATCCCTGGGCTGGTAGACCTGGTTCTATAAGAAGGCAGGCTGAGCAAGCCAGGGGGAGCAAGCCAGTAAGTGACATCCCTCCATGGCCTCTGCATCAGCTCCTGCTTCCTGACCTGCTTGAGTTCCAGTCCTGACTTCCTTTGGTGATGAACAGCAGTGTGGAAGTGTGAGCTGAATAAACCCTTTCCTCCCCGACTTGCTTCTTGGTCATGATGTTTGTGCAGGAATAGAAACCCCGCCCAAGACAGCACCTAAGTTTATGTTTTCGGATCTTGTGACCCATGCAGGGGTGGATCACTGTGCACAGGAGGACCATGGCTGTGAGCAGCTGTGCCTGAACACGGAGGAGTCCTTTGTCTGCCAGTGCTCTGAAGGCTTCCTTATTAATGATGACCTCAAGACCTGCTCCAGTGAGTTCCCCTTTCACCTCTCTACCGAGTGTGCAGACAGCGCGGAGAACAGCATGTTCTCTTCTGCCCTCGTCTTTCTCCCGCGGGGAGACTAAGGGGAATCTGCTGAGGACCACATGCTGTCAGCGGCAGAGTCCCGTCACGACCCAGAAGGCAGGCTGAGACAGGGACCTCACTGGGCTTTGGTCTTACAGGGGTCGATTACTGCTTGCTGAGCAACCATGGCTGCGAATACTCCTGTGTCAACACGGACAAATCCTTTGCCTGCCAGTGTCCTGAAGGTCATGTGCTCCGAAGCGATGGGAGGACCTGTGCAAGTGAGTCTCGTTACTCGTTACATTTGAGATCCTGGGACAGACAGGCCCAGCACTAGCCCTCCTGGCTGCCAGTGGGCTGCTGACATGGGCACGTACCTGAGCATCCTCCCTGATGTGTGTGCCTGTATCTCGAAGCCGTTGGTGCCCCTGCCCAAACTCCCTTCCTATCTTTACGCTAACCCCGCGCCCTGCCTCGCCAGCATTAGGAAACAAGGTCCTCACTGTTGACGTCCTACAAGTGGTTTGAGCTCTGGGTTTGTTCAAAGTCAGGCTCCACCTCGGTTGCCGTCACGTGGTACGTTTGAGACGTGGAATTTTTCCAAGACGATTGTGCTGGCGGGAAGGATTGATGCCTCTCTCGTGGGAGTGGGCTGGTTACGGAGAGTAATATAGCGTGGGTCGGTCCCTCTGTCCCCGCCTCTTTGGTACATAAGTCCTCGCTGTGCTTTCCCTCGATGAGATAAAACAGGATGGAGCCCTAACTTCTTAAACTTCTGTTCTTCCTGGTCATCTCAGCACGTGTGACACACGCTAGAGCACAGACCGAGAAACACTCTCACACACGTGCTGTGACACACACTAGAGCACAGACTGAGACACACTCTCACATACGTGCTGTGACACACGCTAGAGCACAGACTGAGACACACTCTCACACACGTGCTGTGACACACGCTAGAGCACAGACTGAGACACACTCTCACACACGTGCTGTGACACACGCTAGAGCACAGACTGAGACACACTCTCACACATGCGCTGTGACACACGCTAGAGCACAGACTGAGACACACTCTCACACCTGGGTACCACGATACAGAGACCTGCTGACTGCCAGCCAGCTGCATGCCAGGCACTGAGCACTCTGCTGAGCTATCACACGCCAGGGACAGACGTGTGTGTGTGTGTGTGTGTGTGTGTGTGTAATCTCCAGGCTTCCTCAACTCTTGGACTCAAGAATGTTGTGCCTTCTGCCCCGTGCTCCTATTTCCACATAAACCAAGATGAAGGGCTTAGAACAGTTTGAGAGAAAGGGTCAACACGGACCATACTGTGCTTTCCCTGGCTCCTGCCTTTCTGGTTGTAGGACCGGTCCTTCACCACCGGCACAACCGGAGGCACAGCAGCAGCCCCCCTCCCTCTGAGAGATCAGTTCCCACGGGCAGATGAGCAGCCGGCACAGCTGCACAGCCGAACTGCACTTCCTGTGAGAAAATCGTTCCCCAGGTTGGGATGGGTTCTGGGATCTTGGCGAGGAGGTTTGCTTGCTTGTTGAACTCTGCCCAGCTGCCTCGAAGACTGCGGCTGCAGCCAACTCTGGTAGGGCCCGGGCACTGGGGGTGTAGAAAAAGGGTGGGTACATTAAATACATTTTAGACTTGCCTGCCTGCCAAAGCCAGATGTGAGGGGATTATGGTTGTAATTTTCCAGTACTTAGGGTTATTCCCTCCTTTGTTTTCCTGGCTCTGATGAGCAAGAGCTGAGGGTGATCCGATCGTACGACCTCCTGAAACACATGCAGACCTCCCTTCATCTTCCTGCCTCTCACCTAATGGACTCTTGCTGCCACTGCCCTCAAGCGTCGCCTGTTTCCTCAGTTAAACTGTTTGTAACTTAGGGATGGTGTCATCGACAAATGCGTTTAAGTCCAACAGGGGTGTGCCCCCAGAACTCACGGGGCGGGAGCGTTTTACCCGCCAGAGCTGTTCCCCTAGTTGAAGACTTTCTGTCTGCTCTCAAGTGACTCGGTGCAGCTGCTCCGTCCTGTAACCGAGGTCCAGGTTTCCACTGCACTCACAGCTAATAGCACCGGGCTGGATGTGCCTCTGCCCCAAGGCCAGGTAACATGGCTGTACCTTTTTAGTAAAGTCTGGTGGGCAGGCCTTGCTCAATACGCGAGGGGTTCCTCGGCCTTTATTTAGACCCTTGGCAACAGAGGGCTGGAAGAGTCTGTCGCTCATTCTGCAAGGTCCTGAAGCACAGATCGAAGTCCGGGGTCCTGGGTCAGAGCGGGTCCTGGCTGGCATGAAGTCCGACCCTCTCTTCCTCTCAGCCCTCGGACACCGGTTCTAGCTGTTCAGTCTGGGAGTGGGCTGGGGAGGGGCCTCTTTCCCTCACTAGGACGCATTTCCTTTAAACGCAGCTTGTACGAAATCAGCACCGAGGCAAACAACATTCCACAGGCTCAGCCCAAGGCACAGTGTGCAGAGTGCTCAGCCTTCACACCTTTGGGAGCCAGAGGTCAGAAACCCGGTCTTACCTGGAGTTCCCCGGGCCCAGTCTAGCAAAGTCAAAGGGATGGGTTAGCGAGGGAGCAAAGACCAGCTCTTCTCTGACTCCCAGAAAGATAACATCCAGTGACGATCCTTGATTAGCAGTGTGGGAAAGTTCTACCTTTGATGGCCTTTCCCTAACAGCCTCAGTTAAAGGGGTCCCTGAACAAAGGCTCCTCCCTTCCCTGACCCCTCCCACCTTGCTTATCATCAGCCCCACGGAAACTTCCTCCTCCCTAACCACTGGGTGCCAAGGTTCTCCTCCCACCCCCTGGACACTCGTGTTCACACGTGAGAAGAAACACAGACTAGAAAGAGTGTGGACCTGGGACCCAAATTCACATTTCTAACTTGGGCAAGCGTTGCTCACCTTCAAGCTGGGGTGGCTCTCCTGTTAGGGTCGCACTCCTGAGCTTTAGCCTGCTCTTCACCGAGAGGCCCAAAGGGGGCGCCCTGTATGAGACCTGTCCCTGGGGATAGGCCCACGCACACTCTCCTTGCGGGGCTCAGAGATACCAGTCCGGAAGTTAGCAAGCTCAGGAGCCACACACTGTCCTAGAAGAAGCTCTTCTCTCCAGCTGTGGAGGGCTCTGCTTGTGTAAGAGCCAGAGCTTTGAAGCCTCTGGGATCCAACTGGCCACACGCCCAGTCCATCGACCACAGGCTAACACGAGAAACCTCCTCAGCCTCAAAATCCTACCCTTATCCTGCCCCAACCCTAGTCGTCCAAGTCTGCTCGGAAAGCCACGACAAAAAAAACAGACAGCGTATTGTTTTCTACCCACAGAAATGTCTTTCTCATTGTACTGGAGGCTAGAAGTCTGAACGCAGGGGTTGGGGGGCAGCATGTTGGTAACGCTCTGGTGAAGGCTTTCCCCCCCACCAATGGCTGTGTCCTCTCGTGAAGGGAGAGAGATGGAGGCAGGGAGTGAGTGATCGGGCTCTTTGGTGTCTTTTAAAATAAGAATTCTAGTCCTGGGCCAGCAAGCTGACTCCGTAAAGGGCCTGCCTGTCAGCCTGGTGAGCTGCTCAAGCCCGAGAACGCGCAAAGGTAGGAGACCGACTCCAGGAGGCTGTTCTCTGATCTCCAGGTTGCACCTGAGCTGACACATCAGATACACTTGGTGATGAAGAGGGGGAGGATGGTGGTGGTGGTGGTGGTGGTGATGGTGGTGGTGATGGTGATGGTGGTGGTGGTGATGATGGTGATGGTGGTGGTGGTGATGATGGTGATGATAATGGTGATGATGGTGGTGGTGGTGGTAGTGGTGATGATGGTGGTGATGGTGGTGGTGACGATGGTGGTCGTGGTGGCGGTGGTCGTCGTGGTGGCAGTGGTGGTGATGGTGGTGGTGGTGGTGGTGGTGGTGATGATGGTAATGATGATGGTGGTGATGATGGTGATGGTGGTGGTGGTGGTGATGATGGTGGTGGTAGTGGTGATGGTGGTGGTGGTAGTGATGGTGATGGTGGTGGTGGTGGTGATGGTGGTGGTGGTAGTGATGGTGATGGTGGTGATGATGGTGATGATGGTGGTGGTGGTAGTGATGGTGATGGTGGTGATAGTGATGGTGGTAGTAGTGGTGATGATGATGACCATAGTGGTGATATGTGGATGCTTTCTAGTTTAAGAAAAGGCTTCTACAGAGGCACCAATGGGTCAGCTGCCCCCCGAAACCATCATGGTAGCTGTTGACTTTCTGTTAGTCACCTTCTTGGCAGACTACCCGTAGGACCATCTCCTGAAGTCAGGTGTGTCTCAGTTTCACAGGAGTGGCTGTCTGTCACTGTTGACAGTCTGACTACACCGGACACATTCCCCCACCCCACATGTGCCACCTGGTTTGTAACTTAGACGTGAGAAGCACAGTTTGTGTCCGTGTACAAGACCCCAATAACTAAGCTATGCTGCACAACCTCTAGCCATCCTGGGCACAGAGGGCAGACCACATTCACAGTGAGGCCTTAATCAAATGTGTGACCTGGGAACAGAAAGGGGAGGCATGTCTTTGAGTGAGAGATGCTTTTGTCCTGCTTCCTGAGACTTCTTAAGCTTTCTACCCTGTTCTACTTCCGCATTGATTAGTAACTGAGTCTGACTCACCTCCTTGCCCAGGCAGGGGTCCTAATATCTGCTTAAGCACTTGTTCCTTTTTCCTTCTCCTCTCAAGTGTTTGCCTGAGGTACACCAGTTGCTGGCGGTCCCTGGGACTGACGTCATTTAATTTCTGCCCCAGCAGTGGTTAAAGTTCCTCTGGAAGAGATATTTAAGATGTGTCAGCCAATGTGTGTGGTAGCCACTGGGCAGAACAGCCACAATAGGGAGTCCCAAGACTCAGGAAAGATGTTTAAATCTGATGCCAGACACTCAGTCAGGAGAGTCAGCCACAGGTACAGCCTAAGACCTTCCCTGACAGGGACACCAGCGGTGCAGGTGAATGATCCAGTCAGGCCAGAGGGAGCCACAGAGCAGGTGTGACCTGTCGCCTGTAGCCCAGAGAGTGACAGGAAACTTTCTGGCGCGTACCTTGACCAACTATTAGTTTGTCTTCCAGGAGCCTTACCAGACTGATTAGCCCCATAGAGCAGTGAAGGAAACACAGAGGGGGGGATGTGTGACCTACTGGGGTCAGTACAGCTAAGACAAGTCACCTCTTCAGGTTAAGGAGCCTTGAAATGGCCACTTCTGCCCACCGGCCATCCGTTTCCTCACCTCTAACGTGGAGTTGGACCAGCATACTTCCGAAGGCTGTTCTAGCCTCTAAATAGAGATGGTAGTGGGCACAGGTCATTGCTCCACAGATGCTTGTCCTGATGGAAGTGCACATCATTTCCACAGGCCAGTAGCAAGTTAGAGAAACAGATCACATACTTCCAACATACAGTGACACAGGATGCACAGTACCATTCCAAAGGGAGCGCGGCGAGGAAATACTGGACCAACACAAGGCTGAAAATTGGCAGGGCAAGCTCCTCTGAGCTCCCCATGTCTAATATCTAAGGTCCCCAGCTCCTTTCAGTTTTGTTGACTGCAGCTTGCTTCTCTGTCTTGACCTGGTTCCACATCTGGTCTGAGCTTTCCTTGGCAGGTGTCCCATGGCTCTGGCATCCCCAACATCCTGGAGTTCTGCAACACGGTCCAGCTAGGTCACAGATTCCCACTACTGAAGCAGTAGCTGAGAGCAACACACTGACCCAGACACACACACACACACACACACACACACACACATACACACCACACACACACACACACATACACACACATGTGAGTAGCACTCTGGGCTTACCTTGGACTTTTGAAACCTCAGAACACACCCCCCAGTGACACACTTCCTTCAACAAAGCCACACCCCCTGTCCTTCTCAAACAGTGCCACTCCTGGTGCCTAAGCATTCAGATCTTTGAGCCTGTAGGGGACGTTCTTATTCAAACCCACACAAATACATAGGCAGTTCCTCATCCTCTTTACAGCTGTATAATATTCCATTGCATTTGACCAGTCCTGTTCCTGGACATTTTGGTTGACCCTCACTTTGGAAGCTGTGTCTTTACCAGTCATCTGAAGAAGTCTCCTATGACTGACTGAGAGTCTCCCATCCTGCTCTGGATCAGCTATCCTGAGGCAGTGAGCAGAGGGAAAGATAAGCTTGTAAGCCCGTCCGTGACTTTAAAGCATGCCCACAGTAACAGTTCCAGAACTGAGGGACTTGGCTGAGAGCTATGGGGTAAGGACATGACCCTATGGGCACAGGGCTTCTCCCTGGCTGCCCTGACCTCTGATAAAGAAAACCATCTGACAGACATGGGCTTGGGCTACTCCGGCTTGGGAAAGTGGAGCTCAGCAGCCTTGTCTCCATGGAGAAGGACCCTGTACTCTTCAGGAGGAAAGCCTGGGCTGTAACTGGTAGAGCAGGCTAGGCTTAGGAAGAGTGTGACCAAAGAGTTCGCTCTGGATTAGGACTTGGCGAGATTGGCCTGAGAGACCTCCTGCTACTTTATTACCTTGGAAAATGGGGTCTTACAAAAAGCGTGGTAAAGGAGGGAAATCCTCCTCTGTGCCAGCCTCTGTGTCTGTGCTGTGTGTCACTTGGTGGTACTTTTAAGTCTCTGAGGAACTCCCCAGCCACAGGGACATGGTCTGCATTAATAATGAGCCCAGAATGTGCCCAGAGAAGTAAGTCACACCCAGAGCACACAGGAGAACCCACCTCTGCTTAGAATCGCCTCTGCAGTTAAAAATTCCAGTCTGGCAGTGCTCCTGACTGAAGAAAGGAATTCCCCTTGTGTCTGAAAGCTTAGCAGATGGTGATGCTGTGTAGCTGGGGAAAGTCAGGGGCTTCATTATCAAAAAATAATAGTAATATTAATAATAGCATTTGAAATTAGGTTCCTCCATTTATTAGCAAGTGGTCTTGGCGAACTGTAATAAACCCTCCTCAGTTTTAATTTCTTTTGCTGGTAATTGCAAATAACATTGGGTCCCTTCACCAGCCTGCAGAATATAGTTCTGAGGACTTCCCTCTTCTGAAAAAGCACTGCGGTAATGCTTAATAAAAACAAAGTTGATGAGTTCTTCCTGTTGTAACCCCTGCCAGGTTCATTTACCACTTTGGTGCACACCCTCTGTTGAAATCCCGTTCATTTCCTAAAAGGCTGGGTTAGCTTTCAGTTAACTGTGTGGTTCTCATAAAGCCTTACTGCCCCCTCCCACTGGGGCTGGAGAGATTGCTCAGTGGTTAGAGCACTGGCTGCTCTTCCAGGGGTCCTGGGTTCAATTCCCAGCAACCACGTGATGGCTCACAGCCATCTGTAATGGGATCTGATGCCATCTTCTGACATGCTGTGTACATGCAGCTAAGCACTCATACATCTAATTAATTAATTAACTTTTAAAAAGATGTCACTGCTGCCCAGCCCTATAAAATAAAATGCTATATAAAATAAGACGGGAGAGAGTCCCGGATTCTAAAGAACAAAGGCCATTCTCATTCATAGTTGTCAGTGGGGGTGGCCAGACCCATCCCATGTGATTGGGCCTGACGCTGGCTGAAGTCGTAGTTCAAGGGTTGTCCAGGGGTCAGGGTGACCGGGCTCCCTCACAGAGGGAAGAGAGAACTCCCAGGAAGACAGGCCTCCAGGAGGTGTGGCCTGATATTCTGGAAGGGGGAGAAAAGACAGCTAGAAGGTCTAACATCAATCTACCAGCAAATCGTATAGGCTCTACCCTCAAAACATCGCCAGTCTTACCACATGGTCACCACCGGGTTCTGGGCCAGCAGGATCTCTGCAGTATATCTAACTCCTTCCCCACCCACATAGCTCTCTGCTTTTACGACGCAGCCAGACTGGAAGATTCTCCTGCTCCAAGCATCCTACGACTGCCCTTCTCCCTCCGACATGTCCTGCCCACCCCCTACCCTGCTGGCCTCTTTGCCTTTCCTGAAGCATGATGAGCGTGCTCTTGCATCTGCAACAGACGGATAGTCATTCCTCTCACCCAGATGCTCTTCCTCAGACACCAGCATTCCCCTCCAGGGCTCTCCGCTCCTTATCTGACACCATAAAGTGTCAAGTCCAACCCGGCAGGCCCCCTCTGTCCCTCCTCCCCAACCGAGAAGACACACATTGTCTATTGTAAAAATATATATTTACTGGTTGTTCTGTTCTTAGTGTCTAGAGCAATGCCTGACCCGCAGTAAGAACTCCCAACAGCCTTGCCGATTATCTAGGTGTGCTGAACCTTACCTTAGTTAGTGCTCAGGCTAAAGTAAAAGATCACGGGTTCAAGGGCAACCTGGGCTACATAGTGGTAGCCTATCCTGAAATATGAACAAACGGTTTTGCTGCCTCGAATAAGTAAATGAATAGGTCAAGTGTCCTACGTGCCTACGTAGATCCACAGGAAAGCTGGTATTACTTTATTCTCCTTCAGACTAAGCTGTCTACACCTCCTTTTGAGAACTGTCCTTTTCTGTTTTCTTTCCCCCGTGGAGCTGGGTGTTTTGTTTATGTATGTTCTCTGTATATATTAGGAATGTTTGCTCATAGGTACCTTCTGAAATGAACCATGTGAGAAAAGACACTGTTTCACTTAAGATGTCTGAAATGCCTTTTAGAAATGAATAGGTCACTGTTCATTTAGCTAGGAATAATTCTCTTCCATTTCTGCAATTCCAAGCAGAACTGGACTCCTGCACTCTGGGGGACCACGGTTGTGAACATTCATGTGTAAGCAGTAAAGACTCATTCATGTGCCAGTGCTTTGAAGGATACATCCTCCGTGACGATGGGAAGACCTGTAGACGTAAGTTTGCTAGATCTAGCTCATCTACCATGGCAGCCTTCGTGTGAGCTAATTACTCTCAGCAGCTAACGCCACGCAATCGAACGTCCTGTGGTGTCCTTGGTGGGGTCCTGGAACAGAAGAGGGGTGCTGTGTGATAAAAAAAAATAACTATATAACTGTGTCTTACTAAATAATATTTGTCAAGCCAGGTGTAGTGTTACGTGTTTTGTTTCCCATTCCCCGGGAGGCAGAGGTAGGTGGGTCTCTGTGTAACCAAACTCTCTCTACTCTACGTAGCAAGTTCTAGGCTGCCCTACACAGTGACACCGTCTCTGAGTAACAGCAATATACTAAGCTGGGCCTGGTGGTCTACTCCTATAATCCTGGCTGCTTAGAAAGCTGAAGCAGGAGCACAGCAAATTCACAGACTTTCTGGGCGGTAGGCTATCCTGGACAATTCAGTGAGACACTGACTCAAAATACAAAAAAACAAACAAAAAAAAAAAAACCCAAAACAAAACAAAACAAAAAAACCAACAAAAACAAAAACCCGAGGGCTGGAGAGGTGGCTTAATTAAGGATACTTGGGCCCTTCCAGAGGCTAAGGATTCAGTTCCTAGCACTCAGCACCATAGACTCTGGTGCCCTCTCCTGGTTTTTGCAGGCAACTGCGCTCATGTACACGTACAAGTAGAAACAAGTAATTTACGTGCACGTGTAGGCGATTAGATCTCATCTCTGTCAGTCCTCTTCTCTGGCCTCTCAAAACTCTTCCCAAAGAAGGAAGAAAGGAAGAAGGAAAGGCGAGGGCCTGGAGTCATTACTCTCATTTTCAGACAGGGAAGCTAAGATTCTGAGAGGTTACGTGAATTTCCCCTAAATCATAGATTATGCCGGGGACAGAGGCAAGATCAGCTCTCAGTGCTAGCAATGTAAAAGGAAGCTTTCCCCTTACCAACAACACCTTCCCATGATGCCAGAGGCCATGTATGCAGACCGCGGGCGCCGGCTTGCACCCTGAGACACTCAAGTCGGTGCTGGAGACTAGAGGTTGGCTATGGCGGTGGGAATGTTTAAAGACTGAGGTCCATCCAAGAGCCACCAAACTCCATCCAATTTCACTTCCTACTCAAGCCGCGGTCCAGAGGCCATGAGGCTCTTCCTGGGGGAATCCACGTAGACTTTTTGTTGACGCCGTTGTTTTAATCACTGCATTCTCCTCAGGGAAAGATGTCTGCCAGGCTGTAGACCATGGCTGCGAGCACCTTTGTGTGAACAGTGGCGAATCATACGTCTGCAAGTGCCTGGAAGGATTCAGGCTGGCTGAGGATGGGAGGCACTGCAGGAGTAAGTAGCCCGGGCATGCGTATGACTCTGGCACCGCCCCTCCCTGCATCCTCATGATCTTCCTTTATAGAATTCGTAACTGCGTCCCAAGCTCAGATTCCAACTTTGGAGGATCTGACAGTGTTGCCAAGGGACCAAGTGTAACGAAAAGATGATGGGGCACCAATGTTGCGAAAAGATGACGTCCCGGGTTTCGGCACCAATGTTAGGGGAAGGATGAAGAGAGTGGGGGGCATATGGCCCATGGAGGTGCGGCGAGGCCTGGGGGTAAGGGGGATGCCTCTGGGGCGTCCATGTTGGGAATCCCTTCCCCCTGAGGGACCAGCCACACAACGGTGTAGTACAGAATAGAGTTTATTCAGGTCACGGGAGAGTTAAGAGGGTGGTAGAGACAGGGGGGGGAGGAATAGAGGAGTAGAGGCCGGCCATGAGCACGTGGGGGGGGGGAGGGAAAGAGGAGGGATGGGGTGAGAGAGCAAGAGAACCCGGAAGCAAGAGAGGCCAAGAGAGGGAGGAGGGGACAAGCAGCCCCTTTTATAGTGTCAGGTCACTGGGGCAGAGCATATCTGGCTACTGCCAGGTAATTGAGGGGTGGGATTTACAGAATCCCAACACCAAGTCAGCTGACTCTGGGCTCTTTGGGAATCTTCGCAGCAGTCCTAAATTGACAGGCTCTTTGCTTCTGTTTCCTCTCAGCTTTTCATGGTGGTTAGGTGGCTGCAAAGGGCCTAGTGCCTAGCAAGTCGATGGGCAAAACTAGAGCCATTGGTATCAATTGACTACAAGGACCAAAAAGATAATTTCAGTGCTTTTTCTTCTTGGCAGACCATATATGCGAGAAGAAGGGTAGGAGAAAGGTTGGAGGGAGGTTCTGTGGGTTTTTAAGAGGGGAAAGGAACTCAAACTAACAACAGCAAAGCCCTGTCATTTGCTTCTCTAAACCAGGTTTCTCAGAGCAGAGTTTCATCAGGAAGTTTAGGAGGGAATCTCAGAGATGTCTCAGTTGGTAAAGAGCTGAATAGGTAGGAGGCCCCAAGGTCCATCCCCAATGCCATGTAAAAGCAAGCGTGGTGGAATACACGTCACCTTAGCGTTGAGAGGCAAATGCCGGAGACTCCCAGAGACTTGCTGGCCAGCCAGTTTAGTTGATTTGGTGATCTGAAGGCTCAGAGAGAGAGACCTTGTCTCAAAAACTAAAGTGGACAGTGACTGAGGAAAACATTGACCTCTGACCCTCACAAGCACATACAAACATGCCCGAGTACACACACTCATATAGACTCGTGCTAGGATTCACCAGAGAAATAGGTAACAGTGTTTATGTGTACATACATGTTGAAAGGAAGAAAGAGGGAGAAAAAGGAAGAGAAATCGACTATAAGGAAATTGGCTCGTGAGGAGGAAGTCTGAAGGGTAGGCTGGAAACCCAGTAAGATCTAAACTTACAGGTGAAGGGAGTCACTCTTTGGGAAACGTAGCCTGCTCCGAAGGCCTTCGCGTGACTAGATGCTTTGCTCCGAATCTGCAGATCTAAATGTTAACCTCATGCACAAGGTACCCTTCACAGCAACTTCTAGACCTGTGCTTGACAACAAGAACAATACAAAAAGCCAGCACCAGAGCCAAAGTTTGCATCAAATTAGCCACTCAGTGACATGGGGGTCAAAATATAGATACAGACTTTCCTTTCTAGATGTTAGTCCTCTTTTGGGGGCAGGGATTGATCTATGTAGGTTTTTTTTTTTTGTTTGTTTGTTTGTTTGTTTTTTTAATTCTGCTGTAGTGGGCAGAATTGTCCTTTCTTGGTTAAACAAAGCAAGTTCGTTTGCTTTTGAGGTTGCTTTGTGGGCAGTTTCTTCACACACTCCTTGGGAGCAAGGGGGCACTGCACATGTCAGCAAAGCTGAGCTGAGACCTTATAAGGGCCATTCTTCTCCTGGAGCAGGGCTGTGTCTAGAGAGAGACTCTGAGTGAGTGGGTGCCTTCCGGCCCTGGCTGGCCTCTGCCGGCCTCACCGCTGTCTGCCCTTCTTGCTGCACACCACAGTCCTTCTTCACGGAGGTCATACTTCCGTCCTGTCTGCCTGAGCCAGTTTTTCTATGCATGTAACATACGTGTCAGTCGATACATTGAACAGGTATATATAGTTTCTAGCCTTGCCGTTTGATCCCTGAATTAAATCTCACAGTTTCCCCACTTCCTAGAGGTATCTATAGTTTCATATTCCAATTTCACGTAAGGTTTCTCCTTTTAAAGGGTAGACAGAGGCCCAGGGGCGTTGTACAGTCAGAAAGTGAAGACTCAGGAAAGTATGCAATCCTCTGGCTAGACAGCCTTGTACAACTCAGTCAGACACATGGCATTTATAGCTTCATTTATTCTCTGTGTGCACCTAGCCACGCCCCCAGGGTTTTGTTAGGATTAAAGGTCATTAACTACTTCAAAAAGTTCGAATCGCCTCACCTGTGGGAAATGCTTATTAGACAACCAGCATGGGGGATCTGGGATCTCTACTAAAAAGTAAGAAGCTAACACCTAGATAGCCATTCTAAAATCAAATGACAAATCCACCAGGCCCAGCAGGGCCAAGCGAACCCTGAGGGGAACTGCTCCTTGATCTTGGCCTGTTCTGGCATGAACTGCAAAGGTGGCGGTTTTAGCAAACATGTGTTCTTTAAGATGGATTACTTCCTTACCCTCCCCTGGCATGGCTGGTCTCAATAGCTCCTTTCCACAATAATAGGTTGCTCATCTCCCACATTTTCCCCAGGGAAGGATGTCTGCAAGTCAACCCAGCACGGCTGTGAACACATCTGTGTGAATAATGGGAATTCCTATCTGTGCAGGTGCTCAGAGGGCTTTGTTCTGGCTGAGGACAGAAGGCACTGCAAGCGTAAGTGACTAGAACTGACTTTTGCTGCTTCCATTCGGTTTGGGTGCAATGGCTTTTTGGTGCGTTTTCGGGCAATAGACCCTTTAGCCCTCCTCCCATAAACATAGATGTATATGCAGACAGCAGAAGCAACACCCAACACCTTTAAGTTAGTAGACAGGAAATACAATGGCTGGTTCTGTTCTGTAAGTAGATGGATGGATGGATGGATGGATGGATGGATGGATGGATAGGTAGATATATATATATATATATATATATATATATATATAGATAGATAGATAGATAGATAGATAGATATGTGTGGGGGGTGGGTGGGTGGGTGGGTGGGTGGGTGGGTGGATGGATGGATGGATGGATGGATGGATGGATGGATGGATAGGTAGGTAGGTGAATGGATGGATGGATGGATGGATGGATAGATAGGTAGATAGATATATGGATGGATGGATGGATGGATGGATGGATGGATGGATAGGTAGGTAGATAGATAGATAGATAGATAGATAGATAGATAGATAGATAGGTAGATAGATAGATAAATGGATTGATGGATAGATAGATAGGTAGATAGAGAGATAGATAGGTAGGTAGGTAGGTGGGTGGGTGGATGGATGGATGGATGGAAGGATGGATGGATGGATGGAAGGATGGATAGATGGATAGATAGATAGATAGATAGATAGATAGATAGATAGATAAATAGATAGATAGGTAGATAGATAAATGGATTGATGGATAGATAGATAGGTAGATAGAGAGATAGATAGGTAGGTAGGTAGGTGGGTGGGTGGATGGATGGATGGATGGAAGGATGGATAGATGGATAGATAGATAGATAGATAGATAGATAGATAGATAGATAGATAGATAGATAGGCAGATAATATAGAGAGAGGATATTACTCCAGTACCTCTGACATCTGCTGGAGAGCCACATGCATGGTATCTGAGTCCTTTCTGGTTTCCTTTCTATAATAAATCAATAGACTGGGTAATAGATAAGCATTTAATGAAGAAAGAGAACCCCTGGGGCTGGAGAGGTAGCTCCGTGATTAAGACACTATCTGTTCTTTCCAAGAACCCAACATCCATCTGGCAGCTCACGGCTGTCTGTGGGTTCAGCTCCAGAAAACCTGAGACATATACATGCAGGCAGAACACTCATGCACATAAAACAAAATAAAATTTAAAAAAGGGAGAGAACTCAACCTCCAGCTACCCTCCACACACACTTGGAACACTCACATTAGCATTTTCTGCTGGCCGGACATAGAAGTATCTTTACATATGTGCCTTTGCTTGCTTTATTGTTGTATTTCACTTTGAAAGAGTCGACAGTTGCTTGATCTATATAAAAAAGATTATACTAACATACTATAGACTGTTTGAAATGAGGTCATCTATATGGACCCAGTGCAATTCTCTTATGCAACCCTACATACAAAGTCTCTTAGCATCAAAAGTGCCTTTATATCTATAAAAAGTTTTTCTTTTTACTGTTAAAAAAGTTTTCCAAAACACTTTTTTAAAACTTACATTAAGTCTTAATAGGTCAGTAGAGTACTTGTTCCTGTGCTACCAAGCAGATACTACTGGGCTATTTTATTCTGCCAGTAGTAATATATAGAATACCTATAGTGTGCCAAACATAATGGGACCAAAAATAAAAGACACTTAGTATCTACTGAAGGAGAATTCAGACCAGGGGAAAAGACACATAGTTAAATAATTATCCTACCTCATGGATACAGCTTAGGGCACACTGGATTTAGGCAAAGAGGTTTTAGACACTGTGTGTTCGTCATTATCAGAATCCTGCTGTGTCCACTGCCTTGCACAAAGCAGATACTCAATACATTGATTGTGGTTGAAAACAGTAACGTGTTAGGGTATTCAGAGAGTAGCTGACACAGTTGGGTCACTGTGTAAGCTTCTTGGAAGAGGTAATGGCTGAGGAGAAACCAAGTATATCTTCTACTGTCAGTCAAAACATTAGCCTCCCACAACAAAGCAAAAGGAACTGCCATGGTCTAGCCTAGTCCAGTGGTTCTTAACCTGTGGGTCTTGGCAGAGCCTTACAATTCATAGCAGTAGCAGAATTACAGTTATGAAATGTTATGATGGGGGTCACCACAACTTGAGGAAGTGTATTAAAGGGTTACATCATTAGGAAGGTTGAGAACCACTGGTCCTTTACTGGACTCTGCGCACAGTAAGGCCTCGCTGCCAGGAATTGGTGTGCGAGTTCCTTCACCATGCGTATACACTGCGTAGCTCACTTAGGGAAATTACTGGTGTTGATAATTGTTAACTCAAACATAGAAGGGTATCAGGGAGAACCAGTATTTATGTTATTTCCCCCTCCCCACTTGTTTATCCTGTGTGCTAGCTGAAAAACAAAACAACAACAGAAAAAAGGGCTGTCTAGATTCGCCTGTGCCTCCTGGTGACGCCTGCTTTTTGATACATTGTATACACATGATCTCTAACTTTTTAACCATGTTAAAACCATGTTTAACCATCTCATAACCTTTCTGTTTGTTACTATAGGATGCACTGAAGGCCCAATTGACCTCGTCTTTGTGATTGATGGGTCCAAGAGCCTTGGAGAAGAGAATTTTGAGATTGTGAAGCATTTTGTCACCGGAATCATAGATTCCTTGGCAGTTTCCCCGAAAGCTGCTCGCGTGGGGCTGCTGCAGTATTCCACACAGGTCCGCACGGAGTTCACCCTGAAGGGCTTCAGCTCAGCCAAGGACATGAAGAAAGCCGTGGCCCACATGAAATACATGGGCAGAGGCTCTATGACTGGGTTGGCCCTGAAACACATGTTTGAGAGAAGTTTTACTCAAGTAGAAGGAGCCAGGCCCCTCTCCGCACGGGTGCCCAGAGTAGCCATTGTGTTCACCGACGGACGGGCTCAGGATGACGTCTCCGAGTGGGCCAGTAAAGCCAAGGCCAATGGTAAAATGGGATGGGGATGTGGTTCAGATTACTCCAAGTTTGGGCCTCTTAAATTCACAGCTGGTCTTAGGAGCCAGAGTGTTTGAGCAGTTGTTGGGTAAGCCATTAAAAATATCCTTGGCAATACCGCCACCCACAGGCCATAATGGGACCCTGGAGATGCTGAATAAAATGCACCTCACAGGCCGGGAAATAGGATCTACCACCTAGTATGTGACCTTCAGTAGAGACAATCACCTCA
Source organism: Micromys minutus (assembly GCF_963924665.1). NCBI lineage: Eukaryota > Metazoa > Chordata > Mammalia > Rodentia > Muridae > Micromys > Micromys minutus. Next base: position 1,458,405 of record NC_137968.1, read on the forward strand.
GCAAGCGTTATTTAATTACAGCATGCGAGTGTTTCAACACCCTGGTATGTTTCATCCACAGTCACCTGAAGACACTGTTTAAAAGATTGGATTTCTGGTGGCAACTTTACTGACACAAGTACACTTTCTAATTTTTTATATATATATTTTTTATTTTCATGCGTATTGCTGTCTTACCAACATGTATGCCTATATGGGGGCATCAGATCTCCTAGAACTGGAGTTAGGGACAGCTGTGATCTGCCATGTAGGTGTGGGAATTGAACCCGAGTCCTCTAGAAGAGCAGCCAGTGCTTCTTACCACTGAGCCATCACCCTAACCCCTTTAAAAAAAATGGAGGAAGAAGGAGGGAAGTGACTGAGGGAGGGGGAGGGAAGAAACAAAAAGAAATGATTCTCTTTCTAGCTCAGACTGGCCTGAAACACACTCTGAAGCACAGAACAGCTTCAAACTCAGGGCCTCAACCTCTCTAGTACTTGAACCACAAGCATGAGCCAACACATGAATAGATTTTTGGTCAAGCCTTTGAGTGAATACTCTGAAGTGGCGAAGACTTTGAGTAGAGAAGACCTGTGTTGACAGAAACCTGGTTCTTGGAAAGAACAAACTTGGATGGGTCCAAGTTCCTATTGCTCCATAAAGCTCCATCCATTCTCTCTGGGGTTTCCCTGACTTTGTGTATTCTGCAGGGAGGGTGTGGAGGGTGACTTTATTTGCATAGACGTGGAAGAGTGTGGCCTTTGATTCATGGGAGGTCAAAAGCAAGGGTGGATGTTGGAGCCGGTTTATGATGGTTATATATGGATTTCCTTGGCTGCACATTCATTACCTGACCCTCTTGAGAACTAATCAGTAAATCTGTGCTGAATCTCTAGGATCCTCTATGTTCGTAGGTCCAAAATAAAAATGTTAGACACTATAAAGGGGTTGTTGGCACTGATGCTTCAAATCCACAACTTAATACCTGACTCTGGGCACAGCACAATGTCCAGACTGTGGGAATGCAATGGTAACTTACTCTAATTTCTGTTGCTTAGGCGTCACTATGTATGCGGTCGGTGTAGGAAAAGCCATCGAGGAAGAACTACAGGACATTGCCTCTGAGCCCACTGACAAGCATCTCTTCTATGCAGAAGACTTCAGCACAATGGGAGAAATAAGTGAGAAGCTGAAGCAAGGCATCTGTGAAGGTGTGTACAATGTGTCTAGGGTAGACCTCAGCCACAGGGCAGCATGAGCTCTGGAGAAAACCCTCGAACTGCTTCTTCACTGCTCAGAAAAATGCCTCCCTGCCGACCAGGACAGGTGATACGGAAAGACACTGCACCCAAAAAGAATGGAGCAAAGACAAATGTGATAGCTACCATGTCTTGCTATGCCAAACAGCATACTAAATTTTTCTTAAGACTTATTTTATGTTGAGTGATCTGCATGTACCCCTGCATGCCAGAAGAGGGCATCAGATGGTTGTGAATCACCGTGTGGTTGCTGGGAATTAAACTCAGGACCTCTGAGCTCTTAACCACTGAGCTATCTCTCCAGCCCCCATTCTAAATGTTTTAATATACTAGACTTAATCGTCATCAAACCCTGGAGAAGTTTAAGCAAAGAGACATCACTAAAGAAACCAAGACATAAATAAGTACTTCAGGAAATTTGCAGAAATGCCTGTCCTTGATGGTGCACTGTTGGACACCTAAAGGGTACTTTCCTGCAGGAACTTGTTCCTAGAATGACTATCCTTAAGATATTTAATATACTTTACTCCAGTTCATTCACTAATCCAGTTATGCATCCACATAGTACACATTTTGCCTTTTAGTCACAGATGCCCTATTCCTCTAAAGCAAAGAACTCTGGAGTGAAGAAAAAAGCCTTCCAGATTCCCAAGGGTAGCGCATGCTTTGCCTTGTGGCTTTCATCCCTAGCGCAGTGTCTCAAGTAGTCAGGGCTGCAGTGATTGTACTAGGTCTTTTAGCAACCTCAATTTTTTTCCAACATCACCTTCTTGGCATGGCACGGGGCATTCCTTAGATGTGATTTAAGTTCTCTCCTGGAGAGAACTGCTCTAACACAGTCAAAGATCATCACAATAGTCACCTACTCTTTGAATCTTTGGTGGTACCAAATAACACCAAAAGAACCCGGGTCCTAAAGAGCTTGTGTGCAACCATCACTCCCTTTGGCCGTCTCTTTCCATCCAGCTCTAGAAGACTCTGATGGACGACAGGACTCACCAGCAGGGGACCTGCCAAGGCAGGCCCACCAGCCAACAGGTGAGTCTTTGCAGCTTCTGCCTTAGCTCCCTGTAGACAGAAGTCGTAAAATGACAGATAGTTAAGACCTCAATGTCAGCTAGGGCCAGTTTCCTCTGACAGAAAAGCTTCACTCTGTCCCTTGAGCTATAGGTGGTAGCCACCATCTCTGCCAAGTCTTTTTGTCACAGTACGTCTTGGAGCAAAGCTCTACACCGAAGTGGAGGAATACCAGACGCCTCAGCTGGAGGCTGCTTTAGACAAGAACGTGAAGCAGATTTGAACCCACTTTTTTCTCTTCACAGAATCTGAGCCAGTCACCATAAGTATCAGGGACCTACTTTCCTGTTCTAATTTTGCAGTGCAACATAGATACCTGTTTGAAGAAGACAATCTTGCACGGTCTACGCAAAAACTTTTCCACGCAACGAAATCTTCAGGTAATTCCAAGTGAGCCGTCACCACTAGATAATGTGCAGCAGTCTTTCAGTTTGCTAACAGATTTTAAAACTGGGAAAGTGGAAATTGGCTTAAGTGCGTGACTACTAAAACAGTAGTAGTCCTTTGCCCCGGAAGTACAATGCCTCTTCCAGTGTTCGGAGCCAGCATTCACTCCCCTGGATTCGGATGCATGGAAAAAAGACTTCGTTATAGTTTCCTGTACACTGGTCAGTACCATTATTGTGTCTGGGAAGTGTGGTAAAGACTCTTTCATCTGCTTTCTCAGGAAACCCTTTGGAAGAAAACCAGGACCAATGCAAATGTGAAAACCTTATACAGTTCCAGAACCTTGCAAATGAAGAAGTAAGAAAATTAACCCAACGCTATATCCTTTTCCAGTAGGACGCTCTGTTGTTGAAAATATTTAATTTCAATTAGTGATTTGTGCCCCACCTTTGATCATTCAGTTATGAGCCTTGATCAGCACTGGAGCTAGGCAGATATCTACCCTCCATGCTATTAAAATGTTTCCCCATCAATAACTCTAAATCATAACTCCTTATGTTCCGTTGAGGCTGCTCTTAACTCCAAGTGGCCAGCCTTAGTGGCCAAATATTCATAATTCACTCTAGCAGCTTCCTTTTCTTTCCTCTTCCCATCAGATGTCAAGCCAGGTCTTCTGCCCAGCTCCTGGTTGTAGGCACCCTTCACCCCTCAGGGATAACCTCAGCGGAGGGTGGGGCAAGGTTACCTAAGTTTATTAGCGTAGTATAGACTCTCAGTCACGGGGCAACCTGGCCTGGCGGCCCAGTATTTAAAATTACAATACAAGCAGAAGACCAAATCTCCATATATTTGCAAGACTTTACAAATAACTGCAGATTCCATTTGTAAAAAGCAACACTGAACCAGGAAAGGCTTTCTTTTTCTGTAAGAGGCAGTTGAGAGATGAGGACAAGCTAAGCCTAGTGAAAGTGGTCACCTCCTATTTAGTATAGGAATAACAACCTTATCAGGCATCATGTAAAGTGTAAGGGATTTACGTCTGCATTAGGATGGATATGCACTAAGAATAAAGCACCTCAGATGTCTTGGCAAACTCCATCAAACCTCTAAACCTTCAGCCCTAAACCAGAGGCCACATACGTGTGCAGACTTTAAAGAGCTGGGTGCTTCCCTTTTGTTTTCGGCAGCAAGATCCTTTACATTAAATCTCTCAAGATTGTTAAGAAGGGAACCAAATACTCATTTAAACAGGAATGCACTGGGATAATAGGAGTTGGTGCCTTTACACATTTAACTGTCGGCTCCTCTCACCTTAAAAATTACAGTAAATTTGCTAAAGCTCAATGATCCACACCTCAGTGTCAACTAGCCCATGGGGATGGCTGAATACCCAACCACTCCTGTGCTAGCAGTTTACAGAGCACACAGCAATTCTCCGTGTAAGGGGGGTGTGGTTAGCACTGGTCCTCCACTGTCTTCCGGATGGATATATAGGTAAGGCTGGACTCAATCTGTCTTGGGGACAGATAAGGACTGAGTGGTTTAGAGGGAAGACACGCATCCTCTGCACCTCTTCCTGTCCCCTGCCCTCATTCCCATACCAGTCTTCTGACTTGGTACCTTCACACCTTAAGATGGGAACAGCACTGGCTAATTAGTTATAAGCAACACTGGTGTGGTTAAGGTTTGTTTTTTTAATCATAAGGAAAAGTAAATTCAAACTGATCTGGCTTTGATGTTTTGAAAATGAGCTTACCATTAACTTTATATAGTCTTAAAGGCATGTTAAATTATTATAAATGTATGAGGGTTCTTAAATACTAGATAGTTTGGTTTTTGGCAGTTCTTATTAAATCAAATTGTACTTGGTTGTAAGCTAAAAGCAGGCAATCCAGACTCTTCCTTAATTTGAGATTTACTAGAAGAAATGACTCAAAGGATGGAAGCCTTGGAGAATCGCCTAAGATACAGATGAAGACTAAGTGTTTTTATGTTTGTACACCATCCTAAGGATTTAAACAAAGGCAGGAGCCTGAGAATTCACCGTAAGTAGATCTTGAAGATGTAAAATAAGAGTACAGAAGACACTGCATTGCCTGATGCTGTTCAAGAGAACGTGGACACTGGAGTGTGTAAGCTCAGTGGTGCAGGGAAAGGAACCCTGAATTCTGAGTTTGGCACGAGAACCTGGAAGCTGTGCAGTGTTCCATGATGTACTGTGGACACGCCTTCCTTCTGCCAACACCCAAACTTCATCTGACAACTCAAGTGTCTTAATTCAGCAGAAACCCGACTCCGCAAATTGTTTTTTGTACTGGAACATATCTTTATGTGTATATGGACATGTGCATAAGTCTCGGGGACCTATGTTCTGTAATAAGTTGGATTTCTACACAGTATTAAAATTCACCACTCCAGAAAAGTGTTGAGTAAAATTTCTAGTTTAAATTTGAGAAGACTCTGACTGTAACAGCTACTGTTTGAGATCAAATCAAATGGCCTTAACATATACATCAGAACTGACCATGTGGTCTGTATCACAGAAATACTATACATATACACAAATTCCCCATATCCATGGAAAAACACAAAGCTAAGGTAACTTTTTAAACGGTAGGATTTCAAGTATTCCTGGGATGCCCTCAAACCCACTATACCCTCTTGCTTCACTAGAGTGCTGAGGACTAGGCATGCACCAGCACGCCTGGCTTACCTGGGTCAGGGAAGCACTCAATAACTGAGCCACACTCCAGCCCCCAGATCAATGACAACTTGGGGAAACAGACCAAACCCAGCCTGATCTGAGACCCGGACATCTAGCATTCTGGTAATTCTACGGATTAACACAATTAGCTATGTAGCAATATATTAATACACACATTCAGTGGAAATGAGTCAAGGGGAATTTACAGTATCAAGAACACACTTAGTGGGCTGGAGAAATGGCTCAGCGGTTAGAGCAGACTGCTCTTCCAGCATCCTGAGTTCAGTTCCCAGTAACCACGTGGTGGCTCACAACCATCAGTAATGGGATCTGATGCCCTCTTCTGGTGTGTCTGAAGACAGCGACAGTGCACTCATAAATCTTTAAAAACCATTCCTACCCCTTTCTCCTCGATGCTACATATAATGCACAAGCCTGCAGCCCACCCACCAGGATTAGGACTAGACAGAGTGCCTGCTGCTGAACTGGGTTCCCACATTAGGCAGCTCCGCTGTCTCCAGGAACTCCAGCTACAAGCCATCAAATGCAGATGGTAAATAAAACGTTTTAGTCTTTCAAAAAAATTAACAGGGCTGGGAAGGTGAGATGGCTCAGCAGCTAAGAGCACTGGCTGTCTTTCCAGAAGGGAGGGCCCAGGTTCAACTCCCAAAGAGCCACAAGGCAGGTCACAACTGCAGTTCCAGGGTATCCGACACCTTCACAGATACATACAGGCAAAACACAGGTGCATATAAAAATCTTTCAAAATTGAGCTTGTATGGGCATTTTGTCTTATTTCATTGACACTAACCTCTTTAAGCCTGTATGCTGTCACAGTACTGTTATAATATTGAGCACATATACGTTTAGAAATCTCAAAACATTTACACACTATTTAATGAAGCATGGCTCAGTGGGTAAGTGCAATTGCCGTCATCAACCATCTGTGACTCGGTTCCTGGGGACCCAAGAGCAGCACTTAAATGCACCGTAGGTAAACCACACACACACAGATTATGCCAATCTTTATGCTGGAGGGACATCTTAGGAATTAAGTTCCCTTGTTTTTGCAGATGATCCAGGATCTGGAGAAATCAATGCCCCTGCTGGCCTCCTTGGGAATAGACGTGCAGTGGTAAATAGATAAGCAAAACACGCATACACGTAATCTTCATCTTAAATGCCCAGCATTAGCTGTGGCTATCTTATTCTTCACCACCGGCCCCACAAGATGGGGCTTATACTGAGTAAGGACCATTTTGTTTGACTCTGAACCAGAAGAACAGCAAATTAAATGACAAAACACAATATAGAAAATTTACTATTAACAAGGCAAAATGGAAAAGTTCTGGGGAATGACTTATGTACTGGAAAATATTAAAATTGTTTGTAAACAAAGTGAAAACACTGAATCCTTAGTTCTCCAAGACTGTGATGAGATACAGATATGACTAATTTTATTGAGAAAAAGTCAATACTAGGTGGCACCTAGATCAAATACAGGTAAACCCAAAATTGGGGCAGGAAACCTTTGCCATTGTGGGCAAAAGCACAGCAAAGTTCTGAAGATGAGCCAGAGAATCTTTCCATGAGATGTGACTATCTTCCACATTATACAACTAACTCCATGCGTGACTAGCAATTTTTTCCTTAAATATTGTTTGAGCCTATGTAACGGCTTGTCTTATGAGGAAAAAACGCCGGAATAGGTTAGGCTCTCTTGCTATAGCAAGCTCAAATTGTGTCAGACAGTTTTGTTCATCTGCCACAGAGTGTTGCTTGCAGTTGACTTACTCCACACCCAACCAGTAGGGCTGTGGGTTAAGTTCAGCTAGAACCCCCTGCACGTTTAAAACACCACTTTCTGCCACCCTGACTCGGGATAGTGACCTTTCCCCTCACTATAATGACACTTCTTACAGAGTAAGGTGTTTCCTACCATCTACCTTTAGACTTTCCTCTGTATTTTAAACCCTTCTTACAGACACAATGACTATACAAAATGTATAATTAAAAAAAATTATCTTATACCACATTATCACTACCCACAAAGCCTTAGAATCCGACCGTTAAAAAAGCTTTGGTCCATCACAGATCTTAGAGCACCAATGCCTCTCACACAGGCCCAGAGATAGGATGCAAACATGGAGAATGGCCCAAGTACGGAGCTGGGGACAACAGCCTATAGGCAAAGCTTTTTGTGCATGATGAAAACTGCAGCTTAACCTCCAGCACCCATGTAATGGTGGGTGCCAGCCTACAGCTCCAGAGATTCCCCAGAGGAAGTTGGCTAGACGAGCTGGCATTGCCAACCTCCAGGTTTAAGTGATAAAAGCACCAAATAACCTTTTGAGAAGATATTACACCAACACAAATGTATATTTTAATACTAGAATTATACTTGGAAATGCCTGTTCCACATATGCTGCAATACCTGTTGTAAGCGATACAACGTACAATCTTTTATCAAAACAGAAGCCCAGCAAAATGGAAACCAGACATTGCTAACTTTTCACCCAAGTCCTGCCTGTGGTTTCAAGAAAGCCAAATGATAGGAAGAAAACCCAGACACCATGTTTTTCAAAAGGAGCTCTGGCAAAGTTTTATTAAGGGAAAACTTTGTTTACTTCTCACCAGTCTGTTCTGGCATGCTTCTAATAATATCAGAATCACCTAAAAAATAAAAAGTTTAAAAGTCATTCAATGGCAACTGATAGACCCCTACATGTTCCCAGTGTTAAAGTGGTGATTGCCACTCTTAAAACCAATTAAAAATAACTTAAAATCTCAGCCATCCTATGATCAAACATATAATGAATCAGACGGGCTTGTCACCAGCATTTAGAAAACCAGACCCAGGGGAAGAACTAGGTCTGGGGACACATGCGTGGCCTTACTCTAGCGAATGTCTAGCCTGTCCTGATTATCACAGAATCAGGACAGCGAGAATATTCGCAGTGTTCTACGAGGAACTAAAATGTCTAAACTCAAAACCTAAGACATTTATTCCCAAGCAACACAGATTACTTCTTTAGACAGGTATTTTAACCTCCCACCAAACGTTTCTTCCCAAGGGGGTGTGGTGTGGCCAGAGGGGTTAAGAGTGAGTTTCACTGTTGCCCCAGCTGTCCTGGAACTCACTCTGTAGACCAGGCTAGCCTCGCTTCATTCACAAAATTCATAACATCAAAGTTAAAAAAATATTTACAGAAAGAGCCAATTATAACGTACTGACATGCATCATAAATTCTCTGAAAAATAAGACTATGGCATATCTCTTTCAATATTAAAGTTCTAATGGTCTGACTCAGGAGCCAAAGCTACTGCCTAATAAGAAACACATACAGTAGAAAAAAAATGTTAGCGCATACCTGGGTCGATGATAGCCAGTGTGCAGACTCTGTAGTATTTCCCACACGCTGTGCCCAGTTCAATATTATTGCCACTGTAGTGATGGACACCGGTTTTAGCCAACATGGCATAGTATTCTATTTCAGATTTCCTTGGGGAACAACAACAAAAAGTCAGAGAAAATCCCATACCAAGGTACTGACAGCCTTACTATAAATTGGTGAGGCCTTTAAAACAGTAACTAAATTCCAGCTCTTAAGGAGATCCTCTCTAGCTGTTCTGACCATCACAGAGCCTTTATTAGTGTGCACTGTTCCGTCCACCTAATACCTACTTTGTTGAGTTAGTATCTGGCACTAAATACATTGTGATCATGTTTCAATTTACCAAATAAGTTTAAAATGTGTTTCAAATAAGTTACTACTAGAAAGGGAAATAACAGACATAAAAAAGTCAATGTGGAGATACTTCCCAGCATTCACACCAGCCATCTCACAACCACCTCATAACTCCAACGCCAGGACAACCTCCTGGATTCTCACAAGGGTGTATTTCTCATGTCAGTAACAAGCATTATATACTCCACTTGAACAAAGAAACTAAGGCAAAGAATAGGCAGGTGGAGTGGAATAAAAATTGGAGTAGAGGGTCAGAAACCTAAAAAAAGCCCATTTTAAACCACCCACCACATACTGAATACTACATAAGGACTGCTGATACTGTTACTCAAAGGATAAACACTCCAGTGGCAGGTTAATGGACACAAACGGTTATGATTTGGAAGTTGCACAGAACCTTGAGCTTAGACCATCAACAGTGCTCCAAAGTGCCTATGTGCCCCAGCCTGGACCACTGATTGTTTATGCTGCCACTATAAATTGAAAAATACAAACCAACCCCCCTCAACCTAAAAGGTTTAAAAGACCAAAGATTACAATTCTGCTACTAAGTATAGACACCAAACACCAAAGATTGAAGGTGCACAATTACCATAGAAGACCAAAATATATAATCTCTTTTAGAAAGCTTACTTAAAATGCTTATTAGGCTCAAGTTAAAATAGTTCAGCAAGAGTAAACATATGTTCAGAAAACTGGACCCTGCTAAATAGGTGATTTTACGAAGTCAGCCATTAGTGTTAAAAACTAAAACAGGCACATGCAACGAAATGTCAACACTTCAAACCTTGAAGCCACATCCATTTAGTTTGCCTCCATTACCTCAAAGCCGGGCAGTTGTTGGCGAGGATAACCAACTTCGCTTTGCCTTGTCTGATCATCTTCAGAGTCTGTTTGTACCCCAGCACGTACTTTCCGCTTTTCATAACAAGCTGGAGCCTGGAGTTGATAGACTCCAGAGACTTTTTCTACAATGCAAACATTTGAGACTTCAGAACCACTCGCAGTCATCTCAAAAGCAAATCCAGCTCTAGGTCTCTGGAAACCGAACCCTTTAACGATGCCTGCGAGGTCACACAGAGCCTCTCGGATGCACTTTGAGACCCCGGGACGGCAACGGCATGCTGTCCACCCAGTGCGCTCACATCTTTCCGCCCCGGCCCAGACCCAGCTCTCCACGTGAAGCGGCTTCCGGGCTCGGGCGGCTTCACTCACCGTCTTCTTTGCGGCCACCATCTTCTTGCCTCACGTGCGGGACGACCCCCAACCTAGCATACACAGAGGACAGAACAGAGGGTTGTGATACAGAGCGTCAAACAGCAACTAGCGGAGCCCCCGGAGCCGCCTAAACCTCTACCGAGCAGAGCTCACTCACCAAGATCAGCCGCCAAGATGGCCGGGGAGCGAGAAAGGAAGGAGTTCCCACAATGCAAAGCTCTTCTAGGCGGACGGAGGATTATGGGACCGGAAGCGGAAGCAGAAGCCGATCCCGGTCGTAAGCGGAAGAAGAAAGCTCTCGCGGGAGTGGACTGTGGTTGCTATGGGGACCGGGTTACAGCGGCGGCTGGGCTGCTGCGCGGCCTGGGCTGAGGCCTACGGTTCTGGGTTGTGTTCTGCTCCCGCGGGCTCGGACTTGGGAGAGAACCGGAGCCCGAAGGGAGCGGGCGGCGACCAGGTCTGGCCTCTGCCGGGCGTGCTCCGGGGGGACCCCGGGACGTCGCTTTTCCTGCGGAGGCGTCTGTGTCCTGCACGCCGCTCCGTAGGAGACCCCCCCATCCCCACTTACACCCCCCGTGGCGGTTTTATACCGTGTCACTTTGCACGGGGACCGCAATTTAAAAAAAACAACAAAACATTTAAGTCGGTGAGGTGACTGAGCGGGTAAAGGCGCTTGCGGCTAAGCAGATGAACGGAGCTCCGAACCCACGTGGTGGAAGGGGAGCGCCAACTCGGGCAGGTTGTAAGACTAAAAGCCTCTCCTGTTTATGCACCAGCACCAACAAAAACCAGGGTTTTTTTGTTGAGATGGTTCAGTCAGGATAGTGCAAGCATGAAGACCTGAATTCTGTGCCTAGACCTCCCCGCCACACCCCCAAAACTCGGGCAAGGTTGTGCACGCTTGTAATTCCGTTTCTGCAGCAGATCCCTGAAGCTAGCTAGCCAGCCAGTGTAGCCTAAACCTGTCAGCTCCAGGTCCCAGTGAGAGATCCTGTGAAAAGTAAGGTGTGCAGCCACCGTGTAAGCACACCAGAAATTGACCTGTGACCTCCGCACGACTGCACAGGCACCCGCGCCCACCAAACTTACATAAGCATAAAAAAAAAAACCAGGTCAGTAAGTAAGCTGTACGGTGTGTTCCTTTGTTGATAAAAATAATTTAAAAAACATCCATGAGCCAGGTGGGTGGTGGGGGCCTATGCCTTTAATCTCACCTGGGGCAGGCAGTCTCTGAGTTGATCTTTAACAAATAGCTCGTATGATTTAAACTCAAAGAAATAAGCCTAGATTGGAATTGTGACCTTGCTGTTTAAAATGCCACCCTACCCCATACACCCCCATTCTTTTTTTTTTTTGTTTGTTTGTTTGTGGTTGTCATCTGATTAGGAAATAAAATGCCTGCCTACGAGAGCACTTTGCATTCTCTTCAGGTACAGTTTGGGAAAGTTAAGGTCCTCCTGTTCATGTTAGACATTCAGGTGTGAGTCTCCCGCCACCTTCCCCCCCCCCCCCCCCGTACTTAAAGAGAACCACACTCTACCCTCAGAACTAATGTCACGCTAAGATGCAGCGTGAGTCTAACTGCTGCGTAAAGAAATTGTTCTGGGCATTATAAGTATTAATTTGAAATGGCGCCTTGTACCAAGCCCTTGGTATTGCTGGCCCTGTAAGGTGCTGGTGATGTGATATATCTCAGTTGGTGGACGTTTGGCTGCCATGCACAAAGTCCTGGATTTTAACCCCAGTACTACCAAAACCTGGGAGTAGTAATGCATGCAGTGTAGCCCCAGCAGGGGGTGGGGAAGGGGGTAGAAGTTCTAGTCATTTTCCATTGCATATCAAGTTCAAGGCCTTCCTGAGACCTTTTTAAAAAAATAGGTAAATAAAGAATAGAATGTCTGTTTACAAATGTGCAGACTTTAATATACTTTTGGTAAACTTTAACTTATGATCATGAAAACGTCATAGACCATATCAATCTTTTCTTATAGAGGATAAAACTAGATAAAAATGGGGGGCAGTTGCAAACCTTTAATTCCAGAACTTTGCATGCAGAGGAAGCAGATCTCTGAGTTCAAGGCCAGCCTAGGCCATTACACACAAAAACCTTACCTTTAAAAAAAAAAAAAAAAAAAAAGAAAGAAAGAAAAAGAAAGAAGAAATCAGGCTGAACAAGCCTTGGAAAGTGTGTGTGTGTGTGTGTGTGTGTGTATTCAAAATAATCAGAATTACTGCAACTTTATAGAAAATCCTTTAAGTAACTTTCCTGAAGTGATTTTTGTCCTGATACCTCATTTCCTGTCCTCACCATTAAAGAACCACTTTTTCTGCAGATATCTTAACTACAGTGGTGAAATCCAATGAAACATTTGTAGAAATGATTTGGCCTGTGATGGGAGATTACTGCTATCATGTCTTCATCTTCAGATTAATTTCAGTAAAACACCTGCTGATAGGTAAGTAGGGCACAGGCAAGAACCAACAGCACAAGCTATGGAATCCAGGCGGAGCGCATTCTTGTGCTTTAAAGAGATCCACATGAGCCAGCAGGTGGCAGCACAACCCTTTGACCCCAACACGGGGAGGCAGGGGCTGGTGAATCTCAGTTGTAAGTTCCAGGACAGCCAGGGATACACAGAGAAACCCTGTCCTGAACAAACAAATCTCCATACTGAAAACCTACGAAATGTATGTTCTTTAAGAGGTCTTTACCATCCAATGCATCTTTGTATCTAGCATCTCATTGTGATTTTCAAAACAGCATAATTACAATAGAAGAAAATTAACACAAGGCTCTTTGTCTTTCCTTCACGAAAATTGCCATTCCAAGCTTCTGAAAAAAAAAAAAAAACAACAAAAACCACACACACAAGCACCTACATTCGTAGTGCTTCCTGGGTTTTGTTTTGTTTTGTTTTTCCGTTTTTTTCCTGCTATGAGAATTAAAAGTGACAGGCTGTATCCCTTATGAGAGCACAAACAGTTCTAACAAGTACATCTGATAGTTGTTATTCAGTGCACTGGCCCTTGCTGTTCAGCTAAAATGACCATGTTAGCAGTTACTTGACATTCATAGCAAACGCCTCAGTGCTTGTGGGACTCAGCCTTCACATTCTATCCAGCCCACGTGCACATCAGCCATGCTGATAAATATGTTGGTGGGGACGATGAACCCAAGGAATCAGTCTTTGGAAACTTGGGGAATGACCACTGTGTACTCGCCGGAGCCTTCCAGTGGGGCAAGAGAGAATGGCAGCTGCCCAGACCCTCCTCCCATCCAACAGACTACAACTCTTGAGCCAGAATAATATTCCCCCTTGTCTAATTCTACTTTATTTTGCCATTTTGTATCCAAAGTAGCATAAGTTTGTATACCCATTGATACAAAGAACCAATTAATACTTCCTTTCTGTGTGAATTATGGGGAGTAAAAGTAAAGTGCTATCTATGTTCTTGGTCTTTGGGTTAGCACTCAGGAAGCAGAAGCAGATGGATCTCTGAGTTCGAGGTCATCCTAGTCTTCAAAGGGAGTTCCAGGACAGACAGGGCTGCCACACAGAGAAACCCTGTCTGGGAAAACCAAAAAAGTAAAATAAAAATCACAGTAGCAGTTCTGACCAGATAGTATTAAGCCAGTCATCTACTAAGACTAAAGGAGGTCAGGTGATTATAGATACCAGTCAGGCAGAGGCATGCATTGTGTGGTCTGCAGGCTTATGCAGAAACAGGAGACCAATTAAGTAGAAAAGCAGTTTACTTTGCAGTTCAACAAATGGACAATGTAACCAGAGGTCAGGACCTAGGTCTGTGCAGACTGGGCGTGGCAGAAACAGCATCGTGTTTCTGGTTCAAAGGAAACTGCAAAACACCGGACAGGAGCTCAGTCTTATCTTGGGTGGTGTCATAATTGGGTGCTTCATTTACAACCCCACCACTCCCCAGGTTCGTCTGCTTCTGGGTAGATACACGGAAAGACAGTAAGTCATGTAGAAATTAACTTATCACCATCCCTGTGTCATTAAAAAGGTGAGTTCTTTGATAAGATACACTTTGGAGTGGAATGCGCCAGGCAGGTAGCGTGTCTTGTTTTCATTTTCTCTTTTCGACATGGGCCAGTCTTGCTGTGCTGCCCAAGGTGACCTCAACATTCTGATTCTCCTTGCTTAGCATGACCCCACCCCTCATAGCTGGGAGGGTGGGGGTGGGGTGATATATCTACATCTGGCAAAGGATGTCTAATATCTTAATGACAGGACCACTGATGAGGATACTGGCCAAGATGTGGTGGATAGAAATAAGTCTGATGGAGCATCCATTACAGTAAAAAGGTGTCTGCTCACCTAGCATTGCAGAGAAGGCTCAGTGGATAAAGCGTTTGCCTCAAAAGCATGAGGACCCGAATTCAGGTCTCCAGAATCCACATAAGGTTGGGTCCCATAGTGTATACAATCACCAGGATGGAAGGTGGAGAGACTGGAGGGTCCCTAGAAGCTTGTAAGCGAACACACTAGCAAACAAGAATCTCTGTATCAAAGTGAGTATCAACACCAGAGGGTGTGCTAGCCACTCCGGACCGGGGTTTAATCCCAGCACTCAGAAGGCAGAGGCAGGCAGATCTCGGTGAATTCCAGGCCAGCCTGGCCTATAGAGTCCCAGAATAGCTAGGGCTACATCCAGAAACCTTGTCTCGGAAACAGAACAACACTCTAACCCCCACATATACACCATACACTCATACAAACATGCACACATAACACACACACACACACACACACACTGGTGTCCTAAAAGCAATTCATTCTACCTTTCTCCAGAAGGTTGCCAGATCTCATCTGAGTATCATTTCAGAGACTTTACATCTGTCCTCACCTTTGCTGGGAAGTTGCACACGCAGCCAGGTAAGCTCTGGGAAATGGAAGAACCCTGTTCCTACACCTGGTTTATCCCTGTGCTGATTTATGAAGCAATGAGACGATCCCTGAAAAACACCAATTCTCATTAACTACCTGGTTGTTTCTGTCTGCCTAGTCACCAAGTGCCTCCTCTGAAGATGATAGAGGCCACCAAGGCTTAGACAGCAAATTATCCCTGAGGGAACTTCAGGCAAACCCTAAAACTGGTTGATTAGGAAAATGGAGAACGTAACTGAATCCTATTTTAGCATAAAATGTGCAGTTTAGGGAATTAAAAGTCACTGAGGCTGGAGAGATGGCTCAGCAGTTAAGAGCACTGGCTGCTCTTCCAAAGGTCCTGAGTTCAAATCCCAGCAACCCCATGGTGGCTCACAACCATCTGTAACGAGATCTGATGCCTTCTTCTGGTGTGTCTGAAGACAGCTACTGTAATAAATATTTAAGAAGAAGAAGAAATTGAGGAGGAGGAGGAGAAGAACAAGAAAAAGAAATCCTGTAGCTGTTTTCTAAACTCTAGAACTGTGAGCAAATACATTTCTATTGTTCAAGGAACTCAGTCTCTGGTGTTTTGTTATAGCACCGCCAGCAAATTAGTACAGATGATAGCTGAATAAATATAATATAAATAAGAGCCTGTGGGTATCCACTGCTATAAATCACCAAGGGGAGGGTAAAGGAAAGTGCTTCCTTAAAATAAAACGCCAATTAACAAATGAAGAAGGTCGACATTCCATAACAGTAGTGACTGATCCAAGTGAGAGATGGCGGGATCAAAGTAGCTATAATAGTTTGATGGGAAACAGAACACTGCTTAGCTAACAGTCTCACGCCTTAAACTACAAGTCATATAGTAGTGACTCTACAGGGGGGAAACCCAGTGAACACTCCCTGAACTTCCTAGTATCCGGGCACTCTGTTTTCGCTGACTCCTTAGGAATGAGTGGGAATCGCTGTGGTCAAAATGTATCACATGAAAACAATCTTGAACAAATCAGACAAAACCAAAGCAAAGAAGAAGAAGAAAAAAAAAAAACCCAATAAGACAAACAGCCTGTTCTGAACGTTAAAGACCTTGAAGATAAAGCAAGGGGCTGGAAAGTGGCTCAGCGTTTCAGGGAACTGCTGCTCTTCCAGGCGACCCACACCGAGGGCCACAGCCGCCTGTAACTCTAGTTTCAGAGACTCCAAGGCCCTGTGTACCCACGTGACACATGGCCTGGCGCGATACTGCTCACCTTTAATCTCAGCACTCAAGAAGCAGAAGCAGGTGGATCTCTTTGAATTCGAGGCCAGAATGGTCTACATAATGAATTCCAGGACAGCCAGGACTGTGTATAGACCCCATCTCAAATAAGAAAACACTTAAAACGGCAATTTTAGGTAATTAATTAAAATGACAAAGCGTGATTAGGGGAGCTGCTCCTGATGGAAGTAAACAAACAAACAAAAAAGAAGCAGGTCACCAGAGTGATAGGTGTAGTTCTGGATGCATCAAGAGCTTGGAGCTGACCATGGGGGGCAGATTTCCCGGCTTGGTATTCATTGTTGAACTTCCTTGTGGTAACTGTGTTTGAGTTATGTAAGAGGATAAGGCTGTCACCGCACATCTAGTCTACCAATCAATTGCCTCTGGCTGCAGCCGCCGCCTCCCCTCCCTAGCTATTTAGGGACGATTGTTCACTCTATTCCTCCCAGCGCTTCGCCTTTGTCCCCCCCAATCTCATCTCCTGAGCTTGTCCCTCCGCCTCCTGTACAGCGGGTCCCTCGGTTTTAATTGTCCCTGCTCTCTCTTTTCCGCTGGTCCTCCCGCTGTCTGGCACTCTGCCCTCTCCGGCTTTCTCCACCTGTGCATCTCTCGCTTGCCCCTCCAGGCGCGCACCCCGCAGCCAGAGCTCCGCTACGCGTGCGCCCTGAGCGCTTGAGAAAGCAAGATCTCAGAGTTGGAGAAACTTCAGCCGCTAGGTTTGCGGTGAGCGTCGCCTCCACGCCCCGCGACCTATACCTGTGCGGGGCTGGGCCAGGTGACTGCGCTTTGCGCTATGGGCTGCTCCAGCAGCGCCCTCAACAAGGCGGGCGACAGCAGCAGACTTGGCAGCGGAGGTGAGCAAGGGACCCACACCGCACCTGGGGGATTCTACGCGCTGGCTGTCCCCAGATCCAGAGGGTGCGGGCCCCGGCCCAGCCTCGCCAGCAGGGGGAAAGCCCCTTCTCCAACCAGGAGAGCGCAACTGGGAGGGATTCTGGGACTATTGAGAGCTGCGTCTACTGTGGGAGTGAGGCGTGCCCATTCCGGTGCGTCCGGTGTGTGCTAGCTCAGGACGCCAAGGCCAAGAGCTGAGTGCTGCCTTGCCGGTGGGAGCGAAGGTTCTTGGTGCTAAATTACTAACTAAACTAGCTACGACGTCCCCCTCCACCACGCAGATGAGAAATGTCCCATTGGAAGTCCCATTTTGCTCTCCCGTGGACGGTTCTGCATCTCCATGCATATCCCCACCATATAATAGGTTCCCCCTGAGGTTTTGAGAGATCACACTTTTCCCTGGCCTCAATTTATAAATATTCTGGAGACATGTTGTGTGTGATGTAAGGTGGCCATCACTGATTACTGTTAGGAAATTCAGCCAGCACGTTTTGATCCGTGTACACAGATGCTGGAGAGGAACACAAACACGTACAATCATTCTGACGGCAATAAATACTGTAGACAGAACAGACGACGTAGATCAAGGACCTAGGGAGTGACTGGGTTTTACCGTCAGTAGATTATAGAGTTCTTAGATTACAAAGTGCTAGCGTTTTTTTGGACGGTGATAAAACGTTGAGCGCATTCCTTCAAGCGGCTTCTAGTCTCTGTCAAGGCCAGACGTTTTAGGGGGAATTTTACTTTTTTAGTTTTTAAAATTTTTATTTATTTAACGTATATGAGTACACTGTAGCTGTCTTCAGACACAGCAGAAGAGGGCATCAGATCCCATCACAGATGGTTGTGAGCCACCATGTGGTTGCTGGGATTTGAACTCAGGACCTCTGGAAGAGCAGTCAGTGCTCTAACCACTGAGCCATCTCTCCAGCCCAAATTTTACTTTTTTTATTTTTTAAAAAATAACTTTTCACTGGAGTTACTGCAGAAGCAGAGGTTTTCGGTTGTTTTGTTTTGAGGCAGAGAACACAAGATTATCACGCGAGATATTTCAGAATCTAACCAATATGTCCTTCTGAGAAATGTACTGCTGCTACTTTTGTGCAGTGAGCATTGAGATTTCTACCTTCCGTAGATAAGCGGAAAGTGAAGAAGTAGACGATTCAAACCTTCGTCACAGACAATATAAAGACATGGAAAGTTTATTCTAAAACGGTGTCTGCTGACCCCACCCCACCTCTACCACGAGTTCAGAACCCCTCACACCTCAAGGAGCTCCATTAAGGGGCAGTGCAGTTAGAAATTGTTTTCGTGTTTCATGTCTCATTTTATAAAATCAGATGGACTTTTGCCCTTTTCCATGAGAATTCATGAGAAACATAAACAAAGGCGATGTTTTCAGGAGATATTATCACAGCCTCTCTCATCCCCTCTCGGTGGTGTCCTTGGTTAGAGTGAACGCAGCTCAGCGACAGAACAAGTAAGCAGTGTACAAGGTTCAGCACACACGCACATGCACACACACACACACACACGCACACACGTATCCCAGGGAATGTAACTCGAGAGGTGGTAAATGTATCTAATCAATAGAATGGGGTTTAAATTCTCTCATTCGGAAGGCATTTGATCACTATATTAACAATTCATATGAGTTAAACTCTCACTTTTTTTTAATCCTTGGCTCCTTTTGTAAGTTTACATAAATGTTGTTCTGAAAGAAATGTTAAATACTTGCCAACGAATTGGACTATGTAGAAGATTGATTAGTACCTACCATAAACTGCTTAAAACATATACTGAATTAACCATCAGGTGTATTGCCTCTGAGCTTCCATGGGACAATACCTTGGTAATTGAATACCATTGTATGCTCAGCATTTCAAGTTTGTGATCTTAGAGGCCTGATAAATAATTCATTACTCTCTGTACAGCTTAATTTTTAAAAAAAATTCTAGATATAACCCAGGCCTGTGGCCGTGGTGGTGGCTTTTAGATTAAAAACAGTCCACATTTATTAAATGCCAGGAATATGCACCCATTCACCGCATAGTCCAGTGCCTGACAATGTTTAGAATGTGATAGGCTCTTTGGCGAAAAATAGTGTGAAATGTTCTGGTTCTCGGAAGTGCAGGATTGTGAAGGGAAGGGCAGTTAGTCTAAAATAAAATAGCAGGAGACAGTGAAAGACTCCCAAACTCTCACTTCCTTGGTCCAGTCCTAAACTATTATGTCAGAAACTTTGCCAAATCCCACTTAAGTTCCACGGTGAGAGACACCTGCACACCCCCCTCCACCGAATGCCAGTGGTGACACAGCCCTTTAACCCTAGCACTTGGGAGGCAGGGACAGGCAGATCTCTGTGAACTGGAGGCCAGTTTGTTCTACAAAGTGAGTTCCAGGACAGCCAGAGCTGCACAGTGGAATCCTGTCTTGAGAAAGCAAAAACACGGGTCTGCCAAATCTTATTATTTGGGGGTGTTTGTTTGTGTTTGTTTGTTTGTTTGATACAAGGTCTCACTGTATAGCCTGGAACTCAGACTGCTGGCTGTCTTATCACCATGCCCAGTTTCAGGTCTCTCAAATCTTATAAATGTGGTACCTTTCACTTCTACCCTGACAGTAGCCTTAGTTAAGTTCCCTACTGCTCTGCTAAGCATCATGACAAAAAGCAACTTGGGAAAGAGTTTATTTCGGATCACACTTCACCACAGAGGGAAGTTAGGGCAGAACTCACGGCAGGAACTTAGAGGCAGGAACTGAAACAGAAGCCACTGAGGGTGGTACTTATGGGCTTGTTCCTCGTGGTTTGCTCCACCTGCTTTTATATCGTCTGCCCTGGGATGGTGATGCCTACAGTAAGCTGAACCTACCCACATCAGCAATCTTCTCACAGGCTAGCCCATAGGCTAATCAGTTAGGGGCATTTTCTCAGTTGAGGTTTCTGCATCCCAAGTGACTCTAGCTTGTGTCAAGTTGTAAAACAAGCAAACGAACGAGCAAAACCTATCCAAGACAACTGCTAAGAACAAGATGTCAGGGCAGTATTTTTCCCTTCCTGCAGCTAAGCAGCAAAATTCAACAGACTATTTTATCAGCGGGCTTTTGGGGAGGGGTTTAATGTTTTTAAAAAGAGGTATATTTATTTTGTTTTATACGCCTGAGTGTTTCACCTGCGTGTATGTATGCGGACCATGTATATACCGCACCCAGGGAGGTCAGAAGAGAGCGTTTGAGCCCTGAGAACGGTGTTACACGTAGTTATGAGCCGCCATGCTGGTGCTTGGAACGGAACATGGGTCTTCTGTAACCAGTGCTCTAAATCACCGAATTATTCTCCAGCCTGCCTGGGAAGTGTTTTAAAGAAGCCACTTCTGATGATATAGGAAGTGCCATCAAATTCTGACCACAATTTTCTAAGTGCTCGGCTTGCAAGCAACACAGTGTACTAGGAACCGTTGTACCTCCTCCAGTCTCCAATAACAGAGTGAGATGAACTCGTACGGGGTTTTGCCTCTAATATTTTAGGTTTCCTTAAACACAGCAAATGATACATTTTGTTCAGTGGGTAAAGCAGTTACCTGACAACCTGTGTCCCAACCCCAGACACGTGAAAAGGTAGACAGAGAGAGCTGAGCTTCAAGGTTGTCCTCTGACCTTTATATTTGTATGATGGTACAGTGAAGTCCACATCATGAACCAGGCGTGGTGGTGCACGCCTTTAACCCCAGCAGAGGTAGGCAGAGCTCTGAATTTGGGGCTAGCCTAGTCTACAGACAGGCTTCCAGGACAGCCAGGGTTACACAGAGAAACCCTGTCTTGAAAAACAGAGAGAAAAGGAAGGGAGGGAGGGAGGGAAGGAGGAAGGAAAGGAAAACCTCATCCTGTTGTATATTTAAATGTAGATAATTAAGACATTCTTTAAAGTTGCTGTCGGTAATTATCTGTTGAACTTCATTTAACCCTGACGAGAACGCTGTAACTAAAATTATGCTCATTTCTACTTTACAGAGACGTACAAATAATTTACCACAGGTCAGGTCTGCCTAAGCTTGGAGCGGAGCTCCGTGCAGAGGTTTTTGAGCCAGTTTGTGATGACTATGATTAACTGTGTTTGTATCCGATCACTCTGGATCCCCATTTGGTATGCGGTCACTCTGGAAACAGCCAAAGAAATACACTAAAAAGTACTTATTCTCATACCTAGGGTTTATGCAAATATTATAGAACATATATCATATGTTATTTATAAATATGTATTGCATAAAAATATGCTATATCATACTGTTGTATAAATATGTAACTTACATTGTATATTAGTATACTATACCCTATATTACTATTACATATTTATAATATATTAGTATATATTTCTTTTGTTTCCATAGCAAGTACTTCATACTTAATAGGGATTTAAAGTGATTTGGGGCATACAATATAAATATATCACAAGTACAACACCTATTATAATTCCTAAGACTTGGGGAAGTAGAAATATTTGGAGCACATTTCTGATCTTAAGGACTTTTTAAAAGCTACATGTGCCTGTGAGTGTAGGTGCCTGTGAGCTGTCTCTCTGACTTCCCAACTTTCTCTGTTGAGATAATTCTCCAACTGAATCTAAAGATCACAGGACTACGTTGGTTTGGCCAGTGAGCTTCGGAGATGTGTCTGGCACTTCAGTTCTGAGATTATAGGTGCCATCTCTGGGTGGTTCTGGGATTTGAACTCAGGTCCTTGTGCTTGTCTGGCACTTTACAAACTAACCTATTTTCCTGGACCCAGAAGACCCTATTTTCTAGGCTCAAATGCCAATCAAGGTGAGACTGGTTAGTTAGTTAGTGGGAGGCACAGGAATAATGTGTTCCGGTAATGGTGGGTGGATGTTTGCTGGAACTCAGTTCCCCACCTACCCGTAGGTCTGTCCATCACCCCTGAAGCCAAGGCACTAGTATGTGCCTTAGGGACAGAGGAGAATGGCCCCTGGCTGCTCCAGGGGTGCTCCCAGGTTTGCTACCATGCCATTTGCATATTTATTTAGAAAACTGTGAAGAGAGAGGTTTTTGTTTGGGGAAGAAAGGATAAATACGCACAGGCGAGAGTTTCTTAAGTTTGTTGGAGTACATTCTAAGTATTACAGCCATTTCTGGTCTACCGGGGTCTGAGCATGAGGCTCGTATCTGCTTCAGAGGCTTTAATGTCTCCCGTGGTCTCCCCAGCCTCCTCCCCACCCCGCCAGCTCCTTGCTGACCTGAGTAATGGCTGTTCCTGATATAAATGCCGGGGCTCCCCACCTCTACGGTTTACAGTTTAAGCACCGATGTGGACAAAATAAACACGGGGTAATTATTGATGAATCTATTGCCAGGTTAATGTGTACGTTTCCGCCGACAGGTATAATCGCCCGTGTGTTCTAACAGGAACTTGCACTAGCTGCTCGGAGTCTGTTCCCTAGGCAATCTGGGAGGTTCGAATTTCACGTGGTGAGAAAACGGCCTTCGGAAAGGTCTTTGTCCAGCCTTCAACTAATATTTCCACACACGGACACTTCAGTCTTTATCAGATTATTGTAGCATTGTAATTGAAGGGCATCACCCAAAATCAACATCAACTCATAGTTTTTTTCCCCTTCGGTATAGATACTGTATGAATGGGATTTTTTTTTTTTTTTTTTTTTTTTTTTTTTTTTTAACGTGCTAGAAGTCTCTGGACTGAGTTTGGAATGCTCGAAATGCCTTTGGCATGGACCTAGGTATTCCACGCTTCTACTTTGGATAAAATGTAGGGAATGCCGATATATGGGTCAAAATGTGAAGTTTTTGAAAAAGGTATGGGAAATTATTACCCTCCCCCGCCAGCGCCACCTCGGTTGTCCCGTTGTTCCGTGTTTTGTTGGGGATATGTTTTGTTTGGTTTTAAACTCCCACGCTGTAGCTCAGGCTAGCCTCGAATTCAACGGCTAGCCCATGCTGCCTCCACGCCATGAGGCCTCCTGCCTCTGCTCTCTAAGAGCTAAGATTACGGGAATGCCATCCCCACAGAAGTGGGTTCTGAGTTTTCGTTTGCTTGTTTTTCAATGGCTTGTTTTTGTACATTTGTCCCTTGAGTTTTGTTTTGATTTTTCATTTTTTGTATTTTTTTCCTTTTATTGAAAGTAGATTCCCCCCCCCCACACACAGCATTTCCTGATTAGGCTTTCTCCTCCATTTCCTCCTCCTAGTTCCCTCCTACCTCCCTCCGATCTGGGTCCATTCGTTTCTGCCTCTCAGAAAGCAAACACGAGATACTAATAAAGTAAGATAACACAAAACTTCACAGATCAGAGTAGGAAAAAACAGACAGAAGGAAAGAACCCAAAAAAAGACACAAGAAACAGACTCAGGAATCCTAAGAAACGCTGGAGGCCATACTGTCTGTGCAAAGAATCTGCAGGGTAAAAAGACGGAAGAAAATTATAAATAAAATAAAAACAAACAAGATAATTTTTTAAGGGAAAACTTCTGACATTGTAAGACAAGGAACCTCCAAAAATGTCCTTCACTTCATTTTCTTTTTTTGAAGATTTATTTATTATATAAGTACACTGTCGCTGTCTTCAGACACACCAGAAGAGGGCATCAGATCCCATTACAGATGGTCGTGAACCACCATGTGGTGCTGGGATTTGAACTCGGGACCTCTGGAAGAGCAGTCAGTGCTCTAACCACTGAGCAGTCTCTCCAGCTTGAGTTCATTTTCTGTTGGCATCTACCACTGGGCGTGCAGCCTATCCTTGAGAGTAGTTTGTTTCTGTGTAAGTCTCCCTTGGATTAAACTAGATTTTCATTAGCAATTGGTTATGAATTGGAGAGAGCTTCTGGGAGAGGTATGGCGTATGTGTCTCAGCTGTAGGACCCCAGAGACAGGCAGGCTCTGGTTCTGAGACAGGGTCACACTATGCAGGCCAGGTTGGTGAGCCCCCTGACTCAGTATCATAGATGCTGGGGTTGTAAATGTTTACCACCACCCTCAGCTGGTAGGTTTTTTTTTTTTTTTTTTTTTTTTTTTTTTAATGCATTGCAGGTAGTCTTTTCTTGGCTTTGTTTGTAAAACACAGTGTATCTACCCACAGTTTTTCTAGTCCTAACAAGAGAGAAGCACTGTTATCCCTTCTATACCTACAAAATAATCTGTTGTGTGACTTATTTGGCTAGTCCCCTACTGGGAGACATCTGATCTCTCTCAGGTCTTTTCTTTTGTGAACGAGGTTGTGGTGAATTCCTTTGTGCGTCCGTCATTTTGAACAAGTGCAAGCCTATCTGTAGACCGTTCCCAGAAGCGGCATTACTAGGTCGAAGGTGGCACACGTTTATAATTTTGATAGAAAGTGGCCTAAAGGCCTCCATGACAGTATTGTACGTTTACAACCTCAGCACCGAGCCTTTCTCACAAGAGAAACCTTTCAGACACTTACACAGCTAGGTCAACGCACAAGCAGGCAGGATGCAGGAAAGAGGCCAACCGCTTGATTCCAAATCCCTCTTGTGCTTTTAGTGCCTGAGAGGTCTTGGAGCAAACATGAGAACCAAATATACCTGGAAACTAAAGCTATGTGGGGAGGAGTAACCTGCCAGACGGTGGGATGTACTAGGCTACCACGTACGCCCATGTGCGACCCCATAGCTTCCACTTAGCCGGCAGTTCACCTGCAGTCTAGCCCAGTGTCAACATGTGTTTTGCCACATCACAACCTTATATGTAGGAAAAGTGGGGTCGGTAACTGCCGAGAGAGACTGGAGAGTCAGGTGGGTTTAACTGGAGTCTGTCAGAAAGGCAGAAGAAGCGTGAGGATTCTAGAGACGCAGACAAGGGGAAGGGAGCTCGGGCTGGGGCTGGGAGGAAGGCAAGCAGTAAAACAAAGCTTCATTCAAGCTTTCAGGCAGTTTCATTTCTGTGTTAATGTTTCACAGCATCAAGTCTGAAAAGATATCACAGCGCCTGGGAGGTTTACTCAAAGCTTTCCTAATATTTGCCGAAAAGCATCAAACTCTACTAGTAGTACGCCTGAGATCTAGTGTGTGTGTGTGTGTGTGTGTTGGTACTGCTGGGTCATAATTGTGGTTTTTTTTCCATTAATTTATTTATTTGCTTCGAATACCAATATCTGCCCCCCTCCTCCTAGACTCCCCTCCCACAGCTCCCTCCTCCTCATTCCCCCCTCTCCTTCTGCCCTGAGAATGGGAAGGGCCCACCCCTGGGTATCACGCCACCCTGCCACATCAAGTTCCTGCAGGACAAGGTGCATCCTCTCCCACTGAGGCCAGACAAGGCAGCCCAGTTAGGGAAACAGGTTCCAGAGACAGGCAACAGATCCAGGGACAGCCCCCATTACAGTTGTTGGGGGACCTGCATGAAGACCAAGCTGAAAATCTGCTACATGTATGTGGAGGCTTGCCTAGGTCCAGCCCAGGCTAGCTCTTGGGATGGTGGTTCAGTCTCCGGGAACCCCCAAGGGCCGAGGTTAGTTGACACTGTTGGTCCCCCTGTGGAGTTCCTGTCCTCTTCAGGTCCTTCAATCTTCCCCTAACTCTTCCATAGACTCACTGGGCCCCATCTACTGTTTGGCTGTGGGTTTCTGCGTCCGCTTCCATCAGCTGCTGGGCGGGGCCTCTCAGAGTTACGCTAGGCATAATTGTTTTTTAAGTGATATACTAGAATCAAGTATTGACCCAGGAGTGCAAATGTCTCCCAAGTGCCACATGACCTTAGAGGCTTTGGAAATCACCTTCTTTGACCCTCCCCTTGGGGATTTCCTTAAAGTTTCTAGAGTGTATTTTTGGGAGAGTATTGTATGCTTCCGTATAAGTCTAAGGATATCCAACTTTGCCTTTAGGACTGAAGTTTTTTTTTTTTTTTTAACGTGCCCCTAGGAATCCAGCAGAAGATGGGGAGGAAGGATTGTAGGAGCCAGAGGGGTCGAGGGACAGTACAAGAGAGCTCACAGAATCGACTAACCTGGCTCATAGAGTTTCACAGAGACTGAACCGCCAACCAGGGAACCTGCATGGCACTGACCTAGGCAATGACCTCTGAGTATATGTTACAGATGTATAGCTGGGTCTTCTTGCAGGACTCCTACCAGTAGGAGCGGGGGGGGGGGGGCTGTCTCTGACTCTTTTGCCTGCTTTTGAGACCCCTTTCCTTATACTGGGCCACCTCATCCAGCCTTAATGGTCTTACTACAAGTTGATATGCCATGTTTGGTTAACATCCATGAGAGGCCTGCCCTCTTCTGATGAGAAACAGGAGGAATGGAGTGGGAGTTTGTGGGGAGGGAAAGTAGGGGAGGGACTGAGAGGAGAGGAGAGAGAAGAAGCTCTTTAGTCAGAATGTAAAATAATAATAATAATAATAATAATAATAATAATAAACATTTAAAAATGCCCCTAGGAACTGAGCTTTGCCAGTGTGTTTTACTGTGTGCCATCTGTGTTGTGTGTTTTACTGTGTGCTATCTGCATTGTGTGTTTTACTGTGTGCTATCTGTGTTGTGTGTTTTATTGTGTGCTATCTGTGTTGTGTGTTTTACTGTGTGCTATCTGTGTTGTGTGTTTTATTGTGTGCTATCTGTGTTGTGTGTTTTACTGTGTGCTATCTGCATTGTGTGTTTTACTGTGCGCTATCTGTGTTGTGTGTTTTACTGTGTGCTATCTGCATTGTGTGTTTTACTGTGCGCTATCTGTGTTGTGTGTTTTACTGTGTGCTATCTGTGTTGTGTGTTTTACTGCGTGCTATCTGTGTTGTGTGTTTTACTGTGTGCTATCTGTGTTGTGTGTTTTACTGTGCGTTATCTGTGTTGTGTGTTTTACTGTGTGCTATCTGTGTTGTGTGTTTTACTGTGCGCTATCTGTGTTGTGTGTCTGTTTCTCAGTCTGTGGGAATGAATGACTTACAGTGTGCTGGTGACTCTTCAGCCCTCAACAAACAGCCAGCCAGGGGGCAACAGCCCATGTCCTTAGGGAGCAGCTTTCTTTGCCACAGTCTGTGTGTCAGGACATGAAAGGCGGCCATTTCTACCACTCCACTCTGGCTGAGACCCTTCTGTGGTCAGCTGCCCTAAACTGGTAAAGACCCATGCTGTGGCATTCTCCTTAAAACATTCTTTTTCTCATTCTTCTCTATAGTCATAATAACGATAATGGATTCTTAATTTTTTTTGTCTATAAGTTGGTTTTCTCGTCTTTTTATATTTTCCCGTTGCTCTGATAAAAAATATGTATTTTCTTTCGGTTAATTCTTTTTCTTCTTCTAGATTAGATGGAGATAGCAAACTCTGGTTATCTGTGCTCTTTGTGGGGAGGGGCACGTGTTTCTGTTTGTGTATGTGTCTCTACACGCCGAGAGATGGCACACATCAGGGACTGAGATTATAGGTTCTGGAGACTGGACACACAGCTCAGAGGTTGAGAGCGTGCGCTGCTCTTGCAGAGGATCTGGATTCGGTCCCCAGAACCTCTGTGGGGAGGCTCACACCTGTACCTCCAGCCCCAGAGCATCCAGTATCCTTTTCTAGTCACCTTGGGCACCGCGCTCATGAACACAACCCCATCCCCACCCGTTATAGACACATAATTTTCAAATCAGGGGCCGGGGAGATGGCTCAGCACCAACTGCCCTTCCAGATGACCCAAATTCAGTTCCCAGCACCCGTGTAGTGGCTCACAACTGTAATCCAGTTCCAGACATCCAATAACTACTTCTGGCCTCTAAAGGCATCGCAGGACTGGAGAGATGGCTCAGTGGTTAGAGCACTGACTGCTCTTCCAGAGGTCCTGAGTTCAATTCCCAGCAACCACATGGTGGCTCACAACCATCTGTAATGGGATCTGATGCCCTCTTCTGGTGCGTCTGAAGACAGCAACAGTGTACTCATATACACAAAATAAATAAAAATCGTTTTTTTTTGTTTTTTTTTTAAATGAAGGCCTTGCTGTCATGTGCATATACTATCCCCACGGACACGCACATAGTAAAAAAATAGTAAAAATAATTTTGTAGAAAATTAAAAAATGAATCTATATTAAAAGAGAACGTAGGTGATCTGGGTATAGTGGTGCACACATTCAATCCCAGCACTCTGGAGACAGAGGCAGGTGGGTCTCTGTGCTCGAGGCCAGCCTGATCTACGTAATGCGTTTCAGGCTAGCCGGGACTGCATAGAGAGACCCAGTCAAACAAAACAAAACAAGCATGTAGGTTCTGCAGGTGTGGCAGCCGTACAA
The DNA here is from genome assembly GCF_963924665.1 of Micromys minutus. NCBI lineage: Eukaryota > Metazoa > Chordata > Mammalia > Rodentia > Muridae > Micromys > Micromys minutus. The sequence continues at coordinate 1,487,093 of NC_137968.1, forward strand.
AGTTGTGATCCCAGCACTAGGAATCTGTGCACAGAACAGTAGTCCCTGTTTTTCAATAATGGAGCTAAAAGAAAGAATATGGGTCTATGAAGGGACCATCTGGGCTCAAATCCTGGTTCAGAACCACTCACTAATTGTGTTACCTTGAACCAGTCACTCCTTGTGCCTAATAGTGATATCTATTTCCAGAAGTTCTCCTGAGGAATCGACCGGTTAACATACACAGTGCATCTAGACAGAGATTAAATACTGCCCAAGACAGGGAAATGCAGCCCACTACCTGGATTTGTAAGTCAAGTTTCAGTGGAACACAGACCTAAACATGGATGACGCGTTGTCTGTGGCTGCTTTCTCAGTACAGCAAGAAGAGAAATCTTGTATTAAAATGTCTAACAGGTAGTTAGAAAACATTGTTTCCCCCCATTCATTAATTAATGTATGTTTCCACTTTACATCCCAGTCACTGCCCGCCTTCCACCTTACATGATTCCTCCGCTCCCCAAAACACTGCTTTTAAAAAATGTAATCTCTATAGGTCTTTTTCGTTAATATGTTGTTCAATTCCATGACATGTTGCTTAAATTCACCTCTGCTCAAAATGAGGACCCTGTTCATATCTTCTGGTAGATAGAGAGCGTCCTACTTTGGGGGTGGGATTGGAGTCGTGGTAACAGGACAACACGTTCACACACTGTGCTGTAGAAGGGCCCGGTACAGCCACGCAGAATAGCTCCCTGGTGTTGCTGGGATGGGGAGGGGTCTTCCCGGAATAAGACTGGGACGAGAGCGAGGGAAATGGGCACGGTGGGCAGATTCACCCTGTGCCACTGTTGCTCCAAAGCTGCCTAATAGTAGGTTATCGTGACTAAGCTTAGGAGACAGATGGGAGGCCATGACCTGAGAGGTAGAGCCTCTCCGTGGACGAATGAAAAGTTCTCAGAACCCACCGAGAGCATCTCCCGGGGATACTGTAGAAGTCTGTGAAGACAGGCTGAGGCCTTTGGGTTTGTGTGTGGCTCAGCCCACGGAATGTTGGCCTCGGGTGTTTCTCCTTGCTGGGTAGGAAGCTTTCATTTCCAATCAGGGGAATGAACTTGACTGGAAAAGCTCCCACCATAATGTGAGTTTCAGGTATGTTAGCTGCGGCTCTAATCCTTCCGGTAATGCGGCCTGGTATTTAGTTTCTTTGTGTGCCCGTTACAACCCCGCTGGCGACAAGGTTGAGCTGTCACAACTCATTTGTGCTCCGGCCAGTTTAGAGCAGAGTCAGACACAGTCAGCAGCGGAGGATTAGGGTAAGATTGGATGAAACCGAGGGCTCAGAAAGCAGACACCTCTTCAACCAGTTCTGGGTGTGGAGCCAGTGCCTCTGTCCTCAGAGCCGATTACAGATGACGTAGGGCTAGGTACCAAAATATGAGTAGCTCATGTCAGGGAGCCAGAGGAATGCACTGCTTTATCTACCTCAAGGACGGGGTTCACGTGGAGTGAATGGAGATGCTCGCGTGCCAGATACTACACAAGGACCAAGTTGTGGTTGGTGAGGAAGTGGGTATTGTTTACATTTTCCTACAGACAGGAAGCCCTAAGAGAGCAGGGAAGAGCCCTTCCTTGTAGCCTGATATCATCCCCGTGCCCAGCCCAGAGCCTGCCTATGACGGAGGCCGAAGAAAACTTGATAAAAAATGAAATCGGGCTGGAGGGATGGCTCAGTGGTTAGAGCACTGGCTGCTCTTCCAGAGGTCCTGAGTTCAAATCCCAGCAACCACATGGTGACTCACAATCATCTGGAATGGGCTCTGATGGCCTCTTCTGGTGTCTGGTGACAGCTATAGTGCACTCATATACATAAAATAAATAAATAAACAAATAAACCGTTCTTTAAAAAAATGAAATTGAAGCTGCACATAGAACAAAACGCTTTTTATGTTTAATTTTAAAAATCATTTTTATTCTTTTTAGTTACGCACATGGATGTGTCAGTGTGCGTGGGAATGGGCGTAGGGGTCTGTAGAGGCCAGAGGTGTCTGGCTTTGGAGATGGAGGTATAGGTGGTTTGTGAGCCAACCAGATGTTACTGCAAGGGATCAAGCTGGGTCCTCCCGAGAGTAGCACACATTCTCTTAACCTCTGAGCCATCTCGGTTTTGTTTTTGGTTTCTGTGGGGAGTTTTTGTTGTTGTTTTTCTGTGTAGAAGTTACCAGCAGCATATTTCGAGGTCAGTCAACTCCGACCAAATTGTTGCTGCCATCGTGACGACGGTTCCGTTGTCCGTCCCTGATCACGCTCCCAAGCCCATCAGAACACTACACTTTGGTTGGCCAGTCTTGTCGACTCAGTGTGTTTAGGGGACCGAGTACCAAAGCCCTCTTGTGCTGCGGTTCATTCTTTATGTTGCAAGGGTCAGATAAGAGATTTAACTAATAAAGAGTAACAGCTGTATTTTACGCTCATTAAGTTGCTCAGAGATGGATGCTGGTTTAACTCGGATATTGTCTAGATTACTTAACCCTCACCTTGTGCTATCAGGTGCTTCTGTTAGACTTATTTAGCAAAAGGAGTGAAGTCTACACATTTAACTTTTTTTGTGAAGTGTATCTGCTGTTAAAAATTATACATAATAACCCGTTCCTGTGATTTGGGTGTGGTAGCACCTTCCCTCCCTCCAGAAGGGTCACACCTGGGGAAGGCACCCAGATGCCACAGGTGGGTGAACACGGCTTGCTCCATTTCACTGACAGTCCTAATCACCATGGTAACTGTTACATCAGGAAATGTCACTGGGCAAACATCTGTGATTAATACAGTACCGCACTGAGACGCTCACTCCTGAGGGCAGTTCCTGCCGGGACAGCCTCGTATGGGGGCAAAGTGAGTTGTTTTCTTATCATGGTGGGTTTCTTTGTGGTCCTGAGAAAGCACCGTCAGCACGCTGCCTCTCTTACTGTTGTTTGGAAAGTTTCCCTCAGGCCGAACGAGGAAGGGGAGGGAGAAGAGAGACTTCTCTCCGTTTGGCCATGAGCCCTTAACACTGACAGACTGTGTCTGATTGCTCTGAACACTGGTACTTAGCCGTGGTTTTCATTTCTGGACCTTCCTGTGAGAATCACAGTCTGCAGAACAAGGTGGAGCAATACATGGCTCTCTGTTTCTCTGCACACCCCCACCCGCCCCATCCCTGCACCCTCTTTTTGGCTTTATGCCCTTTCTAGACACAAGTAACATGCATTTTGGTCAAGATCTGGCTGCTTCCAGACATTGCCTTTCTACCCGCCCCCACCACATGCGTCAGGCACAACCATGCAGGTCTCTTTCTCTCAACCCAAATCCTTTACATATATATATATATTTATCTTCAGGATCCACGTGATTATTCAGTGGTAGCCAAGACTCTCCCTTGTGCAGCCTTTACACCCAGCGTTTATCCCCCTTTCTGGGTCCTAGAGCACTAAACGAAACCCCTACCCCTAAGAAGGAGGCTTTTTAAAATCTGTATCTGAGCCACACACTCCCATGTTGACAGGTTTTTTTTCCTACATTATTTTATTATTTTGAAGTTAGCAGATTGGGGGAGTATTGTTGATGTACCGATGGTATATCCTGCACATTTACCATGGCACTTCAGCAAGTTTGGCACATGTGTGGACCAACCAATGTACCCATCGCGGTCAGCAATCTCGATTGAGACTGTTTCTGTTTTTCCACATGTTTCCTCATGCCTCTTGGAAATCTCCCGTCCCATCCTGTCCCAGTTCTAGCTCTGCACGTATCACTGATAAGCAGGTCGGAATATTTTCTAGTTTATTAAAAAAAAAAAAAACAAAACTGTGGTCATACAGTATATATTCTGTCTTCTTTCACGAAGCATTTTTTAAAAAAATTCTTTGAAATTTAATCTTGAAAATTAGTGAACCCAGGCTGTTGCACTTATCGATTTCTGTCTTCATTTGTTTGAGTCCGGTCCCACTGTGTGGGCCTGGCTGGCCTGGAACTTGTGGTCTCCCTGCCTCCTGATCGCTGAGACTCCAGGTGTACATCACTAAGTTTGGTGTAAGCACTCCACTGTGTGAACGTCCCGCAATATGCCCGTTAGTCTCCTGATGAAAATGTAACACGTATGTATAGTATGCATCTCCCTGTAAGCACCTGCTTTCTCCTGGCAGAATAAGAGAGAAACGGCTGTGCTCTGTGCTGACTTTGCTGCTGAGAACTGAGCCCAGGGTCTTGTGCACGCTGAGCACACGCAGTCCTTCCGAGCCGAGCCCTAATCTATCTGTTTATCATTTTAGGAAAGCCCCGTTCACAAGTGTTGTTTTTCAGTCTGGGCTCATCAGCGCCACCTATAGGCCAGGCCCCTCCACGCTCTTACCCCAGCCCCGAATTCGAGTTACCCTTCCTGGAAGCCTCCAGATCCTCTAGTGCGTTCTTTAGGAACTCCAAAGAAGCTGTTCCGTACCGTCCGGTGCTTGCCAGATCTCTCCCCACAGAGCTGAAATACCTCAGGGTTTAAAATATCCTAAAGTACAATTCATTTGGATATCTAGAGAAAAGACATTCTTCCAGCAGGGTGTGATGGGGGAACGCTGATAAGCCTAGGACTGGGAGGCTGAACCCGGATGGAAGCTGAACCCAGAGCATCCTGTGCAGACGCCAACCTGTGTCAAACAAACATCCTCCCCAAACAACTAACAGAAAGACACTGTGTGTTCCTAGAGAGGTGGGATGGGAGAGGAGAGGGTTCCTAGAGAGGAGACCTGAGAATTACTTAACTCCCCTGGGGACCAGGAAATGCATCTTTCTTATTTTAATAATTTTATTTATATTTATTCATTCATTCATTCATTATATATAAGTCCACTGTAGCTGTCTTCAGACACACCAGAAGAGGGCATCAGATCCCATTACAGATGGTTGTGAGCCACCATGTGGTTGCTGGGATTTGAACTCAGGACCTCTGGAAGAGCAGTCAGTGCTCTTAACCACTGAGCCATCTCTCCAGCCCCAGGAAACAGATCTTTACATCATGGGTATATATAACTGGGCTGGGAAAAGAGAAGAGAGACTAAGGAAAAACATCCCTTTAGAAGCAGGGGAGGGGCTGGAGAGATGGCTCAGAGGTTAAAACCTCTTCCAGGTCAGAGATCATGAGTTCTATTTAGTAATGTGTACTGGTGACCACGTAAATCATGTAGTCACATGTCAAAATTTGCAGACTGCGCAGATGCAGATGCAGGACCTAGAACAGCCCTAAGAGAACCACGTGCTTCCCCGTGTTCTGGATTTCACATACCTCTGTCCACCTAACATGAAAGGAAACTCAGGCTAAGCTGTTCCTACGCTTTGCAGGATACTCGGCCTTTACCTATGAAGGCGTCTTTATCGTGGAGTCTTTCCTTTTCATTAAGGAACCCTGAGTTCAATAGCCCAAGGACCGCACAAGGAACGCTAAAGAGTCAGATAGAGCGAGAGCAAGAGAAGCATGTAATTGAGAAAAATTAGTATATGGGACAGATGCCTTGACAGGGTGCACTGGAGGAAGCCAGGTTAGAGAACTCTGTTGCTGGGGGTGAGCACTTTGTGCTGACAGTATTAAAGGGCTTTGGTCAGAAGTGATGGTTGTGGTTTGATATAACCATTAAATCTACTTGGTACCAATTAACTTTCCCAAGATGGCTAAATAACACAATTCTGTTCTCTCTTTCCTATTCATTTTTTTTCAACTAAATGGTCAAAAAGTACCTTCGAGTGAGAACTCTTCCGCTGTAGAACAAAACAAGTTCTGTGTAGCCCAACCCAAGCCATGCGCACCAGGAAGAGAAGCTGCCTTTCATGGCAACGCACAAAGGGAAAGACATCCTCCGCTAGAAAAGCCCAAGGCTTCGGTGGTGCCCACAGCCAATGGTGTCAAATCCTACCACCAACCATCTCTGGAAAACGATGAGATTCCTGGAAAGGAAGCTATAGATCACTCAAGACCCACAGAGAAGACTGAACCTCTAGTTCAAGGAGGAGAGTGTGAGCTACCTCAGCCTGGAGGCAAAGACGACACGCTGGGGGCTGAGGAACTGAAGAAAGATATGGAAACAAGGACAGAGGTCCAGTCTCTAAAAGGAGATGCTGAGACTGAGCCTCTGAAGATGTCAGCAGAGAGGGGCTCCCCTGGAGCAGGGGAAGACGCCGAGGCTGCAACAATTAAGTTTCTACAAATAGCCGAGAACATTCTGCCCCTGGAAACAGCTCAGGAGCCACCTCCTGAGGAAGCAACGAGAAAGGATATACAGCCCCGGATTCCCAAAGAGAACAGCTCTCCAGAAATACAGGAAGGATATCAGCCTGTGGGAAAAGTCGAGCAAAAGGAATCTCAAGAGATCCCGAGGAAGGACATGGAGTTCCAACTTCTAGAAACAACTCCCAAAGAGAACAGCTCTCCAGAAATCGCAGAGGGGAACCAGTCGGCAGGAAGCAGTGAGAAGGTGCAACTCTCAGAGGCACCAGGTGAAGCTGAGCCCCAAGTTCTAGAAATGGTTCTCAAGGAGAACGGAACACCACGGGTGCCAGACAGAAGCCAGCTAGCGCCATCACCTGTAATGGACAAGTCACCCTGCGACGCTCCCGATGGTATCAGAGACGCCAATGAATCTCAACCTCAAGTAACAGGTGGAAACAGGGAACAGCCGGCCGGAGCCGCAGAGACGACAGCAAAGGTGGAACTAGCGGGAGAAATCCACTTGGAGAAAGAAGAGCAACACATTGAAGGTAAATGGAGGGTCCACCTGCTTGGACAGGTTCCAAGGGGACAGAGGCCAGCCGTGGGGACAGGGCTGAAGTTCACTTGACCCCAACACGGAAGACTTCTGTTTACTTGGGGAACATTCTGTCATGGCTTTAATTCAGCTCCCAGCAAATTATTTCTAAGACACAAGCTGTGTCAACATTTTTTAAAATTACTTTATTATTAGTATCTCTACCCGGATGCCCGAGTCCATGTGGGTGTGTACAGTGTGCACAAGTGTGTGAGCCAAGCAGTACAGACATGCTCTGTTTCAAGCAGCTTCTTACACAGGGGCTAGGGACTTGAACCGGGTCCTCCTGTTTGTGTTTCCAGCGCTCGTATCCACCGAGGCATCTCTTCATCTCCAAACAAAACTTGTGTCTCTTAGGGGATTTTGCATCTTGGCTTTACAAGCAGGCCAGGGCCCAGGATGTTAAGTGACGTGACATTGGCCCGTCAGAGACTTTGGGTAATGGGAATACTGGTATGGCAGCCCAGAAGAGACCTACTGTGTAGACCTCGAGGGCAAACATTGTCCCCAGTGGAGTCAGATGTTTTCAGTGCGTCTTTTATTTGGCTTACACTTCCATGTCATGGCCCACCACGGGAGGAAGTCAGGACAGGAACTCAAGCAGGGCAGGAACCTGGAGACAGGAGCTGATGCAGAGGGGGTGCTGCTTGCTGGTTTGTTTATCCATGGCTTGCTTAGTCTGCTTATAGAGAGCCCAGGCCCACCAACCGGGGGAAGACACCGCCCACAAAGGGCTGGGCCAGGGATGGCTCCACCCACAATGGGCTGGGCCAGGGATGCTCCACCCACAATGGGCTGGGCCAGGGATGCTCCACCCACAATGGGCTGGGCCAGGGATGCTCCACCCACAATGGGCTGGGCCAGGGATGCTCCACCCACAATGGGCTGGGCCCTCTCCACATCGATCACCAATTAAGACAATGCATTTGAGGTTGGATCACATGGAAGCTTTTTTCTCAGTTGATGCTCCCTCCTTTCAAATAATGCTGTTGTGTCAGGTGGACAAGAAAGACCAGCCGGGACACACCGCTCAGCAAAGCGTCTCTTATTGTCTCCTTTGGTTGCCTTTTCTAGGCGAGACAGGAGAGAAAGTGGAATCGGAGATGAAGGATGAGAAACAGAGTGAAGAAGCTGAAACCAAAGAGGAAGAAACGGGAGAAGCTGTGGATCTTGGAGCAGCAGGGGCCAGCGGCAGAAGGGCTTAGTGTGAAGAGTGTTAGACCAAAGGGCAGGGATGTTTGAAGCTGGGAGGGCGGGCACCACCTTTTTGTGGCCTTTTGGTTTATGCAGGGAGTGTAGCTTTAGAACGTAGGAACCCAGAGAACGATGCTGGTTTTTGTTGTTTACGCCATAAAACTGCTAAGACACAGTTTTTTTTTTTTTTTTTTTTTTTTTTTTTTTTTTTTTTTTTTTTTGGGTTCCTAGAATAATTATGAATTCAACGTGACAATAGCTAGGGACAATCAAAACTGTAAGATTGCTGGAGAGTGTGAAGTCAATTTTCGTCCCTGTAGCCACGGGGCCATTCAGGATAAAATGAGGCCCTAAAAGGAAAGTATAAACTTTTAAATTTAGGTCGCTAGAGAGAGGGACTAGCAAATTTTGAGGAATGCATGGTAAGAGAGTTGTGCAATTATCACGGTGATGGAACAATACTAAATATCTAATATTCCTATCCTGGAATAGAAATTAGACTGAAGGGAACCTTAGGGAGCCTGTATTCTAATTACTTTCTCTCCTGAAATCTACCTACTACCACAAATCGCTGTGATTCGTGGCATACTAAACGCTAACGACAATCTCCGGGGAGTGCAAACTGGGGTATTGTTGCAAGGTTTGGAATTTTTCACAGTTCCAGAGTTCGAATTTTCCATGTGCCATTTTGAATTGGCTGGTGATTTTATACTTACAGGAGATGTTTCAGTTGGTGATTTATCTATCTATCTATCTATCTATCTATCTATCTATCTATCTATCTCCCTCTTTCCCTCCCTCTCTTTCCTATCTTTTCTTTCTTTCTTTCTTTCTTTCTTTCTTTCTTTCTTTCTTTCTTTTTCTTTCTTTCTTCCTTCCTTCTTTCCTTCCTTTCTTTCTTTCCTTCCTTCCTTCCTTCTTTCTTTCTCTCTTTTGTTTAACTTACTAATTAACTTACTAATTAAATTAAAGTAAAATAATTTTAAATTACTTGATGCTCAGTGCATTTCTGAGACAATAACAAATGGAACACAAGCAGCAAGGATTAAGACCTAGCTTTAGGAGTGTGGAGATAAGTCTAGCAGTTTCCCAAGTGTTCAGAAACAGCTCTGGGTGGGTGTGGTAGCTGCTTGTTAATCCTGCCAGAGGGCCGCCCAGGGATCCTCAGAGCTGGCCAGGGAGACTAATCTTAATGGCCAACCATGAGCTGGACTGAGAGATACTGCCTTAAAGAATAAGGTGAAGCATCGAGCCAGGAATGTGTCTGATATCAGCCATGTTCCTCTGCACACACATGTACACACATTCCTCCACACATATGAGAGCATGGGTACATGCACATGTGTGAGAAAAGGTAAAACAAAACCAGAAACCTCCAAAAAAAAAAAAACCCCAAACAAACAAACCCCAAACACCCTCGCTTAGCTTGATTGTTTGCACATAATCTTCCTGAGCCTGCTTTCTTTTAAGTGACTGAAAAAATAGCCTTAGATTTCAGATGTGAGAAAGAACTAAGGAGTCGAGATTTTAAAAACATTTATGTATTACAGGAGGTAATTTTTTTCCAGAGCTTTTCCAAAGCAGGCGACGGCTGCTGCTGCTGATTGTGTGTGAATTACAATATGGCAGTTAATTTGTTCCTTATTAAGTGATTTGTGCTTATGAATATCAAGGTACGTTTATGGACAAATTTACTATTTTGGGGATGCATAGTTTTAAGGTAACCACTTGGATGAACCAACTAGCATCTTCTGCTTTAGTGTCTACGTTAAAGTAAAAACCTCCTAAGGTGAGCTGAGACTAAGAGTAACACTGGAAAGAATGTATCATCTGCTGCCCCACTAAGAGTAGCACTGGAAAGAATGTATCATCTGCTGCCCTACTAAGAGTAACACTGGAAAGAATGTATCATCTGCTGCCCCACTAAGAGCAACACTGGAAAGAATGTATCATCTGCTGCCCTACTAAGAGTAACACTGGAAAGAATGTATCATCTGCTGCCCGGTGCCTCTGAGAGACCTAGAGCTGCCCGGTGAAGGCTCCTTCTACTGCAAAACAGAGGCTGGACTGCTCTCATCAAGAGCAAGCAGTTTTATGTAACCTTGAATCCAGGTATTTGGTGCCTTCAATAGACTGTTATGGATCCTCTACATATCTACTGAGTCAATGTATGAAAACCGAGAAACAATATATTGCAAATATAAATTTGTGTGACCTTACCCCAGTTCTATCTTGTAAATGGGAAAGTCCATTTTCCTGTCGAAATTGCTCAAGCGCAAATGCTTCAGAGCAGTTCCCCAGACAAGATGTTTAGGTCAGAAACTCATATTAGTAGAGGCTTTATACAGCGTGCATTTCAAGTTACATTTGTTTCTTCTAGTTTTTCTTCATTAGGAGATTCAATAAATAGAAAATGTCAGAGCAGGGGTGTGTGGTGGTATTTTGACATACCCATTCCAGAATCTATTCACACACACACACACACACACACACACACACACACACATACTCACTATAACATATTGTACTTAATAGTCGACAATTAAAAATAAAGTTAAATGTAAGGGCTTAGTATAAAACATCCATAATCATGCTTTTTTGTTTATTGTTTGAGACAGGGTCTCACATGTAACTCTGGCTTTCCTGGACTCAGGTCTCCAGTGATAGGACTAAAAATGTGTCCAGCTGTTAGAGACTATTTTAACAGCTGAATCTTCCTTTATAGCAAACTCTCAGAGGGACAGATTTGATTAACAGGCACAGGCTCTAAAGTCTGTTCTTCATTGGGTGGCCTATCTTTTTGTGTCTATGTGACAGGGTCTCACTGTGTAGTCTTGGCTAACCTTGAACTTACTACGTAGACCAGGCTGCCTTTTGAACTCACAGATATCCACCTGCCTCTGCCTTCCAAATGCTAGAATTATAGGTCTCTTCCACCATCCCCAGCTCAAAACGCCTTTGGTCCTTGAGATTTTGTTTTGAGACAGGGACTCCTGCAGGATGATCCTGAGTTCCTGGTCCTCCTGCCTCCTTTCCTGAGCGCTGAGATCACAGGTGTGGAAATACCATGGCAGGCTTATACAACAGCCATTCTAGAAAGAACACTCTCAAAAAGTATACTAAAGCTCAAATATAAAAGATTGACAGGTTGCCTACTAATGCTCTACTTTCTATTCCAAGTGCTTTCTTACCTTTAGAAATTCGTATGCAATTTTTTGTGTGTGCTTTCTATATTTTTACCTTTAATGTGGCTACTAGGATATTAGAAACCTTAAAAAAAAAAAAAACAAAGGATTTGCGTGTTTATTTTTAGATGTTGAGACAGGGTTTATCGGTGTAGCCCTGGCAGCCCTGGAACTCACTATGTAGACCAGCCTGGCCTAGAACACAAGACCACACCAAGAGCCCCCTGAATCTATATCAGCACTGCCCAGCAAGAAACGAGTTTGTTCTTTTAGATTAAAAAACAAATGTACAGGGGCTGAGAGATTGCTCAGTGGTTAGAGCACTGACTGCTCTCCCAGAGGTCCTGAGTTCAAATCCCAGCAACCACATGGTGGCTCCCAATCATCTTTAAGGAGATCGGATGCCCTCTTCTGTTGTCTGAAGACAGCTACAGTGCACTCATATATAATGAGTAAATAAACCTTAAAAAAAAAACCCACAAATGTATAGCCACTTTATAACCCAGTTTATGTCTGGAGGGAAGACACGAAGTCCTGACCCAGTTACAAACCACTCAGTTCCCACGGCTGCCACGTCTCATTGTACTTCCGGTTCTCTCATCCAGAGTTTGGTTTGGAAGTCACAACCTAAATGTAGGGAGTTGAGAGGGTGTCTGAGACCCTCACGCCAGTGGAGGACGAAAAGGCTGTCTGGTTCAATGGGAGCCTGACTCCAAGTCATTTATTTTAGGCATATCTACACACAGCATAATTTGGTGAAAGCTACTGGTGATAATTAACTCGATCCAGACATACAACAAAGCATATGTAAATTTCCTTGAGGAACAAAGTCAGCTAAGTACAGATCAGACAAGGCTTCATCAAAACTCTTTGTAAAGTCCATAAAGATACTGTTTTTTTTTTAGTCAGTGTTTGTACTGGCTGGTTTTGTGTCAACTTGACACAAGCTGGAGTTATCACAGAGAAAGGAGCCTCAGCTCTCTGTTCTCAATGCCTTGTTGGACAGAGCATAAGAGACTGAGAGCTCTTAGGAGGCTCTTGGTCTGTACAAGCCCTATCCCCAAGTCTATATAAGCAGTGACCACTGTGAGGCAGAGGAGCCTCTGCCCAGCTAAGCTGCCTGCAAGGTGTGTACGAAACCTCAGAGGTTAGCTTTGCGTGGTTCATTGCCCATGGTGGTGGTGGGGGGGCTCTTTGGCTATTCATACTCCTAGAGGTAACCCTGATACACTCACAGGTTCACTACGGTAGTCTTGGGTGGAATCATTTCTTTGGTATGTCGTTGGTGTCCTGTCTGGGGTAAAGAGACATCTGTCCACATCTTCTGCAAAAAAGTCAACCCAACAAAGACCACAGTAGCACTGATGTAAAATGTTAATTTTGAGAACACTGGTTTGTATAAGCAGTTAATCACCCAAAAATCTATCCACCCAAAAGAATAGTCTACTCTAGTCTTACAACTTTAAAAGTTTTTAAAATGTAGTGTTAAGAATTGACTGTATATAATGTATATAATGACTGTTCACTTATGTAAGTTGTCAAAACAAAGGCAGATAATTGAGTGTGTAAAAGGCTATCTGCAGTCTCTCAGAAAGCATCGGGCAGTACTCACATTTTTGGGGGGGGGCTAAGTGGGAAGGAATGTGACCCAGAAAGTTCCTTTGTAATTTATGTTATTCTTACTCTACCGTGAGAAATTATTCATGCAGCTGTTGTAAAACGTTGAAGGGCTTTAGGGCTCAGCACACAAGTGGTCTGGCTGTCCCAGTGGCTGAGGCAAGAGGACTGCTTGGGCCCCGGAGGAAGCCCAGGCTAGATAACACAGCAAGGTCTCTGTCTCAGGGTTTCACTGTTGTGGACAGACACCATGACCAAGGTGAGTCCAATAAGGACAACATTTAACTGGGGCTGGCTCACAGGTTCAGAGGTTCAGTCCGTTATCATCAAGGCAGGAGCATGGCAGGGTCCAGGCAGGCGTGGTGCAGGAGGAGCCGAGAGGTCTACATTTTGTTCCAAAGGCAGCTAGGAGAACACTGCCTTCCAGGCAGTTAGGAGGAAATATGTCCACAGTCAGAATCTAACTAAAGACTTTAAAGTGAAGATGGAGAGATGCTGTAGCAAAGAAAAATGCTGACCCGTTTCCCAGAGGACTTGGGTTCAATTGCTACCACCTCCATAGTGGCGCTCAACCTTCCATCTCCAGCCGAGGATGATCCGGTGCCCTCTTGTGGCCACAGCAGGCATTGCACAAAATGGACGTGTAGGAAAAGTACTCATCCACAAAAAGTAAGGCTTTCAAGTGTGAACATATGGTAAAACGCAATCTAATTACAACAGAGAAAGCTTAAAAGGCAGAAACAAACTTCAAGCAATGAAATAACTGGAGAGTCTTCTTTTTAATATTTTATTTATTTTATGTATAAGTGTTCTATCTTCATGTAAGCCTACATGCCAGAAGAGGGCATGGTTCTGAGCCATGATGAGGTTGCTAGGATTTGAACTCAGGACCTCTGGAAGATCAGTCAGTGATCTTAACCGCTGAGCCATCTCTCTAGCCCCTGATTTTACGATTTCTACTCACCCTTTACTGGGTAGTAGTTTTAATGTGTAATTAAACTGTTAAAAAGATAAGAGAACAAAATTACAAACCAAGGGAAAAATTATACATCTATTTTTTATTTCCATTGAAGCAATATTATCGTGTAAGATTTTGGTCCATTTCTCTTTCCTTCCTTATACTATTCAAGTTTGAATATTTTAATTTAGTTTCTTATATCTAACACGAAAACTAAGTATTTCAAATTAATATGGTTTAATTAGTCGTGTCCTTTACTATTTCTCATGAACCGCAGCTCATCTTTCTTGCTGTTCCTCATCTCAGAAGCTATGAGCCTCCTCTCTCACACCCATCAGAGCATCAGCCGCTGTATTAAAAACCTCCAGTTAGTGTCAAATCTCCACATATATGGTCATTTCCACGATAACTTCAACCAGCCCGGTCATGTTTACACTCCCCAGCATCATTGTAAAAACTAAAGTGTGAAAGACGTTCTGAAAGCTCCGGAATCAGCGTGAGCATGGTGACTTATAGTCATGCTGTGGTGAAGGGCCCCTGCACAGCGATTGCTTCGATCTCGATTCGACTTCCCTGTAAGGAAAACAGAAGTCACTGTCTCAATCCTTTAATGCGAGTCAACATTCAATAAAACACTCAACTAATGGCAGTGAGTATTTTCACCACTAATCTCTTCACAGGAAGCAAGGATGAGGAAGAGTTTACTAAGACCCACAATAGGTCAGGCTACCATGCTAGGCCCATTCATACATTACTTCACTTGCTTCTCACAGCAGCCCTGGTGGTGACAAGGTGCCATCCTCAGAAAGGCCGGAAAAGCGGTCCCACGTCACAAAGACTGGCAGTGGACAACCAAACCCACGTCTTCCGGTTCCAAGTTTAAAGCTCTTTCTAATACTCCAGTTTGACAACGACCCTTCCCAGGAAAAACAAACTAAAGCAAAAACATATGACACTCAGCAGGTGTCCAGTGTGGGCGGGAGGCATAGGAAAAGAGACCCCAGGGAGGGAACACCGGAACCAGGATGGAAGGCATTGCTCCAGCGAGTGATCTATATTTTTCACTGTATGAGAGCCACGTGAATTTGTTTTTATTAAGATAAATGGTGATACTATCCAAATTCTCTGACCAATACTCCAAAAACAGAGTACGGATTAGCAAGAGTGTTAGTTTCACACAGCTTCCTTCAGCCAGGACAAAAGCTGCCTAGAAGTCTCCACGGAATTCTACGCTGTGCTCCATTTTCAGAAGTCCTTACTGAAAGGCAGACACTGAGGCAGGCTGTAGGGAGACACACAGTAGGGCCCAGCAATCCACACTCCTCCAAGGAACTAACGCCCCAGCACACATTTCCTTCCCTATGTAACGTCAAAACACAACCGCTCTTAAGGCTTTTCTTATAACTTGTGTCCGACAGATCGTGTACTACTTTGTACGATCTCTTGGCTTTTTCCAGATCACAATAGTGATCAGGGTTATTGACTTTCAGACTCTGTATTTCTGAGAAACAGTTTCCTTTCAAAGTGACAGGTCTCACGCACCGTGTGTGCATTGGCACCGTATCAGGTACTTACTCTGGGCAAAGCGGCGACTTGGTAAGCGGCCCTGGCAGGAAGGCTACCCTGGAAATCTGAATGTAGTACAATGTCAGGTTCATGTCCATTGGGTTCCATTGGGTTTGGTATTTATTTATTTATTTATTTACTTATTTATTTATTATATATATAAGCACACTGTTGCTGTCTTCAGACAGACCAGAAGAGGGCATCAGATCCCATTACAGATGGTTGTGAGCCACCATGTGGTTGCTGGGATTTGAACTCAGGACCTCTGGAAGAGCAGACAGTGCTCTAACCAGTGACCTACCCCTCCTCAGAATCTTGTCCTCACTTTACATACTAAAAACTAGAATGGAAAGGTTCCTGTGATTCTGAGAGAGCCACAAGATGGTAGCCAGACCATAGCTTTAGAGAAGGCTTAAAAAGCCAAAGAAACAAATAATAAAGCTACGTTTTAGGGAAACCAGTATGTCAGGCTTATATATATTATATTTTTAAGAACAGCGATAGAAATACAGATGTTTGCCATGAGGACATACTACTATTATGTTTCTAACCAGATGAGGGGTTCTGTCAGGACAATATCATGTTAGCAGACACTTCTATCTACTTGACCACGATACATTTATATCAGCAGATTTATTTCTCTTTAAAAAGTAAGTGGGAATAAAGTCAAATCACTTACACGTTTTGTAGATCTCATTGACGGTACCAAAGTCATTGATGTCAGCCAATAAAACAGTTGTCTTCACCACTAGAAGAAAGACACACACATATATAACATTTTTTTTCCTTCCTTAGTTTTAGCCATTTCAACAGACTCAAAACATGCCTTTAATTTCAGCACTCAGGATGCGGAGGCAGGTGGAGCTCTATGAGTCAGGGGCCAGCCAGAGTGAGTTCCAGGACATCCAAAGCTACTCAGAGAAACCCTATCTCAAAAACCCCAAAACACCGAGACAAAGCATCACCCCCACTCCCAAAACAAACGAAACCCAAAATTCCAGTGTATGATTTTTTTATGAGTATCTTGATGAAAACAAGACTAAAGACATGAAATGGTATTGTCTTTTAGAGCATTAAAAACACAACATTTGGGGCTGGAGAGATGGTTCACTGGTTAGAGCACTGACTGCTCTTCCAGAGGTCCTGAGTTCAAATCCCAGCAACCACATGGTGGCTCACAACCATCTGTAATGGGATCTGATGCCCTCTTCTGGTGTGTCTGAACACAGCCACAGTGTACTTATACATAAAGTAAACAAACAGATCTTAAGAAAAAAAAAAACAACACAACCTTTAGGGCTAGAGATGTTTCAGTGGTTAAGAGCACAGACTGCTCTTCTAGAGGTTCTGAATTCAATTCTCAGCAACCACACGGTGGCTCACAACCATCTATAACAAGATTTGGTGCCCTCTTCTGGTGTGCAGGAGGAATACGTGCGGGCAGAATACTATCTACATAATAAAAACAAACAACCCCATAACCTTTAGTGAGAAAGACATGGATACCCAGATTGTTGGACATTGTATTTCTTCCACGAAGACCAAGGAAGTGCCAAACACAATAACAGTGTTGGGGGTGTAGCTCAACAGCAGAACTGGCATGCCTGAGGCCTTGAGTTGGAACCTGAGTGCTACAAACATCACAAGACAACAAAACCCTTCAAGGAACAGGGAAGAAAGACCCAGTTGCTCACCATTAGTAAAGTCACAGCCTGCAGCTTTCAGAATCTCACCCAGGTTCTTAAGAGCCTGCGAGTCAAGACAAGAAAGGTTATTGATGATGCCGTGTGATCACTTTAACTGATGTTTCCACACACGCCACTTTTGTACTGGCCTTCCACTAGTGACGGGATCTCTCTAAATTGTAGTGAAAGGCTTTTTATTTTGTAGGAATCTGGGGCAGATATGGTGTTCCACTGGGGAGGCTAAGGAAAGAGCCCAAGTTCACCTATAACTGCACAGTGAGTTCAAAGCCACCTAGGCTACACTAGACCCTGTCTCAAAGATTAAAACCCCCAACCCCAATCCAAAATAAAACCTCAAATAATCAAATCGTCAGAAACGAGTTACATATATACATCCTTTGGATAGAGGAGGAGGTCAATGGCCCGGAAAACAAACTTCCCAACCCACATGGACACATCAGCATTTGATTTTAATAACCCAGGTAATACGGTGGTTTTCTCTGTTGTTAAGTCATAAAGGGGCTGCAGCCACGGCCCCTGGTTAAGAACACTTGTCGCTCTTGCAGAGGACACAGCTAGACTCCCAGCACCCACGTGGTGGTTTATGACCATGTGTAAACCCAGTTCCAGGGAACCCAACAGGCAAACATGTGCTAAACATACACGCATGCAGGTGAAATATTGTCTTTAAAAAAGTCTTAAATAGAGCAGTGAGTAGCTGAAAACATGTTTATCTGCTGATCGCTACTCAGGGTCATAGACTGTCTGCACCGCTCAATATTACGAAGTCATGGAAACTGGAGCCTCTCCTGTGGAGAACGACTTACTTGTTTAGCTTCTTCTACAACACCTCCTGGCACAAGCTGTCCACTGGAAGGATCCAAGCCTACCTGTCCAGAAACGTAAATGGTCCTGTCCACTAGCACAGCTTGGCTGAAATAAACAAAAGCCAAGATATATACACATACATATATATTTATACATACATACATACATACATACATACATACATACATACATATATAAAAAAGATAACATAAAAGCCAATGCTAAAATAGCAATTTAATAAGATACAAAAAGTATAAGTTGTAAAATAAAAGAAACTGATGAATCTGACTTTTAATAAGTTTAAAATTTTGTTTATTGATAAGACATCTTTAAGAATGTAAAACAGTCACAACATATATCTAACAAAGGACTTGCACCCAGAACATAGAATAACTAGTAACTAAATATATTAAGATACACAACCAATAAAACACAGGTAGTTGGTTTCGTTAGCTACTTAGTCAGACGAACAATTAAGGGGCACAGGAAAGATGCTTTATTAGTCATTAGAGATACCCAAACCATAACATGCCACTGGTGTCAGAGCATTACATTGCCGGTAACACGTCAAACCAGTGAGCATAAAGCAGTGGGAAATGTAGAATGATTGAGCCCTTCATGCATGGTCCATTTCAACACACACACACACACACACACACACACACACACACACACACACACACTCAACACATTACCCAGTGTGATGGTTTGTTTATGCTCAGCCCATGGAGTGGCACTGTTAGGAGGTGTGACCTTGTTGGAGTAGGCGTGTTACTGTGGGTGTGGGCTTTAATACCTCAGTCCTAGCTGCCTGGAAGTGAGTATTCTGTTAGCAGCCTTCAGATGAAGATGTAGAACTCTCAGCTCCTCCTGCACCATGCCTGCATGGATGCTGCCACGCTGTTCCGCCCTGATGATACTAGACTGAACCTCTGACCTCTGAACCTGTAAGCCAGCCCCAACTGAACGCTGTCCTTATAAGAGTTGCTTTGGTCACGGCCACTCTTCACGTAGTCTCTTCACAGCAATAAAACCCTAAGACACCCAGTATTATTCAGTCCCTTAGGCAAATATGTAAGTGAGGATTAAAACATCCCCAAAACTTTGCGTGAATGCTTGGAAACAATGATGGGAGAAAGCTTTTAATCCTTGTTCTTTAACAGAGACAGAATACTGTATTATATAGATATACTTCAGTTATCATTAAAACCAACCTCCCGCCCCCCGAATCTCCACCTCTCTGTCTGCCTCTCTCCACTATAATCCAAGGGTCTCCTTAAAATGGCTTTTTTGAGACAGGGTTTCTCTGTGCAGCCCTGGCTGTCCCAGAATCCTCCTTGGTATAATGATGCAAACCTATAACTCCAGTACTCAGGAGGCCAATGTGGGGCCAGCCTGGGATGTGTAGTGAATTCTGAGCTGTCTGGGACCACAATGAGATTGCATGAAAACAAAACAAAACCAGACAAACAAACAAACAAAACCACTAAGAGAAAACACCTATGTGAAAGCAAACCAAGCCCAAAATGAGGGGTGGTAGAACTTAAGTTTCAAGTCCTGATCCGAGCTACATTATGGCCCTGCTAATAAAACAGAAAGCCACTGAATAGCGCTGGTGTTGGAACCCCTCCTGGTCTGTCCTCAGGATCCTAAAAATGTGCTGAGTTGTGCTTAGCTAATCAGTAACAACACTCCATTCATCCCAAAGCCGAGGACTACAAAAACCCAGCACATTAGCATTCTCTCAAGAGAAGCTAGAATTTCAAAAAGTGTACTCATCACAAACTTCATACAGTGAAGACTTTAATTCCAAATGGTTCCCACATGCGCATTCAGAGGTCAGAAATGCCTTGTTCAATCCCTCTCTACCTTATATATTATATCGATTTGACTAGTCTATCTAGTCAGCCTGCCCTGGGGAGTTTTTGCCTCTGCCACATACTGTTTATGTAGTTGCTTAGTAGGGATCAGACTCAGGTCTCCATGGAGAACAGATCTAGACAGGATGAGGGACTAATTCTACAAGAGGCTCTAACAGTGTTGACTGATGGTTCCGTTTAACCTGAGAGGAGCTTACACATTAGCTCAGTAGTTATCTGAAGACACATTTTCGTTACCAGGCTTTGGGACAAAGTGTCTCTTTTGCAACGGATGCCTTTTGTTCTGAAGCAAAGATGTTACAACTATCAGCAATAGTTGAAAGGGCAGAATTAGGGTCGAGGAAAAAATTATTATTATTATTATTATTATTGTTATTATTATTATTTTGGTTTTTCAAGATACAGTTTTACTGTGTAACAGGCCTCGCTGTCCTAGAACTCACTCTGTAGACCAGGCTAGCCTTAACTCACAGATATCTACCTGCTTCCAGAGTGCTGGGATTAGAGGCATGCACCACTGCTTCCTGGCACTTATTTTAAATTACATAACAATATTTCACTCTGCTTCACATGTCTATCAGAAGTGTTTTCTTAAAAGGGATTTGTTGGACTGGTGACTCCCTTCCTTACGTAAGGTTAAGAACCAGTGTTACTGTTTGTGTCCATTTAGAAGATAAAGAAGCAAACTAGGAGACAAAGTCTCTCTGCAAAGTCACACCATTAAAAAGAAGCCAAGTAAATTTAAATCCAAAGTCCACTTCTCTCCTGACACAGTCCAACACTTAATGTCAACTTTTGAATTTTTTTCCCCAGAAAGTCACCCCCAGACAGGGAATCGTAGCTTCATTTTTTTTAGCTTTCTTTTAATCCTTCTAAGATGGGGAAATCAAAGAGATTATTCAGACTGGGCCCTGGGGTCTATTACACTTTCAAATTGTATTACACTTCTTAGTGGCAAATTATTCAGCTTAGGATATATCAGCTCTCACATCTGAAAAACGGAGTCGGAGCTGGGTGGCGGTGGTGGCCACACAGCATGGTCTTTAACTGAGCTACATCCAGCCTCAGCCAGAAAGACATTGAAATGGTCACATTATTTATGTGCACACACCTATGTGCACCACCTGTGTACGTAGCCTTGGAGGCCAGAAGAGTCTCTGGATCCTCTGAAGCTGCAGTTGCAGATGGTAGTGGACGGACTGATGTGGGTGCTGGGAACCAAACTCGGTTCCCTGGAAGAGCAGAAAGTCATCTCTCCAGCCCCAGTCAGAAACATTTTAACAAAGAGAGTAGGACCAAGGTTTTGAGTCAACTGCAATGTATGCATAGAATTTTGGAACTGACTAATACTTTTTATTTGAGTTTTTTAAGGTTTATTTATTTATTATATATTAATACATTGCAGCTGTCTTCAGACACACCAGAAGAGGGTATCAAATTTCATTACTGATGGTTGTGAGCCACCATGTGGTGGCTGGGATTTGAACTCAAGGACCTCTGGAAGAGCAGTCAGTGCTCTTAACCACTGAGCCATCTCTTCTGCCTCTAGTTTTTTTTTTTTTTTTTTTAATAGTTACTTTCTATTGTACTGTTTTCTATTTAGAGTATTTTGATAAAGTTTATTTTAAAATTAACTTAAGTGAAAGTAGGTCATTTCAAAGAAAATGTTATAAAACACCAGGTACACAGTTTGGGAGAAAATAGTTCAGTTGGAAAAACTCTCTCTCCCAAACCCCTACGTTCAGTATTCTTTCACCTCTGAACCTCTGAGCCTTCACTTAAGCTGTCTCCTCAGGTAGGAATGTTAGTCCGTAACTAATTAACTTTGATGCGTTTAACCCGACTCCCTTTTACAGGAGCTTCTCCAAAACTTTCTCTGCTCCAAGTCGAAGTCAGCTTTCCTCCCTTTCATTCGGTCTCTCACTCCACGAAATTCCCTTTCCAATCTCATTACCATAATGATTGCTTTACCACACAGGACTGTTATTTCTCTTGATATGAAGGGAGCTAGGGTTGGAGTTCAAGCCAAGATGGCACTTGTTGACTGTATTTCCTAGAGAAGGTTGACCTTGAGCTTGTCCTTTTGAAAAATGGAGAGACAACTGAAAAGTGGTTGTCATAGTACCTGTCACGTTACATCTGCTAAACTAATGCTTCTTTTTCTTATATAGGTGAAGACCTATATATAACCATGGCGGATTACTTACACATTTTTTTTTGTATCAGTTAAATACTGGGCATGCACACATATCTTCTACAGTACTGATGTTGAGGCTGTATAAAATCTTCAGTTTTGATTGACAGCAAAGAGACACTATGTCCGAAACTATTTTTTCAAAGGCTCTAGATACATTTTAGTGAAGGCTTAGGAACTAGAGAGGAGAAAGTCAGATAAGACACTATCCACCGATTTTTAAAGCTGAGGCATTTTGAAGAATAAGGGTTTAAACTAGGTGTTGTTGGTCCTCATGATCAAGAAGGAGAACAGCAGGCTCTAGGTTAGTCTGAGCTACAAAGCGAGACCCTGTCCTTCCACAGAAGGAAGTGAAAAGAAAGTACCATTTCTATTTAAAAGAACTTCTGGTAAGTGGAGATAAACGCCAAAGGGCAGGGTTTTGTCCAGTACATATATGGTCAGCTCTAATATATAGGGTAATCTCAGATCACCTTTGGTGTTACTAGCATTTGGTAGTAGTGGTAAATAGAGATGGATAAACCATTCATAAAAGTTATAGCATTCCTACGTGTTGTAGAAACCAGGGACTTGGATAGACATACAGGTATTTGCTGAGTATCGTTGCCCAAATGAAACAAGCAAATCTTGTAAATTAAAAAAGGGTTAGATCGAATTTCATGAGAGGGAAAGCCTGACACAGAGGACCAAACATCGTATTATACTTTTTATATTAAACGTCTTTAACGGATAAACCCGATGGCGATGGAGAGTAAATAAATGGTTGGTTGTAAGGAGCTGGGGGAAGAGGCTATGGTAATGGCGTAAACCTTATTCAGGGTAAATGTTTGAGAGTAGAAAGCGACGATGGCTACACACGTTTTGGGCACAGTAAACGCCACTGAACTGAACTCACTAACGCAATGAGAATTCTATGGGTTGTTTAAAAACCAGAAGCCACCAAGACGAAAGAAAGGCCAACCACACTTTTAACCAGAGAATTCGTGTGGCAAGCTCGCCTTCGGGGCCGGGAAGCTCCAGATGGGGGCAGATCCCAGGAGTGCAAGCTTCTGGTCACACCAGGGCTCCCCCATTCCCTGAGAGATTTGGACGCACTGTCCTGTTTCTGAACTCAGTTTCTTCGCGCGTGGTTCTGAGACGCTCTTCTGCTCGGACTCCAAACTCGCAGCCCCGCACCCACCTGGTCCTTCACTGCTACTGTAAGAAACTTTACCTGTAGGCACCAATGGCGGCCGGGGCTTTTGTGGTGCTGATCACCTTTCTGATTATGGACGACATGCTAATCCTTCCTTCCTGAAGACCCTCCAGAAGAAGAAACGATGGTAACTACATCCACTCTTTTCCCAAACTGACTAGACAGCCCGAGGTAAAAGGGTTTTGGTTCAGGGACCGCCCCTGGTGAACTCGCAGGGCCCGATGGGAATTGTAGTTCATACGCGACTCTGGGACACGTGGAGGAAGAAGCCGTGCTGCGCATGCGTCCTCAACTCTCTCGCTCATCTGCTGTGGTGGGAGCTTCTAGGGGGTCTCAGAACCTTGTCATTCTGACCGGCGAAGCCCTCGGAGCATTTGGCAGGTTGGTAGTGAGGCGCTAGTGCCTAGCGGGGCCGCCAGCTCGCGGGGGTCGCGGGTGGGGGCTTGCCCGCAGTGGCGGTGTCGCGTTGCGGCATCGTGCGCTTGGGGAGGTCCATGCTACCCCGACCGGCCCTCTTGCAGTCCAGAGCCCCCTGGCTCCTGCGCTTGTTTTTTTGCTTGTCGTGCCCTGCCTGGCGGAATCCCCTCTGGGACGCTCGTGTATTCCTTTCCGGGTGCATTAAAGGGCCAGGGTGGGTCATTCGGGGGAACCAAGCAGAGGTGTGGCGTTGTCTGCCTTTCGCCACCCCCTCCTTCCTTCCTATGCTCGATCTACTCAAGATTTGAGCAGAGCCCTAGTGACTGGGGTCTGCTTTCTGGAGGAGAGTCATCTTCCTCTCTGCTTTCTGGAGGAGAGTCATCTTCTAGCTCACGACTTCAGCTTTCCCACTCACGACCCTGGGTATATTAAGAAGATGTACCAACCAGTAACCGATAGCAGACCATAAAGACGTGTATTTTAAAGCGATTCTTTAGTATATGTGGTGTGATTTTTGCCTTTTGAGATGGATAAAAATCAATTTGCACCCTCTTAAGATAGATGTGTGTGTTTATTCTTTTATAAAGATGAGTTTTGGCTGAGTATTTGATACTGCAGGACATAAAGCATCTAAAGTGTTTTTAAAAAATGTTATTTATTATATATATATAAGTACACCGTAGCTGTCTCCAGACACACCAGAAGACGGCATCAGATCCCATTACAGATGGTTGTGAGCCACCATGTGGTTGCTGGGATTTGAACTCAGGACCTCTGGAAGAGCAGCCAGTGCTCTAACCACTGGGCTATGTCTCCAGCCCTTAAGCAGTTTTTGAAATCAAACAGTGCAACCCAGCACGCTCTGAAGATGTGTTAATTTGGCACATGAGGAAAACAATTTTAAGGGAGATTTAGGCTTGTTTTTCTAACATTGTTTCTCAAGAGCATAAACCTGTATGTCCAGTAAAAACACCGGGTTCATAACTTTGCCTGGAATCTTGGCTGAGACGTTTCAGGCGGTATTTGTTGGTGTTGTATGTGTGGCGTGTAAGCGTGGGCTGTCACCGCTGAACTGAGGCTGTAGTGAAGTCAAGGTACAGCACAGCTGAACACTGCCAGGTTCACTACACATTTGGCTTTTTGAATTGTTCTTGCTAGATTCTTCATCACCCCACGTTCAGCTCCATGACCTATATGGGGCTGTGACCCACAGTTGGAAGGAGTTCTGAGGCTACATACAGTTTTCATGCTTCGTCAGAAGGAATGTAGTGGGCTAAATGTTTCTTACCTGTTAACGTGTGCTTTATAGTCATGCACCATTTATATGTGCATGTGAACTTGTGTTTTATCCCGTAGTAGTCCTTCTAAGTGCGGTGTGACAGTGACGATGGTCACACCCGCTGTCAGTGTGCACTGTAGGAAACATCCTCTTTATTCCTTGTATTCAAGAATGATGAGATTCTGTTTCTTGGTTTAGGGCTTCGTCCTGGAATAATGTGGACTCCACAGCCTATTGGTTCATCTTCTTTCACCCATGTTCCTATTCTAGTCCTTCCGAGTTCTGGTTCCTGTGTTTACGTGGTGGATTCCGAAACAGAAATTACAGCTGACGTTTTCTTACTGGCTTTCTCTGAGGTTGCACAGTTATCCCCGGGCCCCAGTCGTTTTGAGTTTTAGGAATAGTGAATGGAGCTAGCAAGCCTGGACTGAATCTCTGAATGTTCATCAGCTTGGAACGTTACATCGCCAGTGGCTTGGTTACCTGTTCTCTGAGGTATAACAAGAATAACACGCTTGGCCTTGCTGGTGTCTCCATGAAGTTCGAGTGTTGGTAGAAGTAAATTCTGATATGAAAGAATTGAAATGCAGGCTTGGTAACTGCTGCTCTGAGCTTTTCTGTATTTCAGTATCTCCACGGGGCACATTTTAGCCTTCGCACCATCAGCAAAAGAATTAATGGCTGTTGAATGGGGTGAAGGCTTCCAGGGCCTGTCTCAGGCTTTATGAATTATGCCAAATGCCAATGTTGGTTCCTTCGTTGAATATTCGGTGAATATCCATTAGGTTAAAAATCTCCATTTCAGACTGTTATCTAGTGTAGTTGTGGGAAAATACATACAGACATGCGTATTGTTTTATTAAAATAACCTCGGGTCTTTATGTCACATAGTATGGGTATTGTTAAAAGTTACATCTCTAGTCAGCCATGTTACAAGTGTTTCAAGTTGACTAAGAAAGGAGGGTGTTGGTCCAGGTGTGGGAACTCCTAAATAAACCACCAGGTTCTCCCTTCTTTTATGTGCTTCACCCAAGTGAAGTCTGTGTGAAAAATACCAGTAATTTATCTTCAGTTTGGGCTCAGATATTTTAATTATAATTTATCACGGTCTTACTTGAGCTAAGAGCCAAGATAAAGTGTTATAAGTAATTTAATTTTAATGATCTTACCTCATTTTATGCATCATTAGTTTTTGCATGGAGTTTAGCTATTTGGCAGTGCAAAATATGCCAGGTGGGGCAGTTCTATGAAGAAACTCTGTTCCGTTGTCTTTTTAAGACAAAAGCTGAAGCCCAGGATAGTCTGGGACTTCCTGTGTAGTCCAGGTTGGTCTCAACCTCGAAGATTTCCTTCTGCCCAGTCTCCACTGCTACCCTGGGTGCTGGGTTTATAAGCCTGCAGCCACACTTACTGCTGAGATGCGTTTTGGGTATAGGTACCATTCATGACTTTATTGAACGCTCTCTGTTCTGGAATCCCTGCTATAGATTAATGGTAACATTTTGGCATCATCAAACTTGGAGTTATATAAATATTTATTAAAGATATTAATCTTTTTTTTTTTACCTTTCTTATTTATTTGTGTTGGGGGTTAGGAACATACCTCGGTGGGCATGTAGTTGTCAGAGGACAGCTTTTGGGAGTAGGCTCTCTCCCTGCATTTTGTAGGTCCAGGTTTAGTGGCAGCTGCCTTTAACTTGTATTCTTTGTTGTGTTTGGAACTAGGGTCTCAGGTAGTTCTGGCTGATCTCATGTTGTGTAGCTGAAGGATGACCTTTGAACTGTCTCTGCTTTCCACACCTGGCAATTCATTTAGTGAAGAGAGTTCTCTTTCTCTGTTAAGTGTATCGTTTTCTTTCCAGACATGTCTAATGCAAAGGAAAGAAAACACGCTAAGAAAATGAGAAACCAGCCCAGCAATGTGACTCTGTCCTCCGGCTTTGGTGCTGAGAGAGATGCGAAGCAGCCTTTTGGAGCGGGGAGGCCTTCCCAGTCTCAGAAACAAGGTAAGGTGCACACCGCAGCTTTTACCAGATTCGCCTTCATCTCGGACACGAACAAGTTCATGTAAAGGAAGATCCAGAAAACTCTCGTCAGCACTGGTGCTTGCAAATCTCCCTTCTCGTTAAACTTCACTTATAACCCCACATGAGCACTTACAGAGCTGTACCACGTCCCTGGACACAGAGAGCAGGGAGAAACTGCAGTGTGTCCCAGCAGCTTCCTTCCTCAGAGGCTGTGGACGGAACAGCTCTGCGTGGAGTTTGAATCTCAGCTGCGGCCTCACCCTCCGCGGTCACAGAACACTTTGGAATTTCGTTCTCTCTTCTGAAAAATAAAGGAAATAGAACCCACCTTGATGAGTTGTTTCTAGACTTTAAAATACAGGCTGGTAAGGAGCTCAGAATCTGGTGCCCAGTGGGTTCGGGCCACAGCAAGGGGCTTACATTAGCAGTTCATGTTGCATTGGAAATCTCCAAGGAGAAAATTGCCTTGTACCTGTTAATTATCTTGCACTGATGCGATTGCTGTTGTATGTGTTAACGTGTCACACTGATGTGATTCCTGTTGTATGTGTTAACATGTCACACCGATGTGATTGCTGTTGTAAGTGTTAACATGTCACACTGATGTGATTGCTGTTGTATGTGTTAACATGTCACACTGATGTGATTGCTGTTGTATGTGTTAACGTGTCAAAACGATGTGATTGCTGTTGTATGTGTTAACATGCCACACTAATGTGATTCCTGTTGTATGTGTTAACATGTTTAACGTGTCACACTGATGTGATTCTTGTTGTATGTGTTAACGTGTCACACCAACGTGATTGCTGTTGTATGTGTTAGCATGTCACACCGGTGTGATTCCTGTTGCATGTGTTAACGTGTCACACTGATGTGATTGCTGTTGCATGTGTTAACGTGTCACACCGATGTGATTCCTGTTGCATGTGTTAACGTGTCACACTGATGTGATTGCTGTTGCATGTGTTAACGTGTCACACCGATGTGATTCCTGTTGTATGTGTTAACATGTCACACTGATTTGATTACCTGTTGAACTGCTTACTTACTTTTTGACCTTCCTTTTTTCCCCCCCTTGGGAAAGTCCTCTTTCCACACAAGATTCCTCTTTAAAAAAGATAGTAGGGCCTATGAGATGGTCCAGAGGGTGAAAGCCCTTTCTTGATGAGCCTGGAGACCTGAGTTTAGTTCTCAGAACCTGTGCTCGTGTGTGTGTGTGTGTGTGTGTGTGTGTGTACATGTGTGTATGTACGTACAAGTTAATTCTGAGCTGTGGTCCTGTCTCTGGTATGGGTGATGTATTTCTTTTTGTTTTCCTTTTGAAAATGTACTAGAGCTTCATTCCGGAACCTCGCGGCAGTGGCAAATCAAGGTGAACCCCCACTTACTTCCTGAGTCTGATGCGAATGAACAGTCTTCCTCCAAAGCCACGTTTAAGAAAAAGGGAGGCTGGAAAGCAGGCCCTGAGGGCGCTTCTCAGGAGATCCCCAAATACATAACTGGTAGGTGTTTGTCAGGACACACTACTCTTTGCTACCCTGCCCCTGTCCTAACCACCTGTTCCGCTCTCGGATTTGATTGTTTATCTAGCACCCTGCCAAGAGAGAGAAGGTTGACACTGATTCTGTTTTTTAATGAAGAAAATCAATAATAATAATTATAAGTTCTGAAAAAAAAAAAACAAAAACAGAAACAAAATAGCAAAAGAAAGTCCCCTTGAAGCCAGAACTCTGTTTTTTCTAATACGTGAATGTTGTCCTTAAGAGTGGTTATGACAGGGGCCGGCTCGGTGGCTAGGTGGTCATAGCACTTGATGTGCAAATGTGAGAGCCCAAGTTTGTGTCTCTTGTGCACACATGCAGGTGGGCGTGGCTGCACATGCTAATAACCCCAGGGCTGTGGGGGGCAAAGACAGGTTGATCCTGGGTGCTTTCTGCTCAGCCAGTTCTGCCAAGCCAGCGAGCTTCTGGTCCAGTGAAGAGACCCACCTCGAAGGAACCAATCAGAATGACAGAGGAAGATATCTTCCTCTGCCTCTGCTTGTATGAACCTGGGCACAAGTAGCCACATGCTCACATGTAAACATACAGCACACACGCACAGCTAGTAAGTATAGGAAACAACGGTTGTGATTATGTTGTGAGAACTCCTCAAGTTGGCCAGCCTTTTTCCCTTGATGAGAATGTTTAGGAAGCTTGAGATATTTTCCTAATCAGAAGATGGGATTCTTTTAGAAAACGTGGAAAAATGTTAACACTGAAGCGTCTCCTTGAGGGAACAGAACACAGAAATGACCGCGGTGGGTGCTTACCTCACAGGGGGCATAGCGCCTGACTGTAAGGTAACACCCGGCAGGGAGACGGCCGACTCAAGACTTGTTATTACCGACTTTGCCCTTTGCCTTTTCCTTCACCAGCTTCTACCTTTGCTCAAGCACGGGCCGCGGAAATTAGTGCCATGTTAAAAGCTGTGACCCAGAAGTCATCTAACTCACTGGTTTTCCAGACTCTTCCACGGCACATGCGGCGAAGAGCCATGAGCCACAACGTCAAACGCCTCCCTAGACGGTTGCAGGAGGTGGCCAGAAAAGAGGTGGGTACTTCGCTCGTGAAACTGTTCACGTCAGTAGGTCCTAGAAGGATTAACAAGTATCAGTCCAGAAGCTTAGGGAGGCAGCACACTTCCTGTACTTTTCTCTTTCTCCCCTTGAATTCTTTGATTGTTATGTAGCCCTATCCACTTCTCTAGCTGCTTTAGATATTATAGCTGCTTTTAGTAGACCTTTTATCTTGTGCTCAGGAGGCAGAGGCAGGGGGATCTCTGAATTTGAAACCGTCTGGTCTATAGAATGATTTTTCAGGCCAACCAGGATGGTATGTTTAGACCCTATCCTATCTGCAATACAAGAATTTAAGATACAGTATTTGGAACTTTTCTGTTCCTGTTCTCTCTCTCTCTTCTTCTTCTTCTTCTTCTTCTTCTTCCTCTTCCTCTTCCTCTTCCTCTTCCTCCTCCTCCTCCTCCTCCTCCTCTTCCTCCTCTTCCTCCTCTTCCCCCTCTTCCTCTTCCTCTTCCCCTTCCCCTTCCCCTTCTTCTTCTCTTCCTTCTCCTTCTTCTCCTTCTCCTTCTTCTCCTTCTTTCTTCTTTCTTTTTTCTTCTTCTTCTTTTTAAATTTGAACAGGGTTTGACCTGTGCCCAAGGATGACTGTGAACTCCCTGCCTTGGGTTACAGGCAAGGACCGCCACACCCAGTGAAACATCCTCTTTGTTTTTTTGTTTTGTTTTGTTTTGAGACAGGGTTTTTCTAGCCTTGGCTGTCCTGGGACTCACTATAGACCAGGCTGGCCTCTGCCTCCTGAGTACTGGGATCAAAGGTGTGCGTTGCAGCTGCAACCTCCCCTCCCCCGCAAATTTTTTACTTTCTAGATTTGTGAGTGTGAGGTCTGTTTTCTGGCAAAATTTAGCGTTTGTCTGTAGTCTAATGAAATGAATGAATTGGTCTTTCTATTTCTGTATTTCTAATCTTAGGTGAAGATTAAAACAGGAAGTTAGTGTTTTATTTTTTGTTATCTTGCTGATAGCCACATGGAGCTTATGCTGCAGTGTGTGCCTGGTGCCACGGGGTCATTAAAGGGCACCAGACGCTGTGGATGGTTTTAAGCCACCACATGTGGTTGCTGGGAACTGAACCTGGGTCTTTGCAAGAGTAAGGTGCTGTAAACCACTGAGCCATCACTCCAGCCTAGTGTGTTGTATCTCCATAAAGGCCTGCTTGTCCTGTTAGCAAGTGTCAGGGCTTTGCCTCTTTTCTGGGCTCACCTGCCTCTGAAATCTTAACACTTTCCAATGTCTCCCTCTTCATTCACTGTGAAGAAGACTCTACACTAACCAGCTAAACAGAGTGGCCTGTCAGGTCTCCGCCCCATCTGTTCATACTTAGTCATTTGGATCTTAATGCTCAGCCTTGCTCTGAGATGCTTACAGAGCGAGTTCAGCCTTTCTTCTTTAAACTGTAGGCTGAGAAAGTTGCTCATCAGAAGAAAGAACTTTCAAAGAATAAATGCCACAAAGCCCGAAGGTGTCACATAAACCGGACCCTGGAATTTAACCGCAGACAACAGAAGAATATATGGTTAGAGACTCACATTTGGCACGCCAAACGGTTTCATATGGTGAAGAGGTGGGGTTACTGCCTCGGGGACAGGCCCACGGCCAAGAGCCACCGGGCCTGCTATCGCGCAATGACAGACTTCTGCCTCCTGCAGGTAAACCGTGCTACTGGACTTAGAACGTTCTCTGTGCCGACTCTTGTTCACGATGTGATAAAGTCTTTTCAGTAACCTTACACATCCTACAGGTGAAGACAAGGACCCCTCTGGACTCTGGAGATAAAGAAGCTTAGTGAGAGAGACACGCATCTGTCAAATTATTAGTCAGATAGATGGGTGTGGGGGACAGGAATCCATGAGGGACCGGAGCCTCACGTGCCCATTGTCCTTACAACAAGAGCTTGGGGAAGTAAGTTCCTGTCTTATAGATGTGGAAACTAAGTTACTCCTGACCGTACAACCACTGAGCTTGGGGCTCAGGCCATCTGACTTTAGGCCAGTTTTCTTTGTAGCGACCCAGTTGTATAAATTTGGGTGAGCTCCATCTGGTCACTGGTAACTGTGAGGGAGTCACTGTTGGCAGGAAGGTTTCTGTCAACCACGATGGCATGGTTGACAGGGACTTGTTCACGTCACCGCTGTGACTTTCAGCTCTTGACTGATTCGCAGACTGGACTTGCTCAGGGTGCCGGGAGAGGGCTGCTTTGGGAACCGGTCCTGGCCGGAGTGCACAAATCAGTGTTTTTCGGTGCCTTGGTGCCCTTTCCTGGGACATAAAGAACAGTAGGACCGACGGCTAACTTCAGGGTCTCCATCTGTTTTTTCCTCGGCCTTCTCTGTTCCTCATGTGCGTTGCTTATTCGGAGACGGGCAGATTCATTCTTCATGTCCCCGCTCAGCGCTGCCGAAGTGGGCAGCTTTAGCGTGGTTTCTGGAATTCTCTTACCGTGGCTTCCTTCTGCCCTCTGTAGTGGGGGAGTGAGTGGTCCTGTATTTAGAAGCAGTCGTTTTTGATAGACAGTTCTAAACTTGCTTGTGAGGGTAGAGTAAAGCGCGTTATGGTTGCCAAAGTGTAGGCCACTGCGTATGATACGTTAAATGAAGACGCCTTTTGATTTTTGACTCAGATTGGCCTAAGAGTATCTGCTAACGAAATAGCAGTAGGCAGGCTTTAGACTTGGAGTTGTTGAAAAGCTGGCTTCAGGTAACCGATTTTGTTCTGAGAACAGGTTTTCTGGTTGCCAGAGGTGTTGGATCAGATCCTCTCTGGACCTGGAGTGACGGGCAGTTGGGAACTACCCAACGTGGGTGCTGGGAATTGGACTTGGGTTCTTTGCAAGAATAGTTTGTGCTCTTAACCTCCGAGCCCTCCCTCCTGTGTTCCTCAACAGGGTTTTCTGACACAGCACTGGCTTCTTAGCATTTTTATCCCATAACAGAGCATAGAATATTTAATTATGTTTCTCCTTTGTTCAGGATTTATCATATTACTGTTGTTTGGAGTTGAAGGGCAAAGAGGAAGAAATACTGAAGGCACTTTCTCAAATGTGCAGCGTAGACACAGGTAATTGCTTGTAGAGCCGGAACCTTGTGTGTCTGCTCTTTTGTAAATGAATGTCCACTGTAAACACCACTAAGCACTTCACAGTTTTAATATGGCAGTGTGAGATTTTCTTATTCCCAGCGAGTATGTGGAGTTGGCGCTTAGATGTGTAGAATGAGCCGTGGAGTAAACTTAGGCGGAAACTAAGTAGCTGTGTGTGAGTGCGCGGTTACACGGTTTCATTTGTGTGTGCCAGGCCTGACCTTTGCTGCAGTTCACTGCTTGTTGGGGAAGCGGCAGGGCAGCCTCGTGCTTTACCGGGCAAATAAGTATCCCAGAGAAATGCTTGGGCCGGTTACCTTCATCTGGAAGCCTAGGAAGACGCCAGGGGACGCTTCCGAGGATAGGCAGCTGTGGCTCTGGCTTCACCCAAGTCTTAAACTGGTATGTCTTTTTGTTGTGTTCCATCTCTTTAATTACACAGGGTGTGGAGGGACTTAGTCACACACGTGTGGGATCCGCCCTTTCCTTCCACCATGACCACATGCTTACTCTTACAATGTTACCATTGAAAGACAGTATTTTAGAAATTTCAGTGGTATAAAAGTTTGGCTGACAGTTCCATGTGATACTTTTTTAAAAAAAATGAATCAATTAAAATGTTAGTTTCCTTCCTTCCTTCCTTCCTTCCTTCCTTCCTTCCTTCCTTCCTTCCTCCTTTCCTTTCTTCCTTCCTTCCTTTCTTTTTTTAAAATAGAGCCTGTGTAGCCCTGATTCTCCTATATTTGCTGTATAGACCAAACTGGCCTCAAACTCCAGGGGATCTGCCTGTTTCTGTCTCCCCCCAAAAAACCCACAAGTCATCATGCCTGACTGATTTTTTTTTAAATTTAATTTTTTAATCTAAAACTGTCGAGCAAAAAATGGATAGACTTAGTCTGACCATAATGATTTGAGGAATATATACACGCATCATGTAATGTTTAGCACAGCGAACATACTCATCTCTGTCCATGTAACTTGTAACATTGTTAGTTACAAGTGTGTAAAAACTTGTAACTTAAAAAAAGCCGTTTTTAAGGATTTATTGTTTTCTATTTTATGAGCATGTCCACTTCCCACGGTGGCCGGAAGAGGTGGTTTTAGCCACTAAGACATGTATCTCTTGAGCCCTCTGTGTTTAAGTTTTGAAGATTAAAGTAAATGCTTAATGTACTCCCTTAGGCTGTCCTAGAAGAAATAAAAGCAACGTGCCGGTGTTCAGAACCCGTCAAGTCAGGTGTCTGCGAGCCTGACCAACTCCTGACACCAGCCCAGGAGGACGCTGAAACAGCTGATGACCAAATCGGCAAGAAAAGAAAAAGGAGAGATGATGGGGAAAGGGCCAGACAAGCTAAGAAGACCATTGGTGACGGCACCAGGGATCCCTGCCAGCCACGATCATGGCTGTCTCCCACTACAGGGATTGTAGTCAGGTAGGAGGGGTTCGGTGTGAGGGTGTGAGACTGTCCTGAGAACACAAGGAACCCCCCCCCCCCCCCCGCCATGCCTCTTGCTTTTTTCAATAGCGGGTTTTCCTGGCTGTCTTTAGAACAGTGTGTAGACCAGGCTGGCCTCAAACTCAGATTGCCTGCCTCTGCCTCCCAAGTGCCAGAATTAAAGGTGCGTGCCACCCTGCTTGGCTGTGCCCTGTGCTCTGTGCCACTACGACTTGTCCCATTTTTTGCCAGTGGTTACAGACATCATGTATGATGGGTTGCAGACAGACATCATGTATGATGGGTTGCAGACAGACATCATGTATGATGGGTTGCAGGCATATATGATGGGTTACAGACATCATGTATGATGGGTTACAGGCATGTATGATGGGTTACAGACATCATGTATGATAGGTTACAGACATCATGTATGATGGGTTACAGGCATGTATGATGGGTTACAGACATCATGTATGATGGGTTACAGGCATGTATGATGGGTTACAGACATCATGTATGATGGGTTACAGACATCATGTATGATGGGTTACAGACATCATGTATGATGGGTTACAGACAGACATCATGTATGATGGGTTACAGACAGACATCATGTATGATGGGTTGCAGACAGACATCATGTATGATGGGTTGCAGACAGACATCATGTATGATGGGTTGCAGGCATATATGATGGGTTACAGACATCATGTATGATGGGTTACAGACAGACATCATGTATGATGGGTTGCAGGCATGTATGATGGGTTACAGACATCATGTATGATAGGTTACAGACATCATGTATGATGGGTTACAGGCATGTATGATGGGTTACAGACATCATGTATGATGGGTTACAGGCATGTATGATAGGTTACAGACATCATGTATGATGGGTTACAGGCATGTATGATGGGTTACAGACATCATGTATGATGGGTTACAGGCATGTATGATGGGTTACAGACATCATGTATGATGGGTTACAGGCATGTATGATGGGTTACAGGCATGTATGATGGGTTGCAGGCATATATGATGGGTTACAGACATCATGTATGATGGGTTGCAGACAGACATCATGTATGATGGGTTGCAGACAGACATCATGTATGATGGGTTACAGACATCATGTATGATGGGTTACAGGCATGTATGATGGGTTACAGACATCATGTATGATGGGTTACAGGCATGTATGATGGGTTACAGACATCATGTATGATGGGTTACAGGCATGTATGATGGGTTACAGGCATGTATGATGGGTTACAGACATCATGTATGATGGGTTACAGGCATGTATGATGGGTTACAGACATCATGTATGATAGGTATTTCCGACTTCTCCCAGTGACTTGACAATGGAGATGAACAGGTTCCGGCTGATCGGCCCCCTTTCACACTGTATCCTGACCTCAGCGTTGGAGGCTGCTACAGTACACACGGTGAGCAGACACAGCAGCAGATTTGTGAGGCCTCACGTGCAGTCTGGTATCCGGTTGGGCTGCCTTGTAATTAATGCCTTTTATTTCCCAGCTTGGTTTTTCTAATGAATATAGTTTTTAATCTTTGACTTCTACAAGATCGAATTGCAGTGGGTGTGACAGTCAATATTTAGTTTGTATCTTCTGCTTGCTTTCGTGATTTGTAGAAAGGGATCCCTGCTCCATATATGGGCAATGGGATGTCTCTGAAATCTCTGACATTTTATGTCAGTCCCTCCCCCCCCCCTTCAGTTTTTGTTTTTTTTTCTTTTGGCTTGGCTTATCTGACTGGTTTTCTGGAAAGTTACGAGCAGAAAGTCTCCCGGCACTTGTGATCAAAAGCAGGGCTGGCATCCTTTGTGTTCTTGAGATTGCTGCACACCAGTCATGTGACAGTACGTGACGAAGCGGCTGAGGAACCAATTTGTACCTTCATTCAATTTTAACTCAGGGTTACATTCGGGTGGCTCTTTGAGGCCTGTGTCATCTGCACATGCCCTCCTCCCCTCACCTTTGACCTTTGGCCACGTTGGCCTTCAGGTTCTGGAATGTATTACTTCCCATTCCCATCACGGCTCATACGTGTTTCCACCCGTTGAGTGCTGTGCTACTCTTGGTTGGGCTGAACGTCCCTCATTCCTCCAGTGCTGGCCTGGCTCCTGCACTCTGTTCCCTCCGGAACCTTCCCTGCGCTCTGGTTAACTCGCTGCCTGTTGTTTCTGCGGCACCTGCACCTTTCCTCAGTTCACTAGTACATTCTGCTCTGCATTAACGTCTCATTGACATCCAATGGCAGGTGGCACTGGCCCTGCCCTCTACCTTGTCCCCAGCGCTTAGCATAGTGCCCAGCATACAGAGAAGTTCTTGTGTCTGCTCACAGCTGATGGGGTGAGTTCAGAAGGCCTGATGCTAGGGCCCGGGACTGCAAACCACTTCGCTCTGCTAGGGGAATGGCGGACAAGTTAGATCGTTAGGGTCTCCTTTCAGCATGAATAGTGGCTCTAGGCTATTTGCCACGCTTCCATACTCAAAATGCTTTGGCAACCTTGCTAAGCCCAGCCTTGCCAAGAAAGATGTCAGTGAAGTGTTTAGGCATCCCGTCCGGTGTTGCTGAGAACACTTCAGTGGTTTACTTGAGGTTTTCATTGGTTTGGTGAGAAAGGAACTCTTTGGCATAAACTAGAGAGGATGAAGGTGGCAAGGTGGGAGAGGGAAAGAGGGACGGCGCTTACCTAAGCCGTGTCTTTGAAAAGCATGTGTCGAGTGTTCAGTCTGGTAGCAATTGCTGTCTTAGATACGCCGGCATCTCCACGGCCGCTCCATGTGAAACAGACACGCTCACACACAGACAGGAAGTGATCTGAGCCTTGTTACAGCTGCAGCAGGTCCTAGGCCAGGCTCACCGTTTCTGTGCTGAGGAGTCCTTGTTTTCCAGGGACAAGAGGATGCAGAAGAGACGCCCCATCACTGGTGGACTGACACTTGCAGGAGCCCTGATGGCCTTTCTCTTCACCAGAGACAAGAAGCGGTGTTTCAGTTGTTGGGAGGTACAAGGAGGGAGGGTCTGGGTGCTGGGGAGGAGGGAAGGGAGGAGTGAGAAGTGGTCAGGAGAGTGGTTTGCAGGGGGGCCCCTGAGGAGTAGCCTCGCTGTTTATCCTGCGGTTATTGTGGTGTATCAAGAGAAACAGTAAGAAGCCCAGAGTTAAAGATCAGAGCATTGGGCTCCAGGTGTTGACCTAGTGCCTGACTTGCTGCTCTGAGTGTGCATAGCCGTTTGACAAGTGGGTACCCAGCTGCAAGGTAATAACTTAGTGGTCTTTTAATTTTATTTTTCAAGAAACCATTTTTAAAGTGTTAATTTATTTTCTGAAGGTATTAGTGGGCAAAAGGTGATAAGTATTTTAAAACAGTTAATCCCAAAGAAAAACGTTTCATGGGGAAAAATCTTCAAGATTCCAGAATACAGACAAGGTCGTGTTGATAAAACATTTTTTATCACCTTTATTAATCGTTTTGTGTTTGTGTATGTGGTCATGTGCACGTGTGTACTTATGGAAGTCAGTTCTCTCCGTTACTCTAAGGGATCGAACTCAGGTTGTCAGATTTGGCCGCATCGCAGGCCCTGGGAGTGCCTTTCTGTAAACCTGCGTTCTGTTCTGTTGAAGGCATTTCGTCACCAGCAGAAATCCCCAAAGGCACTGTCCTGGGCTTGACAGTTCGGGACCCGAGAGTCATTTTGCCCCCACAGCGATGCAGAGCTTTGCCTGATCCAGAACGGTACCAAGGTAAGCGCCTGTCTTGCCCCCTGCTGAGCGGCCAAGACACAGGAGGAATTCTGCCTGTCACTTGTGTAGTGGCTGCATCTAGGGCACGTCAGGGACGTTGCGCTGAAGCTCTTTCACATGGGAGATGAAAACCACAGACTCAGCTGCCTAGGTTTGTTCTTCATCTTTTTTTCCTGAGTTCTGTCTTTTAGTATCCAGTAAAGCGTGTCTTTCTTTATTCTCTCAAATGACCGAAGTTTCGGGATTTACCTATGAGGAAGGGATGTGCACCGGCAGCTGGTCTTGTGCTCATTGGAAGCCTCTGTCTGACCGTACAGATGATCCAGGTTCGAATCCTGGCAAGGCCATCCCGGGTGCTGAAGTATCAGACCTGAAGCAGGGACAGAGTAGCGGTTACCTGAGAGCTGTTTGCTGGGAATGTGGGAAGGCGGGTTTGGGCTGGCCGGGACTTTCGGGGTTTGCCGCGGTTGTGATAACGTTGCATTGGGTTTGCTGTCATTTAAACACCACCAGTTAGGGGAGTAGTTTAGCTTGTGAGCTTTGAGAGAAAAGCCTTTTAAGTGTGTGTCATAACAACCTCACAATTTTGTTTTTAACCTCTCTGCATGAAGTTAGCTAGCTTATTAGGGACCAATAAACGGCCCCGTGAGAGTTCCCTATAAAAGGTGGCCGAGAGGATTTGAAGACACGTTAGGTAAGTTAGTTGTTGTGGAGCCCAAGTTGACGTTGTTACCTTCATCTACTATGCGTGTGGCTTAGCGTGACCGGGAACCAGAGTGTCTGCTGAAAATTACATGCAGACGGTACCTTAAGGCTCCG
Source organism: Micromys minutus (assembly GCF_963924665.1). Classification (NCBI taxonomy): domain Eukaryota; kingdom Metazoa; phylum Chordata; class Mammalia; order Rodentia; family Muridae; genus Micromys; species Micromys minutus. The sequence goes on from NC_137968.1 coordinate 1,525,648, forward strand.
GGCCGGCTCTCCACCTCCTGGCTCCCTCTTACACGGTTTCGGTTGCATCCTTTCTAACAGGCTTAATGTGAATCAGTCCGAGGATGTGAAAGTCTGTTGTGAAAAGTATGATTTGGTTTCCCCTGCCAAATTCACACTTGTGTCAGGCGTTGCTATGTCTGCTACAGCCTGTTTTTGTTGTTGCTGTTTTATCTTTTGAGACAGGTTCTTACCGAGTATCCCTGGCCTGGCCTAGAACTCTGTATGTAGAACAGGTTGGCCTTGAACTCTCCCGGGCTCTGTCTCCTGAGTGCTTAGATAACTAAGACCAGTTTTAAGTGCTGTGATTTATTTGGAGATAATGTAGTATTCGATATTTGAGCCACACAAAGAAGTTCACTTTTTGGCTGGGGATGTAGCTCTGTGGTGGAGTGCTTGCCTAGTATGTGAGAGGCCCTGAGTTTAATCCTTAATTGTTTTGAGATGAGGACTTGTTGTTACCTATACCTGGCCTGGAGCTTGTATAAGACGGCAGGCCTTGAGCCTCCTTGGTGTTCCTGCCTCACCATCCTGAGTACGGGATTGCAGGCAAGAGTTGATATGCCTCACAAGGAAGACACTGTTCACTCGAATTAGTTGAATTAGTATTGTATCAGCACTTTTAATATCTCACCTAGGAAGATAAATAGAGATGAAGGATAAAAATAAACTTTGAGTACTGGGTCATTTAAAAAGTCAATCCTTAGAAGAGTCTCAAACAGTAAAGTCAGCTCAGATATACTAGTCCTTAAAGAAGGGTTTGCCTGTTTTGGGTAACAAGCTTCTCATTTTCTTGTATAAACTGGATTTCAGGCAGCTTTTAAAGGAAAAGGTTCCTAGGAACCTGACTGCCGTGTTCTCACGCTTTGAACTGTTTACCTCTTACGTAAGAGTTAATTATTAACGTGTTTTAAAAAGCACTTCTCACTTTCATTAACAGAATGGTTTACCGTGTAAGTAGCATTGAGGTGAGATTTCAAAATACAGATCCAAGGCTGGAGGTGTAGCTCGGTGATAGAGCTCTTACCTAACACCACACGGCCCAAGTTCAAGGCCCTGGGGAAGTGGGAGGAAAACCTCACACCACATTTGTGCTGTACGATTTGTTTAATCTGCTGCCTCAGCAGCCGCTGCTGTGCTGCTGTGCTTTCAGAGACCGGAACCTGTCCTGGCCAGACAAGAGCTGGTTTTAACCTTGGCCGTGGGAGCCGGGAGTGGTGCTCAGAGGCAGGGAATGCACTCTTAGTTCACTCCCTTGCAGCAAACAAACCCAAATAAAAGGAAAAGAAAGAAAGCACTGGGCTACTGCATTGTATGTGTGGGCTGTGTGTCCTTCCCAAACCACCAGAGCCATGAAGTACTGTCTGGTTGCTTCCAAATGGCAGACGGACGGTCCTCTTCTCCTGTTCCAGTGCTCTGAGCACACCTACAGCTCAGGGCAGTAGAGGGCTTCCGGAGCTCAGTTCGGGGTCTTTTTATACAACCGTGTTTCTCCTTCTGGGAAGAAGAAGCTACTTGAGCTTGGAGCTGTCTGCTCTTAACCTCGAGGTGAAGGCTGCTGCTTCCTTCCTGCTGACCCCCTGTGTTTTCACTGTGTGTGTGTGTGTGTGTGTGTGTGTGTGTGTGTGTAGTTCTGCCTGGCAGATGTCACATTCCCTTTAGTCCGTCATCTGGAATGTCTGAAGAATGAGCCACTCTCCTGGGCCTTTGTTCCGAGAATTCTCTCTTCTTTGTAACTCAGTCTGAATAATGCCTCAGTTCTGCCCCTCAGATTTGTGTGAGCTCCGTGGGGCAGCATTCTGGGTCAGGCAGGGCTATTGGGGATGGGGCTGGTCTTTCATGAGCAGTATGACCCTCCCTGGTACTTAGCACTACACCTACGACCATACTGGTTAGTTTCCACAGGTTAAACCTCTTCCACGAGGTTAGACCTTCTACGAGGTTAGACCTCTTCCACAAGGTTAGACCTTCCACAAGGTTAGCCCTCATCTATATGGTTAGATCTCATCCACGAAGTTAGACCTTCTGTGAGGTTAGACCTCTTAGGACATCTACAGATTCCAGTGCTGGTTTGGCATCAGTTACGTTTTCCCCAGCTTTTTTTTCTGTCACACCCGCCCTAGTTATTTCTCTGGCCAGCAGACCCACACAGGTGTGTGCTTTTGAGTGAGTCCGTGTTGGTATCTTGGGACACTCGCCCCCTTCCTCAGTTTTCTTTTTTCTTTTTCTTTTTTGTTTTTCTGACAAAAATCAGATTCGAAAGACTTTATCTCTGTCACTGAGAAACGTTTTTCAAGAAACGTTGGAGTTCGCAAGCACCGCTCACCTTAAGGAATGGAGAATGGGTTTTGCAGGCAGGAGTGAGTAGCTGGGTAAATGTTAGTGTAGACCAGAGATGAAGTGTAACAGTTTGACTCTCCTAACGGAGAGGGGCAGCCCCTTAGTGTTACAGTTATGTGCCTGCACAAAGCGAGCGTCGAAGAAAAGTCTTTAGTATTTATTAGCCTTGGTCTTTTCATGGTCTGGGAAACCAATTTTAAGAATAATTATCTTTTTTTTTTTTTTTGCCAAGGAAAGCCGTGTAGTTCAGTAGCTGCCTGTTTGCTGAATGAACATCTTTCCTGTTCTCAGTCTTCCCTCTTAGGGTTTGATGGGCTCAGAGTGTGGTTTGAGGGCCGTTTCTTTTCCCTCCTAGATAATGAGCAAGTAAAGCAGCTGCTTTTGGAAGGTGTGCCTGTGGAGTGTGCACACAGCTTCATCTGGGACCGGGACATCTGTAGGAGTGTCACGGAGAATAAAGTCTTGGATCAGGTAACTAACGTCAGGTTACGGGTAAGCTCGTGACTGCCAGGGGGCGTCACCCCACACGGTGCTTTTACGTTTCAGAGTCCCCGTGTGCTTACATGTTCTTACTGTGATACATTGATTTTTCTTTTTAAAAGAACGATTTCTAGTAAAAGACCTTTTTCCGAAGTGTAAAAATCTCATGGTTTAAATATGTTTTTCTTTGATCTTATTTTCTTTACAGTGGACTTCACGCTAGCAGTATGTGGAGGGAAGGTTAGACTGGGGTTCTGCTTGGGAGAGAGCCTTAAAAGAAACATATCAAACAGCTGAGTGTCAGGAAAGAAGGAAATACACCAGATAGGACATGGTGGGAGTTGGAATTGTGCAGGAGCTAGTAGCTGAGGCTGCAGTATACCAAACCGTGGAGGAGTGCTCGGCCCCAGGCAGCGGAGACACTAGCTGAGCAGCTCCGAACTCAGCACGTGTGTTCTCCTTCCTTGAGCAGACCGAGGGAAGTCTGAGAGGACGGCGTTCACTCCCTGTGTTGCGTTGGCTCGAGCCGTTCTGTTTTTAACCATTCAGACTTGCTAAGGCATTTCCTCAAGAGCAGAGAGCATTTCCCCCAAGCGCCCAGAAAGTTGTGGCTAATTCTTGTACCGCTTCACTTAACCACGGCAGCATAATCCAAATAGAAGGGGTGGAGTGTACGGATTCTGATACTAGCAGAGCGGGCCTACGTCAGCTCGCTCTGAGTCTTCTGAATCCTCTAGCCAGAGAGCAAGTTGTAAGTTTGCTCCTGGGGAGGCCCCGTGAAGATCTAGAAGGCTGTGTCTGTGTATCGACTTGTCTTCTTCCCTTAGGATTTGAACCGCATGAGAAGTGAGTTGCTGGTGCCCGGTTCGAAGCTTGCCCTAGGGGCTCACGAGTCCAAGATTCCTATACTTTTGATTCAGCAGCCAGGAAAAGTGACTGGCGAAGACCGGCAGGGCTGGGGCAGTGGCTGGGACGTTCTCCTTCCCAAGGGCTGGGGCATGGCTTTCTGGATCCCATTCGTAAGTCTCCTCTTGGTTTCAGCTAATAATTGCAATATTTAAAAGTCAATCTCAATTGTTAACAGATGCTAAGTGTCCCGGGCCTTATGCACAGTTTAGGAGCTGAACAGTGTACGTCTGTCCTTAAGAGGTGAAACTGGATGTAAAAATACAGAATATTTTATAACACGTGGTTCCTGGAGCCAGGTTCTCATGGGTAGCCTGTGGGCCAGCAGGGTGGCTCAGCAGGTTAGGGTGCTTGCCACCAAGTCTGACAACCTGAGTTTGCTTCTCAGTACCATATGGTGGAAGGAAAGAACCAGCTCTCTCAAGTTGTCCTCTGACCCCCCCCCCCACACACACATGTACAACCACACGCATGCCCATGTGCATAAGAACCAGCTCTCTCAAGGTGTCCTCTGACCCCCCCCCACGTACCATTACACGCATGTCCATGTGCATGCACACGTACGCAGAGCAGATAAAGTAGTGTAGCCCTCCCTCTTCCTCCGAAGACCGTCTTTCCGTGTAGCTCGTGCTGGCCTGGAATTTGTTCTCTTGCTTAGGCTCCCAGGCAGGTTAGACACAGTACTGTAACATGTTTCCCCACACGCTTTATTTCTTGCTTTCTTGCAGTGATTAGCGTTAACTGCGCAGCTACTCTGATAGTTCCATACATGCTTGCTTTATGTGTTGGTCGTCCATATGTCTACCTTATCCCATGACCTCCTCCCCAGGTACCATCCCCCACCCTGCTAAGGAACAACATGTGAAGGTCCTGAGATGAAATAATGTCACATTTTAAACTTGAATATGTGCATTAGTTTTTATAGCAGCACAGAGCACACTGTTGTGATGTTTAAATGCTAACTATAAGCATGTACTGTCCCTACTTTTTAAACTGCAGCCAAAACCTTCATTAGAACCTGTGTGTGAGCATCTTGTGTTAGTTTAGGCATCACTCTGCTAGAGATTTAAGAGGTATATCAGTGTAGACTGCTCGGTCTCACTTAGGAATCAAAGCTTACAGCTTTGCTGCCAACTCTCCGTGTCACTCACACCTCTCAGCTCTTTCTAAACGACACCGTTATGGTTTGTTTGTTATCTTCTCATGCCTTTAGCGGATGCTTGTATCTCTGTAAGTACACGTTTTTGGTCTTCATGCCTATTGTGGATATGCGTCCACAACTGGTCGTTTTTACTGGATATTGAGTTTTTTCCCAGGCTGACTGGATTGTCTGGTGTTTGGTTATAGGGTTATCTCAACCCGCATTTATCAGTTTTCCTTGTGCTGGGTTTTAAGGTTGTTTCTCATCCCCCTAGACAGACAGTTTAGCTGTTTCTTTTGACTTTTCTTTTACTTAGATCTACCGAGGTGCAAGGGTTGGTGGATTAAAAGAGGCTGCAGTACATTCTCAGTACAGACGGTCACCTAACATCCCAGGCGATTTCCCAGACTGCCATGCTGGGGTTCTGTTCGCTGAAGATCAAGCTAAGGCTCTTCTAGAGAAGTTCAAAAGGTAAGGGAAGAACTGTTCTGCTAGTCTGGCCTCAGGGACGGGAGGCGCCTGCTTGAATTGCCTGTTGGCTTCGGGATGGCTTCAGTAACCAGTACACACTATCCTCGTCGCATCGTCTGTTGCCCCTCCGCGGCCCATCTGGTGCAACTCTTCTCTGTGTTATTTCCTGACTCCAGTGATGGGCGTCTGAGCCACAACACGCACTTCCGATACCTGCTACGGATCTCATTACTGTCCTACCCCCAGCCTCACTCTTGCAGGAATTGCACTTTTAAAGAACTTGGTTTTGGAGTAGTACCAGTTTATAAAAGCTAAGGAAACTGTGGATGTAGGCAAAACTTTATAGTGGTGCAGTTCCGCCATCCGGAGAGATACGCGGTGTTTTCGATATTTCAGTATTATCCTGTGGCCTTTCTTCTTGTATATCTTTCGTTAGAGATGAGCGGATGAGGGTCTTTATTTCGGTTACATAGAGAGGTCCAGGTAAACCATAGGAACCCATGTTTCCCCGGAGGCACAGACACTCTCGTTTCTGGTGCTTGTGGGTCTACTCATGGGTGGCGTACACTGGGCCTCTCTAGCATTTGTTGTTTGATGAATGAGTGGATAATTGAACGTTGCTGTGGCTTTGACAACAACCACAGACAGAGGTGGTGTGTGCGTGCGTGTGTATGTGTGCGTGTGTGCATGTGTGTGTGCGTGTGCGTGTGTGTGTGTGTGTCTGTGTGGTATAGGGTTGGCTGGCTTTCTAGCCATTTGTTGAGTGATAGACAGATGATTGACTTAGTGGTTAGGTTGTAGCTTAATCCTGGATCAGCTTCCTGGCAACTCTGTGCTGTCTGACTGTGCGCCACCTGTGCCGTGTGGCTGAGAATGTTGATTTTCCACTGTTGAGGCTCTTTCATATAGATTCTCTATAAGTACGGAGTCTCCCAAATAAAAGAATGGTGTCATCCACACTACAGTGAACCCTGAGCGTCCCATTTAACAGGCATGTGGACGTCCCTATATCAATAAACAATGTTGGCGGGCTTTTTTGTAGAGGGCCGAGCGATGCGCACTTTTAACGGTCGACCCTTTGGTCTCTGGGACAGGAAAACCTGCTGCAGTGACAGGTAGCAGGATGTGCTGGAGTTCCAGCCAGTTCTTACGTCCGGGTCACTCACAGAATTTTCAGTCATAAATAAAGTAGGACCGTTTTCCCTTTCCATTGACTAGAAATGTGGAAATCTGTCTTAGCTCATGGGTCATATAAAAGCAGATAACAGGCCAGGTTTGGCTCATGTGGTTCTGCTGCGGGCGCTGAGCCGTCCTGTGTGGCTGCAGTGCGCATGTAAACTGGGCACCTCTGGTCGTTCTGTGCCTTGGGGAACTTTCCCCTAAATCCACCTCTGTATTTGTCTGAATTACGCGTTCATCTATAACGTGTTTATTTCGAGCCGCCAACAGGCACAGGGTAAGCCAACATCAGTTTCGTTTTTACTTTATTTTCTTGATGGCGCCGTATGATGGCCACGTAGTCCTCTTACCACCCTGCCCGTTCCTACTCACCTCCCTTTTATCTTTGACTCACTGATGGAATTCGGGTTGCTTGTGTGCGCGTGGGCATAGGTTATGTCTTGGGGCATCAGCAACTTAACGCTGCTATACTCTGTAGACCAGGCTGGCCTCTGCCTCCCGGGCTACCTACAAAGGTGTGTGCCACCACCGCCTGGATTAAAAGCTAATATCATATCCCCGCCCCCTCCCGTGCACTCCCACCCCCTGGAGTTTTGATTGGCTTGACTTCTAGGTCGTCTCCACGTGTCTGAGACTTGCATGGCTCGGCCCTGTTCAGAAGACAGTTTTGCATAAGTGCGCATACGCTCTTTCCCACTGTGCCCCAGACCCGCAGGGTGTTGTACCTGTTTCTGACCAAGCATCCAGTGGTAACTGACTCTGGCAAGCTGTAAGACTAATTGTCACCCACTGCACAAAGAAGACACTCCAACTGGGAGCCACACAGTCCGAGAGCATAGGCACAAATATTATTGAGAAGGCAGTTTGACTACAGCGGTTAGCAGGACAGAAGTCGTTTGATTCTTCCCAGGAGACTGTGGCTGGCAGACTGTGAAGCTTCTTCCTCCCTTGTGACCTGGAGCCCCGCCACCTCCCAGGAGCTTGACATAACAACCACTTCCAGGTCTAGTGTTTGTACGAATAATTGTGCAGGCACGCACTGGTTCTTCTTGCTCTTTCCGATTTTCTTGTTGCCGGGTCAGGAGTGAGGGAGAAGCTTCACTCTTTCACTTAGAGTCTTCGAAATCTACAGGGACAGCACGCCCAACCCCAGAAGACCATCGAGAGCAGTACTGAAGTGCAACACACACTTGTAGATGTGCTATCTCTTAAACAAAACAAAACACCCCAAGATCCGGGCTGGAGAGATGGCTCAGTGGTGAAGAGCACTGACTGCTCTTCCAGAGGTTCTGAGTTCAAGTCCCAGCAACCACATGGTGGCTCACAACCATCTGTGATGGGATCTGACGCCCTCTTTTTGCGTGTCAGCGATAACATACATCAAACAAACAAACAAAAAACTCCACAAAGATGTGCTCCTTTAAACCTTGCGCTGGGGAAGCAGAGGCAGGCGGGAAGGCTTGTGCGTGCGTGTGTGTGTGTGTGTGTGTGTGTGTGTGTGTGTTTGGACATGTGTTAAAATGATCATGGCTGTTTTAATTCTCTACTCTTCAATATTTCTTTCTTTCTTTCTTTTTTTTGTTAGGCGCCCTCCTGCTAAAAGGCCCAACTATGTTAAGCTTGGCACACTGGCTCCTTTCTGTTGTCCCTGGGAACAGTTAACTCGGGACTGGGAGTCCAGGATTCAGGCCCAAGAGGCAGCTTTTATCAGTTCAGTGCCTGGTGCCCAGGAGACCGACCCAAGACGTCTTGGAGTGCCTTGTGTCCCCAAAGAGACCTGTGAGCTATCTAGTGAGGCAGGCATAGCTGCTGAAAACCAACCCAGGAAGCCAGAAGTTACAGGCTGTCAAGTGCAGGCGGGGACTGAGGAAACCCCGGAACAGAATGCCAGCGAGAGCCAGCTCTGTGTTGTTCGGTAAGTGGAGACGCCTGGTGACTTTTCTGGAAAGGGGAGAGCCGTTTCCCTTGGTTTGAGGCAACCTAGGAAATGGTTGAAAATCCTGTCCTCAGCCACGCGAGCCTCCGTTCTGAGCCGGCCTGTCCAGTGTGAGTTGTGTGGATGTGGGACGGGCCAGTGGCACGGTGGAGATGCCTCGGCTTCCACGTCAGTGATTGGCTCTGTGCTGCGGTGTGCTCAGCTCCGTCCGCGCCGTCCTACCGAGCAGTCTCGTCTCTTCCCTTATCTTGTTTCCCTCTTTCTTCCCAAACTCCTACAATTATAACCCTTCCATCCATCTAATTCTTTCTGTATGCCTTATTTTTTTCTCTGTTCCAGTTCTATAATCTTTACTCCTAGCTTGAGATGGCGGACACGGGAAGGAAGATTACTAGAACTGGATACATCTTGTGCTTTTCAGTGGTTTTTAATTTTGTACGTCTCTTTGTGTAGGAGCAGGAAACTGCTGAAGCAACTCTCTTCGTGGTGTGGGCCGAGTTCTGCGGTCAGGAGGGCTTCCTGCAGAGGCCAGCAAGAACTGACCGGAAAGGCCTCCTTGTCCATTCTGCGTGATTTCCCCAGAGCCCTGGTGTGGGTCAGCTTGTCCCTGCTCAGGAAGGGCAGCCCAGAGCCACACACCATGATCTGTGTCCCATCTAAGGACGACCTGCTCCAGCTCAGTCAGGATCAGAGTTACCATGGACCCTTGGAATCCAAACACAGCGATCCATTTAAAAGCCTGATTCTGAAGGAGAAAGAAAAGAAGAAAAGGAAGAGGCAGAGCGGCGAACTTGGGGCCTCCCAGGGTCTGGCAGCAGGGGCACCTACGGCTGAGCAGGAAGCTCTGACTCAGGGGCTGTGGTCAGGCCCCGTTCTAGGACTAACTTCACACTGCTCCAGGGTCCTTCTGGGCTTTGTAACACAGGGGGATTTCTCTATGGCTGTTGGCTGTGGAGAAGGCTTAGGGTTTGTTAGTGTGACTGGCTTGCTGGAAATGCTGTCCAGCCAGTCAGCGGCCATGAGGGGCCTGGTGCTGCTGCGGCCTCCGACCTCACTGCAGTATCGGTTTGCAAGGATCACCATTGAGGTTTGAGTGTGAGTTTACAGCCTGGACTTAGATTATGCCTATTTTCTTGTCAAATTCCATAGAGAGTCCTGGCTGTCTCTGTCATCTGATTTAAAATACAACGTGGAACTGCTCGGAAAACAAGAATTAAAATCATATAATTATGTGGATAGTGATCTGTTTATAATCGGAATCTTTCCCCTCTTTCCCTGTCATGGGAACATGCTTCATTGTTTAACATGCTAGCTGAACACTTTGTATTTTACAGTCACATGGTGTGCAACAATATTTTCCTAAGGAAGAGCCTGTAGGGTCCTGGGGTACCTCAGTGGTCAAACCCTTCCGTGTTTGAGTGCCTGGGTTTGAGGAGCTAGAGAAGCAGGCAGACGCTGTAGATGCCTGGCCCTGCATCCGGGGCCCAGGCTATGTGGGCTGCACCTAGTTATGTCCTGTTGCTGAACTATTCATCTGCCATAAAGAAGTCACCAGCTGCTGCATATTGTCAGCTGGGCTGGGCGTGTGACAGTGGGCTGGGCGCTCTGGTGCAGCTTTGTTGTTTCTTAATCTTTCAGAAACGCCACGGAAATGCTACTTTTTATGGGATTGTCAAATTGCCTGGCTGATCTTTAGCTAGAGAACTTTTTGGAACCATTGAGGAGATCCTGGGTGCTGCATAGCCCATGGGCTACAATGTGGATGGCTGTCACCCTTGTGACATGTATGACATCATGTGTGACATGTATGACACAACATGTGATGTGTATGGCATCACACGTGACATGTATGATGTCCTATGTGACATGTATGACATCACGTGCAACATGTATGATATCACATGTGACATGTATGACATCATGTGTGACATGCATGATGTCCTATGTGACATGTATGGCATCATGTGTGACATCATACAGGTCATCAAGAGTGGTGCAGTGGAATACCCGGCTAGTTAAGAAACAACCACAGTGCCCACTTCAGCAGCACATATACTAAAGCTGTGTACAGATATACAGATTACCATGGCCTGTGCGCAAGGATGACACTCAGGTTCATGGAGCAACAAGAGAAAATATTCCAACTAAAAAAAAAATCTAGTTAAAAAAAACTACTGTTCTTACAGATAATTTCCAGAGGCCATGAAGGTTCATTTTTCAAAATACATTCTGTGAAATATGTTAACAAGGCAAAACCCAAGGTCAGGCTGAGGTTAAGGTAATTTAGGTTTAGCAAAAACATTTCTTTTGGGACCTGAGAGATGGCTCAGCAGTTAAGAGCACTAGATGTTCTTCCAGAGGTCCCAAGTTCAATTCCCAGCAACCACATGGTGGCTCACAGCCATCTGCAGTGAGATCTGGCCTCTCTGGCCTGCAGGCAGAATGCCACATACATAATAAGCAAATCTTTAAAAAATGTTTCTTTCTGTAATTAAAGGATTTCTGGGAACTTCAGTGTGGCAGTGGGCATTGGGAGTCTCCAGGAAGTAGACAAGAGCGCCTAATGTTTTTCTACCTCTTTGATCTTATCCTTTTTGGATGAACATTTTATATGACCAATTAGTAAGTAAGGACATGCTCTGGTTTGTGTGGCCAGGACACATGACAGCACCCTCGGTAGGAACCGCCGAGGGAACAGCAGGCCACACCAGTGCGGTCAGGGTTCACTGGAGGTCTTAAAAGGAGGCGGGAAAGAGCTCTTTGGGTGGCCCAGTAAGTGCCACTAGGGTTCTTTCACTCCTTGGAAATCGGACAGGATGGGTTAGAAAAAAAGACAACAGGCCTTACGGCTGAGGCTTGAGCCACACCAGCGTCCTTCAGTGTGACTCAAAAAAAAAGGAGTCTGTAAACAGAAAAAAATTACCCAATGTCAGTAGCAGGTGTTGGGCCTTTACACACTTTGTTGCTTAGCAGCTGTTTGGCTGCTATCTGAGCCTGTTGTGCTGCTCCCCAGCTGCAGTCTGTGCAGTGCCCCGCCTTCCCCAGCTGCACTCTGCAGTGCCCCGCCTTCCCCAGCTGCACTCTGCAGTGCCCCGCCTTCCCCAGCTGCACTCTGCAGTGCCCCGCCTTCCCCAGCTGCACTCTGCAGTGCCCCGCCTTCCCCAGCTGCAGTCTGCAGTGCCCCGCCTTCCCCAGCTGCAGTCTGCAGTGCCCCGCCTTCCCCAGCTGCAGTCTGCAGTGCCCCACCTTCCCCAGCTGCAGTCTGCAGTGCCCCGCCTTCCCCAGCTGCACTCTGCAGTGCCCGCCTTCCCCAGCTGCACTCTGCAGTGCCCCGCCTTCCCCAGCTGCATTCGGCAGTGCCCGCCTTCCCCAGCTGCAGTCTGTGCAGTGCCCCGCCTTCCCCAGCTGCACTCTGCAGTGCCCCACCTTCCCCAGCTGCACTCTGCAGTGCCCCACCTTCCCCAGCTGCACTCTGCAGTGCCCCGCCTTCCCCACCTGCACTCTGCAGTGCCCCACCTTCCCCAGCTGCACTCTGCAGTGCCCCACCTTCCCCAGCTGCAGTCTGCAGTGCCCCACCTTCCCCAGCTGCACTCTGCAGTGCCCCGCCTTCCCCAGCTGCATTCGGCAGTGCCCGCCTTCCCCAGCTGCAGTCTGTGCAGTGCCCCGCCTTCCCCAGCTGCACTCTGCAGTGCCCCACCTTCCCCAGCTGCACTCTGCAGTGCCCCACCTTCCCCAGCTGCACTCTGCAGTGCCCCGCCTTCCCCAGCTGCACTCTGCAGTGCCCCGCCTTCCCCACCTGCACTCTGCAGTGCCCCGCCTTCCCCAGCTGCACTCTGCAGTGCCCCACCTTCCCCAGCTGCAGTCTGCAGTGCCCCACCTTCCCCAGCTGTACTCTGCAGTTCCCCGCCTTCCCCAGCTGAACTTCGAAGTTCCCCACCTTCCCCAGCTGCACTCTGCAGTGCCCTGCCTTCCCCAGTTGCACTCTGCAGTGCCCCACCTTCCCCAGCTGCAGTCTGCAGTGCCCCGCCTTCCCCAGCTGCAGTCTGCAGTGCCCCGCCTTCCCCAGCTGCAGTCTGTGCAGTGCCCCACCTTCCCCAGCTGCAGTCTGCAGTGCCCCGCCTTCCCCAGCTGCAGTCTGCAGTTCCCCGCCTTCCCCAGCTGCAGTCTGCAGTGCCCCGCCTTCCCCAGATGCACTCTGCAGTGCCCCACCTTCCCCAGCTGCAGTGCCCCGCCTTCCCCAGCTGCATTCTGCAGTGCCCTGCCTGCTGCTCTGAGGATGGCCCTTCTGCAGTTACTCTGCCCCGTGGTTCCTGTAGCTCTAAGAGCCACGTGATGAGAGGATAGGTAGCACTTCCCACCTGAGCACTGGAACTGGCGAACAGTTCTGCCCACGCGAATCTGGGAGGAGCTCCACTGTATTCCACTGCAGATTCCTAGTGGGTATTTGCATAGTGGAGACTTCAGGGAACAATTCTGTCTTCCAGAATCTTGCATACCCACTGACTTCCACTCCCATTGTCTGGGAAACATATGTTGTTTGAAAAAGTGGTGGTCTGTCAGAGAGACCCAAATCTCTCAAGAAGACTGGTAGGGTGCCCGTTCTCTATAGCAATGGAATTGAGACATGGAGTAAGGCCCATAGCTTCTGTCCTCTTATTGAGCGGCAAGGATGTCAAGGCCCACAAAGTCACGTGCTGTCCCAAATACTGTAAGCTGAACACTCAGATCGTTACACAGAGTCACGCAAGACACCGAATTAATTCTGGGTGATTTTGTTTTGCACTTTTGGGGGAGGGTGTATGCCATTACGTAGCCCTGGCTATCCTAGAGCCAGGCTGGCCTTGAATTCAGAGGTCCAACTGCCTCTGCCTCCTGAGTGCTGGGGCTGGCATTAGAGGGGTACATCACCATTCGCAGCTTCTGGGTCATAGTCTGTATATGTCAACTTCAAGGTCTGTTGGAGACAAGCCTGCAGGACCTGTTAGGGACTGTCTGAGGTCAGCCGGCAGGTATGCCTGTGGGGTTAGTTGAAGCAAGAAGACCTTTCTCCTTTGGGTTGCTTTTGTTAGGGTGGTGGCAGCGATGGGAAAAGGAACAGGCCGCGGAAGCCAGTCGATTGTATTTGTCAGGAAAAGTAGAAAGCAAAGACAACAGCAGTGTTTGTTGGTTTGAGATAGGCTCTTTGCAGCCATTTTCTTACCTCGGCCGTAAACTGCTGTGCCTAGCAGCAATTTTCTTTTTCCCAGGCTGGCCTCAAACTCCTGGCTCAGCCTTCAGGGTGTTTTTATTTCTTGTGCTGCTGCACCTGGTTAACAACATAATTTAAAACACCCTACTTCCACCATCCAGATGAGAGCTGTACTGGCTTTCTGGAGCCATCCATTTAGACATTCAGACATTTAAGAAAAAGAAATGTAGGGTTTAAACTTGGTTCACTGAAAACCTATGCTCACATAGTAGAAGAGAATCAACTCCTAAGTGTTGTCTTTTGACCTCCACATATGCTTGCACACACACACACACACACACACACGCACACAGAGTCTTAGTTGCAGATGTCCGAATAGCAGGTCAGTTACACAGTTCTGGGCAGGTCTCCCCAGATCTATAATAACCAGAGAGCCCGCGCCTCAGTTCAGAAATCCATCTCCCCCTGAGCTGAATCCTGAGTGTTTGTCAACTGCTCTCTGGCTCCTGATGATGCGGGACTCCAGTAGCCCAGAGCACCAAGGGCTTTGTTTTGATATTTTCCTCTCCTGCTAAGGTCCCAAGCTCAGATGTTCGCGGCTTTGCTGGCAAACCTTGGAGGTACTCTACTCACTCCGCGGGATGTCAGTTTAACTGGACTTAGAGGTGCCTAGGAGGCCGCAGATTTAGAACCACTATTCTGACTTTCAAAATGAGGTTCTGCTGTAATGCCCTGGAGATGTGCCTGTCAGTTAAGGGAGGGGCCGGGCAGCCAGCCACAAACAGACACAGGCCTGACAGATCCAGCTGGGGCCAAGGGAGTGGCCAAACTCAATTCAAAGCATTTCCAACCTCTCCCCATCCATTAAAAAAAAATAGTATAAATTTTACTGGATTCTGTCCTTGGGGACAACCTCTGCCCCCAACCCCTGTTTCACCATCTGTGTGCATTCATTTAAGGACACACTCATTTCGGGCCAGTCTCATCATGGTCCCCTGGGCCTGCTCACAGTGTTCTGGACAAGCTGGACTTTGTGCTCTTTCCGTAGCTGCTTGAGACCTTGACCCCTTTGCCTCTGCAAAGACAGGCTCTGTTTTCACAGAATATCCTCATCCAGTTCCATCTCACCCTTTTGTGTGTGACTTTGGTGGCTTTATCCGCTGCTCTGCTTAAAAATATGCTGCTTTCATAGACCTTGGGAGGCTGAGGCCAGAGGACGAAGAGGTCAAGACTTGCCTGAGCTACTTAGTGAGATACTGTTTCGAAACACAAAATCAAGACCAAGCCATTGTTCTACAGACATCGTCCGCCAGCCCATGACAATTTTATTCCCTGGTGACATTGCAGTGTGTGATCATGTTCGAATTGTGTACTTGTCTAACTCTTACACATCGGCCTCAGGAAGGCGAGACTGTGTCTTTGGTTAATATTTCACCCACCTTCCTTCCTGGTTCTTAACTTATCACGTCTGTCTAATAAATTTTTTGTTGAATTGAAATTTTAAACCGTCAGAGATTAGGTAAAGGTTGTAATGAGCAAATGAGCCACTAGGTGGTGCCAAGACCTCACGAGTAAGCATAGGCTGTGGTTAAAAAAAATCCAATTAAAATACAATTTTGTTGTGTAATATCCTTGTTACATGAATGTCCTTGTTACTAAGGACATTCGTGAGGTCTTAGATTAGTCAGTCTCCACCTTTTAGAGGGTAGACCCATTTGAGCAGAATTCTAATTGAGAAGGTTTTGTTATTTGGGGTGTGTGTGTGTGTGTGTGTGTGTGTGTGTGTGTGTGTGTAAGTGTATGGTGTGTGCATCCATGCATCCAATCGTAGAAGCCAGAGAAAGATGTTATGCGTCTTCTTGTTTCTCTCTCCCCTCCATTCTGCCTTGGCATCAGGTCTCTCCGTGAACCAGAAGCCTGGCTGACCAGTCAGCTCTCAGGATCCAGGTACCTCTGCCTCGTGCTGAGGTTAGAGGTGTGTACAGCCACGGCCGAGGGTTAGGGGCTTCGGAGTCAGGTCTTCATGCTTCGAGGCCAGTGCTCTTATGAATTGAACCATCTCCCTATCCTAGTTCTGTGAAGTGTGTGTGGTTGTATGTGTGTATGTGTGTTTGTGTTTCTGTGTGTGTAAGTATGTGTGTTTGTATGTGTTTTGTGTGTTTGTGTTTCTGTGTGTATGTTTGTGTGTTTGTATATGTTTCTGTGTGTGTATGTATGTGCTTATGTGTGTTTGTATGTGTTTTGTGTGTTTGTGTTTCTCTGTGTGTATGTATGTGTTTCTGTGTGTTTGTGTGTGTATGCATGTGGTGTGATATGTTTGTGTGTGTGCATGCATGTATGTATGTATTTGTATGTGTGTATTAGGGTGTGTTTGAGTGTGTGTATGTGTGTATGTTAGGGTCTGTGTATGTGTGTTTGTGTGTGTGTTAGGGTGTATGTATGTGTGGCTCACATGTAGATGTGAGCAGACAATTTTCAGGAGTCATTTCTCTCTGTGGGATGCAGGGATTGAGCTCAGGCTCACCCCACAAATGCTTTTACCCCATCTCGCCAGCCCATGAGCTCTGCGAATCATGTCTAGAAAAGAAACACTGGGAACTGTCTCATGTAAAGTGTAAAACCTGCTCACGGCATCCAGCCAGTCCATCAGAGCAGAAGGCTTCGGTGACAGTGACCTCCCTCCCTTCTTTCTGCTCTGCTCCTGTTTTTATTGAAGTCACTCATTAACCTTTTGTTTTCTAGGCAAACTAGCCTTGTGTCTCTAGCAGAAAAACCTTCACCGACCACCTCCCTTTCCTTACAGTCCTGCAGTTGCCCCAGGGGGCGCTCATTTTCTGGCCCCTAGTGTCCAATTTCCGTGGAAGGCCAGAAGGAAGCCCCAAGGGCAAGTTCCACCTGTTCCCTAGAAGCCCAAAAGTAGGCCAGGAAAATATGAGATAGGGCCTTCCAGGTCAGGATGACTATGTCCTGTTGTATCTTTAGTAGAGTTGTGCGTGTGTGTCTGTGTGTGTGTGCCTGAGTGTCTGTGCCTGTGTGTACATGTGTGTGCATGTGTGTGCATGCGTGTGTCTGTAACTTCCTGAGGTGGACTCTGGAACAAGCCCTAGCAACTGGCATGTGCATTCTACCGTCAGTTTTGCCAACACAGAGCTATGGCTGTCAGCTGCCCAGCAGATTCCCAGACCCGGGGACCTGTGATGCCGGTACCCCCAGTGGTCATTAGGAAGCAGGCCTGTTACCCGATCAGAACACAATAAACTAGTTACCCCGCTGGCCTCGGGCTAGCTGTGCACGGCACCTGCTCTTGCTCTGCTTCTGTGCAGCTTCCTCCCACGGCATTTTCTTCTCTTCCTGCTCGGTGGCTTCCCTCTGGGCTTTTTCCTGTTTCTCAGTAAGATGGGGGATATGAGAGAACAGAATCTGATAGGCTCGTGTTCCTGGGATCAGCAGCCTTAGTAACGGGGACTTAGAATCTCAGGTGCCGTTCTCAGACCTGGAGGAGACCAAGCATCTGGACAAAACCCTCGACTGATTCCCACAGGCAGGAATGTTCCGGGGCTGTTCCCAGAGTCCCAGGTGTCCAAACATTGCTACCGTACCACCCAGCTATCACCAGGGCTCCTGGGCACCTGCCAAAGGCTCACATTGCTCAGCACCAGCCCCCAGAGAGCCCAGCTGCGTCAGGCCTGTGGGTGGCCATCAGTTTGTGGTTTCATTAGCTCTGGGGGTGATTTTGTGGGGGTGTCGTCAGAATCACAAGGCTAGACCATCTTCTGGGTGTTCTCTGCTTCCGGGTCTCTGATGTTTTTTGCTATTGACACTCTTGGGGTGTTAGAAATCAAGGCAAAATTTTTGTTCGCGTGTTTGTTTGTTTTATGTGCAGAGGCTGAGGCTACTGTGTGCCTTCCCTATACCCTACCCCTCAGTGGGCCTTGGTTTCTGGCCGTTGAAGAGCCTGGTCTTCCCCCAACATCTTTCAGGTATCTGCCATGTAGCTCCCTTGGGAGATACTGGGGAGTCAGCTCTGAGTAAGTTCTGGCGGGCTGGGGGTAGCCAGATGTTAGGATATTCGGGGTTAGGCAACAGCATCTTGACTCTCTGGTTGCCGTTGAGCAAAATGTCAATGTCTGCTGTATTTCTAATGTTCCAGTCATCTTTGTGTCCCCAGAAGCCCATGTGGATGCTAAGAAAGGAGTCCTTGGCCCTTGGTTGGGTATCTTGGGGTTGCCGGTCTTCACAGGGGGGAGAAGCCAGTGGGTGAGGCAGCAGCTGGCCAGAGGTGTAGATCACTTGGGGGAGAGAAGATCTTCAGGCATCCTGCCAGGCCAGAAGTTAAGAAGTAGCAGGAGGCGCCAAACCAGAGCCAAGATTTCCGTAGAAGCCTCTCTAGGGATGGGTGACCTCAGACTTCATTTCCTAAGCTTCCCCGAGCTCCTTGACTCCTTGAGGTCTATCTGTGGGCCCTTTCTTTGAAAGGTGGAAGGTCGGAGTTACTTCTTACCCCAGGGAAGAGCTTGGTTCCTGAGTCACTCCATCTTCCTGTCCTTTTTCCCACACGGGGAGCTGTGCAGCAGCTGGAAGGTTTTACTTCTCTACCTCCAGCTCCGTTTACAGACAGCTCTTTGCTCTGTTCGTCCCGTTACACCCAGCGGCTGGGGAGGAGGTACTTGTGGTCTGAGCCTCCTCTCTGTATGGTAGAATTTAGGCACCATGTTGTAAGTCGGGTAGAGGTGTCCACCAAACTGTAGTGACGGTAGAAACAAGCTCAAACGTGGCCTTGAGCAAGAGTCCCCAAACTCAGCGTGAGGCCTCTTTTGTTGTCCCTCCCCCAGCCCCCGTCTTCTTCATCTTCTCTCTTTCTCAGTGAGGAAACAAAAATACCAGTCCTGCTAGCGCGCTGTGCAGACTTCCAGCGACCTCGCTCAGGCACCATTCTGTCAAAGGAACACCGAGCTTGTGATATCACCACCAGGGCTTTTTCTGTGCCGGGATGTATTTACTACAACCACACGCTGATGAAGACTCCCATTTTCCTTTCTAGATGAGGAGAGAGGCCACGGACGGCTGGTAGGAGGCAGAACTTAGGCTGACCTAAGTCACACACACACAGACACAGACACACACACACACACACACACACAGACACACACACACACACAGACACACACACACACACACACACACACACACACACACGTGAGCTTGTCCCATTTGCTAGGGTTTCTACATTAGAGTCAAGCTGGTGGTTCTGCGTTGGGTACAGGGCTCAGAAGCACCTGGGAGTCACACATTACCTCGCTCCTAAGCAACTCTGGCTTCAGTGGCTGCTCAGGCTGTCAGGGAAACCTGGCTTTGCTTGGCCTGGTGTTTCTCCGGAGTCCTGATGGTTTTATTTTCTTTGCTTTCATTTTGCCCTGATACGCTGGTGACATTTATGACGCCAGCACCACCCACAGCATCCATCTTACCCTTGTTAGGCATGTGTGCATATGAAAGGTCCGTGATTACATCTCCCAATTGGCCCGCTCATGTTGAAAACATCAGCCAAAAGCAAGACAATAACTAACACACAGCCACCCTCTACCCTGAGGCGCTCATTCCGAACCCTGTGCTCCTTCAAACTGTAGCCCATGCCCTGCCCAGTGTGGTCTTCCAGGCCGATGATCACTCGGTCTTACAATCTTGCCCATAAATCACTAGCCTGGCTCCCAGGCCTCCGTGGACACGGTTACTCGTTTCCAGCGGGGATTAGCGGTAATGTGATAGAACCCATCTGTCACTGGGCCACCCCAGGGCAGAGTTCTGGTTCTCTGCGGGCCACCTGTGACCCTCCTGAGGACATCTAGGGAGCACCCGAAGGGTACAGATTACGGAATAACAAGATGTCGGGCTGGGCAGGTGATTTGGAGTCCCTTGTCCCAATTGTCCTGGGGACACAGTCACTCAGTCACATAACACAGCTTCTATGTATAAACTAAGGACAGAACCTCCTGACATACTGGGTACTCCTCAGGACCAGGGTTTGAAAAAACCTGTGCTGTGCTAGATTTAAGTCTGTGCCTTTCTTTCTTCCTCTTTAGATCCTGGCAACTTTCTCCCACTGGATCTGCAACTCAAGGGGCAGAACTTTCAAGGGATGTTGGCAAGATTCATGAAGATGGGCTTTAAGTCCGGCCTTTTTTTCCCTCAAACCAACAGACCTTGGGAGAAGTCACTTAAGCCCTCCGGTCCCCAGTGTCCTTGTCAACAATGAAGATGGCACTAATGTTCCCTTCACCGTCCTCGCTGAGCTGAGATGGAATAACAGAAACTTAAGTGCCTTGTGTTTATATTTGCTAAGTGCTTTCATGTGCCTGCCAGAGAGCTTTAGCTCACTTTATATGGATTATTTATTTTAATCCCATAGCGATTCTGTAAGCTGTGTAATCTCTTTTTTTTGCAGAAAGGCTGCAAAAGATGTTTCACTGAGAAAGTCCGCTGGTTACAAAGTAATCGTCCAGGGCAGCACAGCGCAGCAAGAGAGTGGCGTCCAATATCTGTCAGTCACCATCCTGGCCAGAATCTTTGGTAAAGATTTTTTTGGTAAAGGCTTGTCACAGCCTGTCGCTTCCCTTTTATCTCTCTCAAATATGACCTCATTAGCAATCCGTTGGCAAATGGATGCTTTAATGCACAAAGGATAAAATAGTTATTCTGAGATGTTATGGGAGAAAGAGGTGGGGTGAACATGGCTATTTGGGGGACCCCATTTTCCCTAGTATGAGACTGTCTAGAGTTGTCCACGGGGAACATGCAGTTCCCAAGTACAACCACAGGGTGGCAGTATGGACCAACAGTGACACTTCCCGACGTTCAGGTCCTAGACATGAAGGGGATGTTCCCTAGAACCTGTAGGCAAATGGCAAAGGCAGAGATGTCTCTTTAGATTCAACTGGTGTTTGTGGACCAGTTGCAGACCCGGGTCTACACTCAGGGATCCAGGAGGTGTAAGGTTTGTTGCTGTCCCTGGAAACTCTGTCCACTTGGGGAGGCAAGAAAGTGGTGCATTATTCAAGACCTATAAAAATAAACCAAAAGTTGAATTTGCTGCACTGAGATCAAAGAAGACTCACGTTTTCCTAGATCCTCACACCTTCACCTTGCTGCTCTTTCAAAGTTCCCTGTCCCCAAAGCAAAGGAGACTCAGAGAATTCAGCCTTTAGTGACCATGGACGACTCCCACTCTTAAGCATATCCATGATTCACAGCCGGTCCTGACCTCTCATCCGCCCTGACCCCCATTCCATTAGCCCGGGAAGATTCTTCCTCACCGTGATGCCAGATCTGTGCCTTTCTACCAACACCGCTGTGTGCCTCCCACACTGGCCTCTCCCTTCGTGTGTACAATCACCCCACTATACAGAACGTGTCAGTTTACACACGCACTCCACTGAACTGACTGAAATGTCGCCGGGGGTGGGGAGGGCAGACTCCCTGTGCTCAGCACCTGCAGCTCTGTCAAGACGGCAGGGCGCCTCCCCAGGTACCCCCGCCATTTTATTACTGGACGGAAAAGTACACATGCTGTTTTCGGGAGTTGCCCTGTGCCTTGGTATTACAGAAATTACTTTATAGGTACAGGGATGATGGGGACAGACAGACCTGACAGTCTTAGTGGCTTACCGTGCCCGTAGGACCCGGACAGCCGTCTCCCATCTTGATACTACATCATCTAGAACACACCTTTCTGAGGCTGCTCTCTGCTTGTCTCTGGCTGCTGTGGAAAAATTACCCAGGCTGGTCAGTGGCTTAACAGACACTTATTTCTTACTGTTCTGAAGGCTGGGTGGTTGAAGGTCAAGTGCTACCAGACTTGGCTCCTGGTGAGAGCCCTCTTGCTAACATGCATGGCCTCGGTTGTAAGCTGTATTATGTCCTACTTGGAATAAAACAGGGAAAGTTATTGATTGCAGTTGGTGCTTGAACATCCTCCTCTCTCTCCTTCCCACCCTCATGACCTCACCTGAACCTGACATCTGTCCAAAGGCCTCACTTCTCAGTGCCACCGAGTGGGGTGGTTGTCAGGGCTTCAAGCTGCACAACTCCAGAGCTGATTTGTTTACAGTCAAATCACCCAAACTAGCCATGCTGGCCTAGAAAGTTCTCCCCCACAAGTACTGATTTGCCAGTAATCCGAGTTCAGCCTGGATTTAGTGGGTGTGAGTGTGCACGGGAGCCAGAGGGTGACCTTAAGTGTCCCGTGGAAGGTGTTATCCAACTCATTTTCTGAGACAGAGTCTGTCTCTTCCTCTCTCACATGTGGATTTTACGTTTGCACACATATAAAGATGGTAGATACAGGTTGTAAAGCTAGAAGTTAGACCGCAAAAGGGCAAATGTAGGCTCTAAGAGAACAGTAGAAGGAAAAAAATCCTAGGGTGACAGAAGACATGTGACACAGAAGACACCGTGAACCAGGAGGGTGTGACATGTGACACAGAAGACACCATGAACCAGGGGAGTGTGACATGTGTCACAGAAGACACCGTGAACCAGGGAAGTGTGACAAGGAAGAGGTAATGAACTCCAGGCAACTGAGGAATGCTGGAAGCCCCCAGGTCGTGGTTGAGGGAAATGTTTGTATCGTAGCTGTAGTGGAGACTCCAGCCAGAAGCATCTGCAACAGTCCAGACCAGGGCGAGAAAGTAGCAGATTAAACATGGCCGGCAGATTGGGTTGAGTCACAGAGGGATTTGGGGTGAGAGAGGAGAAGGAGGAGGAGGAGAAGGAGGAGGAGGAGGAGGAGGAGGAGGAGGAGGAAGATGAGGAGGAGGAAGGGGAGGAGGAGGAGGAGGAGGAAGAGGAGGGGGAGGAGGAGGAGGAGGAGGAGGGGGAGGAGGGGGAGGAGGAGGAGGAGGAGGGGGAGGAGGAGGAGGAGGGGGAGGAGGAGGAGGAGAGGACTCAGAGTGCGCAGGTTTATACGGAAATGAGAAGATGCTGGAAGGCGTCTCGTGATCAGGAGATGTTTAGGGTCAAGAAGAGCCAGGATGCTAACCCAGACTCTGTAACGGGTATTTGCAATGCTGAGAGAGCCCAGGGGCCAGCATGAGTTTTTGGTATGCCAATAGGCACCACAAACAGCCATTTGTCCTTCTGTCAGATAAGGAAGTGGCTCCTTTGGTAGAGGACACTAGTACTGCTCACCCACTGTGGTCGGTGCTCCACGCCGCCTGCACCCTGTCCCGTCGGCAGCGTTGACACTGGCCCCCCATTGCTCATGCCTGGTGTCCTCAGCACTGGCTGGCACCTGCCCCGGCCCTGGGTAAAACATCAGAGCCTGATCTCAGCATTCTTCCCTTGTGGGAAGTGGACCACATGGTCACAGATGACTTTCCTCCTGAGTCCTCTCAGAAGCTCCATCATGACTGTGATTATTTGAGGATGGGGAAGGACGGAGAGGGACAGGCTTTTCTGGCTGGGATCCGGGAAGGAGAGCTGAACAGGTTGAAGAAAAATGTCATTTATTCTTATTAAATTACTTTATTCAGCCACTTTATTTTGTGCATGTGTGCAGGACCTTTGGCCTGCAGGTATTTATGTGCTCCACATGCATTTCTTGGTGTCTTTTGGAGACCAGAAGAGGGGATGGGGATAGGATGGAGACTGTGAGATGTCATGTGGGTGACTGGATCGAACCCAAGTACTCAGGAAGAGCAGACAGCGCTCATAACAGCCGAGCCACCTCTGTCCCCCACATCCAACTTCAAATCTTTTAAGAGGAATGTTATTCTTACGCGAATCTATGCAAAGATACCTATTCAGCCAGACAGTAAGGGTCTCAAGGGCAGAGACTCTACCTTTCCCATTAATTAATTCAATCAATTAACCATCCATCTGTTTACTTGACCACTCACTTGTCAATTTATTTGCTCATTATCTGTTCCCCTGGCCCTCCCTCCTTCCCTCCCTCCCTCCCTCCCTCCCTCCCTCCCTCCCTCTCCCTTTCTCTGTTTCAGGAAGCTGACACTCAGGCTGGGAAAACAGACAACAAACAGAAGTATAATACACTGACTATTTTTTTTCCCAGCCGGAAGTACTGCGAGGGTGAACCTCTAGAGGCAGTCTCCATCTTTGTACCGAGTCAAAGACTCTTTGACCAGCTGATACGGGGTGGGTGACAGCTGAGTCCCCCTGATGTCACCACTAGGCCTCAGTGCAGAGGCCTGGATGTGGAAACATGGGGTACAGTGGTGAGACTGAGCTAATGGGGCAGGAAAAGCAGCAGTGTGAGTGGCCGCCATTGAGGCTATGACCACAGGGTGAGGGGTGACGATCTCAGACCCCCACCTAGATGGAGTGCGGCCGTACAACGGGTTTCTAAGGGTCTTGTTACAAAGCACACTCTGCCTCGGTCTCCTTCCCAGGCACACGCAGACAGGAATCTAAGTTCTGCTTAGATTCTGCTCCCATGGGGCCCTCAGCCTTCCTTTCCTAAGGGGACTGCAGGCTAACACAGATCTAGGTGTGATTCTGTTTGAGGCCACAGGGCCACTTGGAGCCACCCGCTGCAGGGCACTGATGTGAAACCTTTGGAAACCGTGCCCAAGCGTGCGCACTGCTACGGGACTAATGTCACCCGGTCTCCTCCCAGGAAGCAGCATTCAGAGGCCACTCCTTGTCAATCCTCTCTCAGAAGCCAGGGCCTTCAAGACTCACCCTCCCTATGCTTTGGCTCAACACGAGCTCCACCCTTCTTATCAGACACAGAGAGGCCTTGACTCTGGCAGGCGCTGTCACCACCAGCAGGAGCTAAGGTCCCAGCCAGCTGGCCGAATTTTCTGGACATTCGGACACTGGGATAGCTCCTTCTGAGGTCCCACCCTATCTCATGGAGTCTGGTCACATTTCCTGACCCTCAAGCCTTTCCTCCCAGGCTCCTTCTGCTGCTCTCTGCAGGATCCTGCCTGTCGGATCACTCCAGCCTCAACATCGGAGTCACACTTAGGCGCCATTTCTGAAAACAGCCTGAGGTGCCCACCCCTTAGAGACCG
Organism: Micromys minutus; assembly: GCF_963924665.1. Lineage (NCBI taxonomy): Eukaryota > Metazoa > Chordata > Mammalia > Rodentia > Muridae > Micromys > Micromys minutus. The sequence goes on from NC_137968.1 coordinate 1,550,337, forward strand.
AGACTCCGCGTTTGTGATTTTTATATTACGATCGTATGTGATCTGTATGTATATGTCTCCGGTGACACTGAAACGTCGTTCTCGGGGTGGACTGATGTCTTGCTGCAGTGATATGGAATTCATTTTCTTCTTGACCCCGCAGAACTCAGCAGAGATAAATCTGCAGGCACCCACCTCTCCCCAGGCATTCTGTGACTCAGAAGCCCCAGGCTGGAGAACACACGCAGGCCTTCCTAACGTCCCACCTCCGCCTCTGTGACCTGTCTTTCCAGAGATGCAGTGATGGTCAGGGCTTGGTTCTGAGATGGTGGTGTTATTAAAAACAGATTTAGTAATGCTCTAAGCTGTTAGCCTGCCTGGCCAGCAATGGTTTATCATAGTCATAAAGCTAAGCAGGACCGTTGGGGTCAGATAATCTTTGCTTTCAGGCATAACCACACCTACGTCATCCCAGAGGGATGGGATTATTCTTTTATTTGTTATTTCTTTAAAGACTTTCAGAGGGCTGGGGCTCAGAGTTCAGCCTGCCTCAAATATCACCTCTAGGGTTATAATATTTTCAGGGCTATGCCAGTGTGTGTGTGTGTGTGTGTGTGTATGTGTGTGTGTGCATGTGTGTGTGTATGTGTATGTGTGTGTATGTGTGTGTGTATGTGTGTGTGTATGTGTGTGTATGTGTATATGTGTGTGTGTGTATGTGTGTGTGTATGTGTGTGTATATGTGTGTGTATGTGTGTGTGTATGTGTGTGTATATGTGTATGTGTGTGTGTATATGTATGTGTGTGTATGTGTGTATGTGTATGTGTGTGTGTGTGTGTGTGTGTGTGTATGAACTGCACACTTTAGGGTTTCCATGGTACCTTTTGTCTATCCAAACATGTCCCCTGCTGACCTTTTTAGGCACAAGGCTGAGACATCGGCAGCAGAAGGGCGGGGCCCCACCCCACCTCACTTCCCGCTCTGTGCTCCAAGGTGAGTCAGTGCCTCGCTGTGCCTCGGCTGCCTTGGCTGTAAGGGGGAGCTATGACTTGGCAGTTCTGTGGAACTTGAGAGAATGCATGTCACGTGGCGTGTGCATTGTAGGAGCTCTGTTTATGCCAGAGATGGCTCGGAATAGAGAAAGACAAGAGAGTAGGAGTCGCCAGGAGCGCTATGGCTCGAGTCTCTTGAGAACACACTGGGTGACCTCAGACACAGCCAGCCTCCAGGTAGCCCCCCAGCACGCTGTGTGAGGCTCCTGGAATTGCAAGGCCAGTCTTACAACCATTTGATCCAGGACACTCAACTGCAGGCTTCTGGCTATGCCCCTGTGTTCTAGGGGATGCAATGTATGTTGTTTCACTTAATGAGGAACAACCTGTCTCTGGACCGTTGGTTTCCATGACAGCAGGGGGAAGAGGAACGGAGCAACCAGGAATTATGCTTAAGGAAACAAAGAAAAAAACCAAGACAAGATTTGATGATGGTAGCTATGTGTACACAGAATCCAGAGATGCACTTAGATAACAAATATTTGCAAGCCCACCATGCTTTCTTGTGCTTCACAGATATTACACATTTATAAATGCACAGGAAGTCCCCGCATGAGCACACACTTCAGCAATGTCCTCTCAGCATTGTCTGTGATGACCCAACATCAATTCTTACTGCTGTAACTGCTTTGGGGGTGACACAAATGCCACCATATTGAACTTAATCTGCACATGCTATGGTGTTTTGTCTGCCCCACGGAGTGGCTATTCCCCGTCTTTCTCCCTCTACAGAACCCCCCCCCACACACACACACTCTGAGATACAATATTGAAGCCAGGCCAGTTAATTCTCCTAAAGTAAGCTTGCACGTAAGAAGAGTTTCAGGAGACATGAGGAGGGAGGGAGGGAGGCATGGGGAACACTGAGACAGGCCCAGAGCTGGGCCTTTTGCAACAGCCAGCCGGCCATTTTGTTGTACTAAGAAAAGAGAAGAGCAGGAGTTCTCAAAGGATACTAAAAGCAAATGCACACGTCCCCTTCAGCCAAGAGCAAGGTTCTGTTCTGTTCCGAGAAGGCTGACAGAAGTGCAGAGGCTGCTGAGGCTGAGTCTGCAGCCAGCAGGAGTTGGCTCACGCCACCTAAGGGAAGTACCTGTCTCTATAATAGAAAGCAAGGAGAGCAAGCTGAGTCCATGAAAAACTGGAGCCATTCCCAGAAGAGAGCCATGCTAACAAATGTTCTGGAAGAAGATGCCACGGAGGCTTTCAGAGCCAACGAAGAGAAACCAATGCTTGGTTTCTAAACTTTGAAGGGTGCGCTGACTCTCCTGGTGGGGTGGGGGCTGCTAAAGACTTTAATGAACGCTAATGCCCATCTGCTTAGGACGTGGCTCTCGGAAGCTCCTCAAGCCGCTGTTGGAAACTACTCCTCAGACAAAATGGTTTCCTTAAAAAAAAGAAGTCACCGTTCACACCTCTGTTTGAGGTGAGCGCTGCTTTCCCGTCTCCCACACAGCCTCCATTTCGCTGCCTATGGATTGAGGAGTAATTTTGAACTTTCAAGTCTTATTATTTAAAAATGCATGCCACGAGTCTGGAGCTAGAGATGGAGGAAGACAAAATGTTCGAGAAAGGGTTCACCGTTCTAGATGTCACTGGGAATCACGAGGACCTGAGTTTGAACCGTTGTATCCACATAAGAGCTGAGCACGGCTGCGGGGCACGTCCATTACCCTAGCACTATGGAGGTAGGGAAGACGTGCAGATGCTAGGGCTCTCTGACCAGACAGTCTACGTGGTGATAAACACCAACTTCAGTGAGAGATCTTGTCTCCAAAAGTAACAGGGAGGGTAAGAGAGCAAGACCCCTGATATCCACGTCTGGCTTCCACACATACACCATCAGGCAAGCATGTGTGCGTGCACACACTCACACACGCTATACAAATAAAACAAGAAAGAAAGAACACTTTCTTCAAACCCTCAGCGTTAACAGGCTTTTGGCAGCAGCCCCCGGGGGTGACTTTGAGGGCCCAAAGCTTCAGAAGAGAAAGGACTTAGCTGTCCACAAGGTGGGAGAGCTGGAATCAGAGGGGGAGAGGGAGTTGGTGGTGGACCAGCAAAGGAAGTGTCTCCTGGCAAAGGGGATGGGATGAGTGTTGAAACCACAACAGCCTTACACTAGAGCTGTCGTCTCTTAGGGGGCAAAGCAGCCTCAAGAGGTAAAGAATTTCTGCCAAGTGCATTTCACGCCGCAGAGGCATCCAGTCATGAAACGAAGAGTGTGGGTGCCGCGTAGGCCACTGGGGTAACTCTCTGCAGCTACCCAGTCCTCTGCAGCCACCGCCCTGACTGGAGCTAGAAGCTGCTCATGTGGAGGGAGGCAAGACCTCCCGATACCAAAAATTACATCTCAGTGTGCGCTCGGGATGCTGCTAGCATTTTGCAGTAACAAAGTATTGTTAGTATTTTTTTAAAAAAATTTTATCTTTCATTTATGTGTCTGTGTGCATCTATGTGAGTGTATTCCGTGTGTGTGTGTGTGTGTGTGTGTGTGTGTGTGTGTGTGTGTGTGCCCCCCTAGAGGCCAGAGGAGGGCGTCAGTGTCCATGGAACTTGAGTTACCAGCAGTTATATACCCGATATAAGTACTGGGAACCGCCCTCTGGCCCTCTGGAAGAACAGCAAAAATGCTCTTAGCTGCTGGCCTTCCTCACTAGCTCGGCAGCACGGAATTGTTAAAGTGTAACCACCTTTAGAGGTTTTATATGGCGCAATGACGGTGTAGATCCAACCTCCAAAAGCACTGGGAAGTAAGAACGGCGAAACTCACTTTGTGCTGGCGCCATAGTCAGGGGTGGAACCGGCTACGTGTCGGAAGTAGGCGCGTCTTGAACCCCCGCCAGCTACGGGGCACGAGGGCACGCAGTGGCTGTGACGGGTCAAGACTGTTGATCCAGGAGGCTGACGACACGGCAGGCAAGTGTAGATGGACCACAGACGAACCATACGCACAACAAATGCACAGACTGTGCAGCCGGAGGTGCCGCAGAGGAGGGTCAGGGCTCGGAAAGGGGGTGAGCCCACGTGAAGATGGCTTCCCGCGGCCTGGCTTCCGGGTACACGGATGGGACAGACAGACTGTCGGCCATCACCACTACTGCTGGCTAATGCGCACATTTAAAACTGCCCACACTCTGACTTTAGCTTTTTTGGAATGTAGTGTCTACTACCTGGGGATGGGAAGATGGGAAGCTGGTTTCACCTTGTACAATAGAAGGGAGTAGGGGCCCCCTCTCTCTCTATGTCTCTGTCTGTCTCCATCTGCCTCTGTCTCTCTGTCTGTCTGTCTCTGTCTGTCTGTATCTCTGTCTCTGTCTGTCTCTCTGTCTCTGTTTCTGTCTCTCTGTCTCCGTCTGTCTCCGTCTGTCTGTCTGTCTCTCTCATTTCTATCTCGCACCTCAAACCCTGCACCCAAGTGCTCAAGCAGACAGAAGCTCTTGGATTAGTTTGTTACACCTACTGTGACAAATTAGGGCCCTAAAAAAAAAAAAAAGACAAACAAACATTTATCATCTCATAGTTGGGAGTGTTTGAGGTTAGCAATATGGAGTGCCCCTGCTGAGGGATGAGGGGGTAAACTGTTTCTTGCCTCTTGGCTCTTTTCATCGTTGTTGACTGTTCATTGTTGATTGATGGTTCTTCCTGTATCTTCAGCCTTTGTGAGTCTAGTCCGAACCTCTCCTTCCCAATAGTAAGGGCACCAGACATACTGATAAGGGCTCACCCTAAGGCTCCACCTATACCGGAATTACCCCTCTGAAGGCCTTTCAGAAGGTCTCATTCTGGCTGTGTGGGGTCGGGTGGGGAGAGCTTCCACGTATGTTTTCTGGGGAATGCAGCAATCCCTCCCAGGGAGGCTGGTTGGCTTGTAACCTTGCTCTCCACTTCTCTTCCTCACAGGACAAGATGGGTTTCCTACTGACCCCCACCCCCTTTTTTTGGAAAGGTATTTATGCAATCGTCAATTTTTTTAAATTATGAAAATTAAATGTCTGCTCTGGGGTTTCAACCCTTCTTTTTAAAAAAAAAAAAAAAACAAAAAACAAAAAAACAAGTTAACAGGCTTGGGTTTGTTGTCAGCGACTTTCTGTTGATAATCTGTACTGTTCGGAGTGTCCTCGGCCATGATTTGCACTTCACTGCTGTGGTGCAAAGGATCCAGTGCAGAACGTGAAGTTGTTGTCACTGCTTTTGGATGAAGTCGACATGAGTAGCGTGTGGGATGTGGGGAGACCATGTACCAACCTGCAGCCTGCAGCAAAGACCTGTCATTGTTGGCCACACAGAAATGTCTCGTTCAACCCTGTGACCAAACATGCGCCACATCCCAGCGGTTATAAGAAGGGACCTGCAGTCACGCACGAGTGTGTTATACCCGCTCCTTTTGGGTAGCCTTTCCTGCCTGGCCAGGGTGTGGCACAGGTCTCAGGTTCCCCCAGTCCTTCCACGTTTGTGTCCTGTCTCCCCAACATCTTATTCAGAAGCTCTGACCTAATTGGCTGTTCTGTGTAGATGGGGCAGTGGGAGCTCAGCAGAGGCATGTAGACAGTATGTAAAGCATCAGCCTGTCTGTCTCTGAGTAGTGCTAGAAAGAAAGACTTGAGACTGACCAAACCTCCAAGCACACTTGCATATAACAAAAGGTGGGAGACAGAAACACGGAAGAAAAAAAACAACTCTAGAAAACCCAACATGGCTTCCCATGTTCTCTGAAGAGAACTCTGTGGAAATAGTAAACAGGAAGCGATTTCTGTTTGGTGCCATATCTTTACTTTTTCCTCGTTTCAGTGAGGCATGAGTGCAGATTCCACAAAACTCCTTACTGAGCAACAAATACAACGGGAGGCAGGGCCCAGACTTCATTCTTCAGCTGTGGTTTGGATGAAGATTCACTCTGTGGAGGCCTTGGAAGGTCAGGGCTGAGTCCAGCAGGAAACAGGCGGATTGCTTTTAGATAAGGTTGTACACTGTTCAGTCAGGCCATGGTCCCAAAGAGACAGATTTCTGTTTTTTACAGTCCAATATGGCTGTTCTTTACAGGTCCAACACACCGTCATGCCCTCGGTAGCAGCAGTATCTAGGTTGCCACTTCGATACCCCCATACCAAGAGGGAAGATGGCGGCAGAATGCTCAGATCCCTGGAGGTAGTGGGAGTGAGTGGTTGGGAGGGAGGGCCCCAAGAGACTGATACACACCATTTGGTCCTAAATGCAGAGTGTTAGAATTCCTAGTTTGCAGTGTGTGGTGGTGGTGGTGATGATGGTGGTGGTAGAGGTGGTAGTGGTGGTGATGGTGGTGATGGTGGTGGAGGTGGTGTAGTGGTGGTGATGGTGGTAGTGATGGTGGTAGTGGTGGTGTAGTGGTGGTGATGGTGGTAGTGATGGTGGTGGTGGAGGTGGTGATGGTGGTGGAGATGATGGTGGTGGTGGAGGTGGTGGCGGTGATGATGGTGGTAGAGGTGGTGGTGTTGGTGGAGGTGGGGGTGGGGGTGGTGATGATGGTGGTGGTGATGATGGTGGTGGAGGTGGTTGGTGTGTGTGGTGTGGTAAAACTTGCCCCATCAGAAGGGGCTCTTCTCACTGTCACAAATTCGATTCTCTGGTTCGCGGTGACCTTCTCAGCTGTGCATTCACTGTTAGGATGGAGGGTTCCTGAAGGGTTCCTTTGTTATTGCTTCTGTAGCCAGGAGACTGATCTTTCTCTTTTTACTTTGAAGGGAGTTCCTGTTCCGCCTCCTTCTTTACAGGTTCTCTGCACCCCTTTCACGCCCCCTAATTCGCTTAGCCGTGTCTGAGCCAGCGTTAGATGAATGCACTCCAGACACCGAGCCTTTAAAAACTAACAAGGTGATGTTCATTCAGATTAAGCCAGACAACCCACCAGCGCTCCTTTTAGAGGCTCACCTTTCTTTTCTTGTCTTGCTTGTTGAGTCCCACTGTTCTTGTGGTTTGAACTATAGTCTGAGACGGTGCCCATGTTTGTGGAGCCCGGAACCACATTTAACCGCTGTTATTCTAGGCCCAGAATATGGGCGCTTCTGGTGTCCAGGAATCCCCTCTTACTGTGGCTGGCTGGGGCCTGAGTGGGTGGTGTTGTATGCATGCCCCCGAAGTGAGGGGGAGGTACACATACCTGTGGCCTCCAGAGGCAGCCTAGGTCCCAAGAGCTCCCTAAAACAGGCCTCTGTTCCGCCCAATACCCGCAGGCTGCTTCTCCTGCTGTATGTATTTCTTCTCCTCAACGGCATCTGGACCCTCATTTCTTCTCTCTCTTTCTTTCTTCCTTTCTTTCTTCCTTTCTTTCTTTTTCTTTATTTGTGTCTCTCTCCCTTCCTTTCTTCCTTCCTTCCTTCCTTCCTTCTTTCTTTCTTTCTTTCTTTCTTTCTTTCTTTCTTTTTCTTTCTTTGTGTCTCTCTCCCTTCCTTTCTTCCTTTCTTCCTTCTTTCTTTCTTTCTTTCTTTCTTCCTTCCTTTCTTTCTTTCTTTGTGTCTCTATCCCTTCCTTTCTTTCTTCCTTCCTTCTTTCCTTCCTTTATTTCTTCCTTCCTTCCTTTCTTTCTTTTCTTTCTTTCTTTTTTTCTTCCTTCCTTCCTTCCTTCCTTCTTTCTTTTCTTTTCTTTTCTTTTCTTTCTTTCTTTCTTTCCTTTCTTTTTTCTTTTCTTTCTTTCTTTCTTTCTTTCTTCCTTTCTTTCTTTTTCTTTCTTTGTGTCTCTCTCCCTTCCTTTCTTCCTTCCTTCCTTCCTTCCTTCCTTCTTTCCTTCCTTTATTTCTTCCTTCCTTCTTTCTTTCTTTCCTTCCTTCCTTCCTTTCTTTCTTTTCTTTCTTTCTTTTTTCCTCCTTCCTTCCTTCCTTCTTTCTTTTCTTTTCTTTTCTTTCTTTCTTTCTTTCTTTCTTTCTTTCTTTGTGTCTATCACCCTTCCTTTCTTCCTTCCTTCCTTCCTTCTTTCCTTCTTTCCTTCCTTCCTTTCTTTCTTTCCTTTCTTCCTTCCTTCCTTCCTTCCTTTCTTTCTTTCTTCCTTTCTTTCTTTTTCTTTCTTTGTGTCTCTCTCCCTTTCTTTCTTCCTTCCTTCCTTCTTTCTTTCTTTCTTCCTTCCTTTCTTTCTTTCTTTCTTTCTTCCTTTCTTTCTTTTTCTTTCTTTGTGTCTCTCTCCCTTCCTTCCTTCCTTCTTTCTTTTTCTTTCTTTTTTCCTTTCTTTCTTTCTTTCTTTCTTTCTTTCTTTCTTTCTTTCTTTGTGTCTCTATCCCTTCCTTTCTTTCTTCCTTCCTTCCTTCCTTCTTTCCTTCCTTTATTTCTTCCTTCCTTCTTTCTTTCTTTCCTTCCTTCCTTTCTTTCTTTTCTTTTTTTCTTTTTTTCTTCCTTCCTTCCTTCCTTCTTTCTTTTCTTTTCTTTTCTTTCTTTCTTTCTTTCCTTTCTTTCTTTTCTTTTCTTTCTTTCTTTCTTTCTTTCTTCCTTTCTTCGTGTCTATCACCCTTCCTTTCTTCCTTCCTTCCTTCCTTCTTTCCTTCTTTCCTTCCTTCCTTTCTTTCTTTCTTTCTTTCTTTCTTTCTTCCTTTCTTTCTTTTTCTTTCTTTGTGTCTCTCTCCCTTCCTTTCTTCCTTTCTTCCTTCTTTCTTTCTTTCTTTCTTCCTTCCTTTCTTTCTTTCTTTCTTTCTTTCTTTGTGTCTCTATCCCTTCCTTTCTTTCTTCCTTCCTTCCTTCTTTCCTTCCTTTATTTCTTCCTTCCTTCTTTCTTTCTTTCCTTCCTTCCTTCCTTTCTTTCTTTTCTTTCTTTCTTTTTTTCTTCCTTCCTTCCTTCCTTCCTTCTTTCTTTTCTTTTCTTTTCTTTCTTTCTTTCTTTCCTTTCTTTCTTTCTTTTTCTTTCTTTCTTTCTTTCTTTCTTTCTTTCTTTGTGTCTCTCTCCCTTCCTTTCTTCCTTCCTTCCTTCCTTCTTTCCTTCTTTCCTTCCTTTCTTTCTTTCCTTTCTTTCTTTTCTTTCTTTCTTTCTTTCTTTCTTTCTTTCTTTCTTTCTTTCTTTCTTTCTTTTTTAGCTGTCGTCAGACACACCAGAAGAGGGCGTCAGATCCCATTACAGATGGTTGTGAGCCACCATGTGGCTGCTGGGATTTGAACTCAGGGCCACTGGAAGAGCAGTCAGTGCTCTAACCGCTGAGCCACCTCTCCAGCCCGAGTCCTCATTTCTGGAGCTCCCATCCTGCCACCTTACACAAACAGGGAATAGCTAAGGGTGCAGGGAGGTTTCATTCCTTGTTGACAGGGAACTTCTGAAGATCCTGGCCTGTTCTTATGGTTTGAATCTGAAATGTCCCCTATGGGCCTGCATTTTGAACATCCAGTTCCCAGCTTGTGGCACTACCTGGAAGGCTGTAGGATCTTTAAGTGGCTTGGCTTGGCTGGAAAAAGTAGGGTTTTTTGGCTGGAGATGGGTCTCTAAAAGTTTCCTTGCTCCTGCTTCTGGTCCACCTTCTTCTTCCCTGTCTACTGTCAAGTGAGCCGCACCATTATGTTCCCATGGCCCTGGGGGACCTGCTCCACTATCATGTCCCCCTCTTTGCTCCACTAAAACTTGTGAAGTTGTGAACCAAATCAACCTTTCCTCTTAGGTTAATTCTACCATACATTTGATGACACCAACTGGAAAGGTGACTCGTGTGTGTGAACGTTGTCTGTGAACGTTCATGTCTGTGAGAACAGTGCTGCAGAGGCCAGAGGGGAACCCTAGGTGTCCTTTTCAATCTGGGGAGGTGGGATACTACACTGATCCTGGAGCTTATTGGCTGGAAGGTCTAACTCAGCTCCTCCTGTTTATATGACAAGCATTTTCATTGGCTGGGCCATCTTTCAGTCACCGAAGTCCTACATGACAAGCATTTTCATTGGCTGGGCCATCTTTCAGTCACCGAAGTCCTACATGACAAGCATTTTCATTGGCTGGGCCATGTTTCAGTCACCGAAGTCCTACATGACAAGCATTTTCATTGGCTGGGCCATCTTTCAGTCACCGAAGTCCTACATGACAAGCATTTTCATTGGCTGGGCCATCTTTCAGTCACCGAAGTCCTAATACTATATTCATATCCGTGTTGCATTCTTAGACACGAAGCAAATGCTACCATTTTCTTCTCAAGTCTAAACTCTTAAATGGACACCAGATCCAGCCACTGGAGGTCGGTGGAAGGGCCCTCCCCATGTTACCGGCATATGCCGAATCTGTTTGTTTGCCGGGACTTTCTCCTGTGTCCTGGTTCTTCAAAGACCGTGTTGAGCTATATATCCATGTTATTGGCCACCGCAACAAATTATCATATGCTTGGTGGCTTGAAGCAACAGAAATAAATTTATTTCCTTCTTGAGATATAAATCCAAATCAAGGGTTAAGAGGTCAGTGCTCCCTGTGAAGTCCCTAAAAGGGAAAGTCGTCCTTGATCTCTTCCAGGTTCTGATGGAGCTGTTGTGATTTCAAGACTCTCATTTCTGCTTCCATTCTCAAGTGACCGAGTCTGGATTTTCCCCTCTTCTATCTTTTTAAAGGATACCTACTAGTTTTAGGGGCCACCCAAGAGACCCAGGCTGATTTCCCTTCTAAGAACCTTAATTGCTGGCCAGGGAGAAAGCTCGGTGGCTAAAGCTCTTGCTTCGAAAACGTGAAAATGAGAGTTCGGATACCAGATCCCATGTAGGCCCTGGGTTGTAATTTGATAATTTTAGAACTTGGGAAATCTCCACAGCAAACGGCATAGCCAGACTAGCCCTGCCAATGGGTCCTGGATTCGAATGAGAGACCCAGTCTCAGTTATAAGGTAGAGGGCAGTCAAGGACGACTCCTGACATCAACCATGGCCTTCAATATACATGTGTGCACCTGGATACACATGTGTGCACCTGGACACACATGTGTGCACCTGGACACACATGTGTGCACCTGGACACACATGTGTGCACCTGGACATACATGTGTGCACCTGGACACACATGTGTGCACCTGGACACACATGTGTGCACCTGGATACACATGTGTGCACCTGGACATACATGTGTGCACCTGGACATACATGTGTGCACCTGGACACACATGTGAAGTCAAACACAAACACACACAAACACACACAGACATACACACACACACACACACACACACAGAGAGAGAGAGAGAGAGAGAGAGAGAGAGAGAGAGAGAGAGAGGATCATAATAACTATTGCAAAGAACCTTTTCCCAAATAAGAGCTGTACGCATGAGGTTTAGGGTTGCAGAGAGACCATTTGTTTTGTCCAACCTACTCCCATCCCCATTTCTCTGAACATCACCTAATTTACAGTAACATTTTACTCCACATGGCTCCCAGGTTGTTCATTCAAGTGCCCTGAGAGGCACTTCTGCCATGAGACTGTGGCAGCAGAGGTAAGAATGTGGTAAGAGTTATAGTCTTGGTTCCAATCTAAGCAGTGCTACTTGACAGTTGCATTATATTGACCAAGCCAGGCAACCCGAAGGCTGCACATGAAAAAAACTGTATGAGGTCCCAGAAACAGCAAAAAGACCAGAGGTTAAGTGGGGAGGGAGGAGTTGGAGGAGCACAGACATTTTAGAGTGTTTCTGATAAGATACTGTAATGGTGGGTGAGTGTCATTAGACCTTTAATCAAACCACTGAGTGCACACCTCTAAGAGCACTGTCTTAGTTACGGTTTCCATTGCTGCGATGAAACACCACGACTATAGCAACTTAGGGAGGAAACGGCTTATTTTGTTACCTTTCTACATCACAGTCCATCACTGAAGAAGTCAGGGCAGGACCCAAAACAGAAGCCATGGAGGGATACTGCTTCCTGGATTGCTCAGCCTCAGCCTGCTCTTTCCTCTCTCCCTCCCACTCTCCCTTCCCCTCTCCCCCTCCCTTCTTCCTTCCCCTCTTTTCTTCCCTTCCCCCTCTCCCCCTCCCTTTTCCCTCCCCCTCTCCCCTCTTCTCTCTCCTTCCCCCTATCCCCTCCTTTCTCCCTTCCCCTCTCTCCTCCCCTTCTCCCTCCCCCTCTCCCCCTCTCCCCTTCCCCATATTCCCCCCTTTTCCCCTTTCCCTCTTCCCCTCCCCCTCTCCCCTTCTCCCTCCCCCTCCCCCTCTCTCCCCCCTTTCCCCTTCCCCTTCCCTTTTCCCTTCTTCCTCCCTCTTTCACCCTCCCCTCTCTCACTCCCCTCTCCCCCTCTCCTCCTCCTCTCCCTTTCCTTTCTCCCTCCCCTTCTCCCTCCCTCTCTCCCCATATCCCCCTCTCCCCCTCTCATCTTTCCTATAATTCCCCCTTTTCCCCTTTCCTTCTCCTCCTCTCCTTTCCACCCCTCCCCCTTTTCTTTCCTCCTTTCCTCCCCTTCCCCCTCCCTCATTCCCCCTCTGTTTCTCTCTCTCTTTTTAGTTCTGGCAGCCTTGAAACTCGATTTGTACACTAGGGTGGCCTCAAACTCACAGAGATCACCCCTGCCTCTGCAGATCCAGGGATTAAAGGTGTGGGCCACCATGCCCGGCCCCAGCCGCTTGTAGCATCAAGGACCACCAGCCCAGGGTGACACCACTCACAAGGGTTTGGGCCCTTCTACATTAATCACTAGTCAGAAAGATGTTCCACAGTCTTATCTACAGGCCAATCTTACAGAGACATTTCTCAGCTGTGGTTCCCACCTCACAGATAACTCTACCTTGTAGCAAGCTGACAACCCCCCCCCCCAAACCAAGCAACAACAATAACGAACCCCCCCAAACAAACAAACAACAATAACAATAATGAAACCCCCCCAAACCATAACAGGTACCCTAGTGGAGATGGGGGACAAGGTATTAAAGGGTTAAAGATGCATCCGTGTAAGTTCATTGATAAAGAAGAGGCTTCCCAAGCACGGGAACTGGGATGACGTCAGGAATCTCCGTACCTTCTGCTCAATGTTCAAGAAGCAAAATATAAAAAAAACTGTTCTAAAAAACCCCACTAAACCAAAACAGTAGGCAATCAGTTTTGACCTAGTGACCCCATAGGTATTTGCCAATTTGAGTCATGTGGTATGTGAGTGGGAAGTGTGTTTGAGTCTCTAGTCGAGGCACTCTGAAGCCGACTCCTTTTCTTGTACGTACACTGCGTTCAGAAGGCTTAGGTGAGATCTCTGGACAGAGGGAGGAGAGTTCAAACCGCAGACAATGTCTGAGGCCGTTTTAAAATTAGAACCATGAGAGGAAAGGTTCTGGAAGTGGGGCACATGTGTGCTGGAAGGACAGCCTCATGTCTGCATGACAGCAGCTCACACGTGCAGAGTGGCTTTGGTCCACACAAGCGGCTTCAACAGGAACAGGCCAGCTCCGTGTCTCTGCCAGATCCCTCGGAAGGAGATTCTTTCCCGGAACATGACGACGATCTTGCATCTTGCCTATGACTCCTGCGAACTTTCCAGCAATGGCGTGCGCAGCTGGGTGCATCTTGAAGAATCATTTATCGGCTATGGATTTGATATTACTCTTTTATGCTGTGGTCGGGGCTCAGCAACTCTCAAGATGGACCCAAATTGAAAGAGGTTTCCTAGTTGGGTCATAGCTCCTGCTCTCCTGACACAGGGTAGTGTGTTTTGTGGGAACCTCAGGCTGGTGGGAAAGATGGCAGGCATAGGATTTTTGGGTGGGAAGGCTCTTCCTTATATTTACCACAATTGCTAAAGCACTATTTTAAAGCACTGTGTTCAATAGCACTAGATTGGTCTATATTTGTATGTGTGGATTATTTTATTTTTTCTAGGTGGCTGTAACAAGAGCTGGTCTGGTGATGAGTCTAATGGTTAGAAGCACACACAATCATGCTAGGTTCGCTTTTGAGGTCTCAGCAGTATAAAATGTGTGGTGTTTATCTATCAGCATTACGGAAAGACTAAGAAATCTCGAAGGGCGTGGAGGGAAGATAAATGTGTGCTAAGAAATAAAAGAAGTCATGTCTAAAAGGCTTCCTGTTCTAGGATCCCAGCTATATGTCATTTAAAAGGGCACGGCTTGGACGGTACAGAGACTGGCTTGGGGGAAGGAAGTACTGACAGGCTGCAGGACAACAGATGTGTTAGGTGTGTAGTTTCGTGCTCACAAACAGCCCTAATCACAAGCCTCAGTTTGCATAAAGCAATCTGGAAGATCTACACCCTTCACGTCACAATCGAACTGGCATCCAAGAGGCAGCCTTCAAAGTGGCTGAGCATGGGTTGTCAACCTTCACAGCGTGCTGGTGCATGGAGACCAGAGTGACCTCAGGAGCTCTGCTTGAAATTTCCCTTCATTTTAGTTTCGTCACCGTCACGCCCGCTTTCTTTTGGAGCCAGGATTAGATGCTGTCACATCTTGAGTAGCAATGACATTGTTACTGTCTGCAAAATCTGCCTCTCTTCTCTTTCCACCACAGAACAGAAACTCCAGGGCTGCACATGGGACACAGGTTGTTGTTGTGTGTGTTTGTGAAGACTATATTCTGAATCTTTGTTTGGAAAATATCTCTTGTTAGTTTTAAAGGGACTTCGGTAATCGTCACGTAGGGTAAGCAAGCATTTAAACTAAGCCGGTCAACTGCATGAGAGATAGTGCCCAAAGTTATTAACAGCACGGTGCATAAGGCTGAGGAAATTCTTCCGCCATGTTTAATAGTGTCCGTAAAAGACCCACTGCATTCTGAAGAGACAAAATTGGACTAAGAGAAGAAACACAAAACCAATACATTTACTGCTTACGTAAGCAAAATGATCTTAATATCAAATATCTGATTTGTCACAAACCATGAAGTGTCAATGCTTTCTTTGTTAGCTATCCAGTGCCCATGGAACAAGAGAAAGGAGTAAAAGAGCGAAGGCAAAAGAGGTTGGTTCCGAGCTTGGCAAACTACAGACATGGGCTGGTTACTACTCTTTGTTTTGTTGAGTAAAGACTGCTGGTATACATTCATCATTATTTGTTTACATAGTTTCCATGGCTACATTTACGCTATGCTGGACCAGCTGACTAGTGGGGGACAGGTACCATATGGACAACACAACCCCCCCAATATTTACTTTGTAAGTCTTTACTAAAAACGTTTGCCAGTCCTTGGTCTAGACAAATAGTCAGATGAGCCAAATGCTGGCCAAGGGTTCCCAGCTTACAACACCAGAAAGAATGAGTTGGCTTTGGTTGTCAGGCATTGAGCACTAAAGAAAAAGACAAGCAAAACACCCTATAGGCCAGTAGATGAACACTTTTACTCACCTTGGTTTGGTCACAGTCACTGAAACTAGGTCTGATTACATATATGTAATCCTGACTTCAGAAGCAACCCCGTATTGCATAAATGAATTTCACTCCTCAAAACCATTAGTGCAAATGTGGGACGGCACAAACACACTGTTGCTAAGCTTGTATCTGCAAAACCCCACAGTGCTCGAAAGTGGGTGCTGTAGGTGTGAATATGGTCCTCTAGCCCAAGTAAAACCCTCTTCCCAAGTTTTGAAACCAACCTTAAGATTTACTAGAAATCCATAGTTTAGGGCGCTGGATACGTAACTTAGCCGAGGCTCTCAGAGCCAATGCCCTCCACCCACTCGGTAAAACATCGCTAACTGTATGACCGTTGCATCTAGATCAATGGCCACTTTTCATGGCGGCAGGAACTGCTGACGACAATCCAGAGTTCAGAAACCGCACATGGGCTTCGAGATATTCCAGAGTGGTTAGGAGTTCAGGTTATAATAAGAAGAAATGTAAAGACTAGAAATAGTTCAGGTGAGTCTTTCATTATGAGTTTAGCACCGTGCACAAACACAATTTTTTTATTTTGCCTGTACACAGATTTTTTCTTTTTACTGATTTTGTTGGATATATTTTATTTACATTTTAAATGTTATCGCCTTTCTCAGATTCCCCTTTATATCCCCTATCCCATCCCCCCTCCCCCTGCTTCTATGAGAATGTTCACCTACCCACACATGCCTTCCCACCTCCCCACCCTGACATTCCCCTACACTGGGGCATCCAGCCTTGGTAGAACCAAGGGCTTCTCCTCTCACTGATGCCCAACAAGACCATCCTCTGCTGCATGTGCAGCTGGAGGCATGGGTCCATCCATGTGTGCCCTTTGCATAGTGGTTTAGTCCCTGGGAGCTCTGGTTGGTCACTTGTTGTTCTTATAGGGTTGCAAACCCCTTCAGCTCCTTCAGTTCTTTCTTTAACACCTACATTAAGGACCCTGTTCTCAGTTTTATGGTAGGCTGTGAGCATCCGCCTCTGTATTTGTCAGGTTCTGGCACAGCCTCTCAGGACACAGATATACCAGGCTCCTGTCAGCATGTGCTTCTTGGCATCAGCAATATTGTCTGTTTGGTGGCTGTATATGGGATGGATCTCCAGGTGAGCAGACTCTGGATGGCCTTTCCTTCAGTCTCTGCTCCAAACTTTGTCTCTGTATTTCCTCCTGAGAATATTTTTGTTCCCCTTCTAAGAAGGACTGAAGTATCCCCACTTCTGCCATCTTTCTTCTTAAGCTTCATGTGATCTATGAATTGTATCTTGGATAATCCAAGCTTTTGAGCTAATATCCACTTATCAGTGAGTGTGCACACCATGGGTAATTGGGTGACCTCACTCAGAATGGTATTTTCTAGATCCATCCATTTGCCTAAGAATTTCACGAGGCCATTGTTTTTAATAGTTGAATAGTACTCCATTGTGTAAATGAACCACATTTTCTGTATCCAGACAAACGCAATTCTTGAGACCTAAGGCTTCAACATGTCACTAAGGAGAGGCCTTTATTATTTGGTTACAATAAATGTGTCTCCCTTTCTCATTGTTTAATTATTAGGTACCACATAAGGAGAACTCACTATACAGCGTCTGCCGGTGAACTATGTTAGTGGACGTGGCGGGTGGTGGCCACAGGGAGTCACGTGCAGCCCGGGTCACCTGTGTTCAGGTCTGACCTCATGGTTTCTACGGCCAGATTCAAGCTGCGGAAACCCAGTTCTCTAAATCCGATTTTCCTTTTCTAGAAAAACTTTAGAGGACTTGGGGCAAGAAAGAGTCAGTGGGAAGTACGGATATCCTGAGGAACTAAATGCCGTTTGGAGACTTGTATCTGAGTTAAGATGAAGAAGCCACTGATAAAGTACAGGATCTGTAACAATCTAAGGCACATGCCAAAAAGTTTTTCTTGAGTGTTGATGTAAATACGAGAGGATCATAAGAAATGCTGCCATTCTAGAGTTTTAGATATTTTAACTCTTTACGGATTTGTGTGTCGTACTCACGCAGAGACCACAATGACATATATGTTGTTTAATTTTAGTGCATATATCGCAGAGGTAATCACCGTCTTAGATGCTCCCACCCTTTTTAGGTACTAGCAGGTCTTAGAGGTTTTAGTAAACCCCATCAGAGAACACCACTTGTAAACTCAATTTTGTAATGAGGCCCTTTATTTTCAGGGGGAGATTTTAACAGAATTGGCTGAGACAGAGACTTACCATACAACAGGGAGAAAGGAGTGAGTTCCTTAAGAGAGGTTCGTACAAGGCACTCGGGATCTTCCTGTAAAGACTAAGGTTTTGTAGCACGAGATGGTGTTTTTGAAGCCAACAAGCAGATCCTGCAAGCCACACGGAGAAGCAACCTCTGCCTTTTGTGGCCAAGTCTCGAGTGCACATTTTTGTGTGACATTCCTGCTCCGGCAGCCAGGCTCTCCTTGAGATCCAGCCAGCTAGATGGTCGCCAGGGAGAGCCGCAGGGCGTGGGGAGCACTCGGAGTTACATTCCGTGAAAGCATTAGACTGTTAGAGATTAGGAAGGCCCTGACGGTCCGAGGTGGGGGGGGGGAGAACGGAATCCAATGTGCACACATGTCGGCGTGAAGCAGCTGCTGGTGCGGAGTGAGCGTGTGCAACCCTTTAAAAGGTGGTACCGCGTAGCCGGACAACAGCCAGCCCTCTTGGCAACCTAGGCTTCTTTCTTCTCTCCACGATGGCCCCTTGTTGCGTCACCTCCATCGGGCAGGGTTCCATAGGATAAGTCATTTGACTCTGGTTGTATTTTGTCCAACATTTGCTTCCCTGTGGAGATAATAATCATAAAAGACCCGTTGAGCTCTTACAGATAAAAAAACAAGTCCTGATAATTTCTCTTCAGTTCTGGCCACATTTTACGCCTTAAAAAAAAATTGTTATGTGGTTATCCTGTCAACGGAAAAGATAAAATGTCAAGGAAGAAAAGCCCACAAAAATCTCTTAGCACTTGTCGTAAGATCACATGCTTGTCCCATGACGCCTGCCCACCCCGGACTGGGCACAGAACGGGTTGGAACAATCAGGAACGCCATGTAACTTAGTCATTCATCTCCAGACGCTGGTGTTTCGTCTTTTCCTGTGTCCATATAACAGCACAGGAAAACATATGGACCAGGAGCTTTAAGGGCCACTGCAGATCCTATACACGAGGCTTTGTGAACTGGTAAATAGTTTAAAACCAAACCCCCCCAAAAATCATTTTATTTCCCAGCATTTTTATTCCCTCCCCCACCTCAAAAGCAGTTTTAAGCAAGCCACAATAAACACTGTTGTTACTAATGCTTTATCTGTCGCCGGCGCTGATGAGGTAGCTCTCATGGCAAAGAGAACACCAAACGTGCTTCCTCAGCCACCGATCATCAATCTTACAGAAACTTTAAGTACACTTGTTTTAAGGGCACAATGCTAACAGAACGGTGGACGGGACTGTCTTCTACCACAGGCCACTTGGAGGTGACCTCAACTCCCCCACGGAGCTGGGATGAGTGGCCGGGGCTAGGCTGGGAGGACGGGAAGCACTGCCGACCAGAAGCACCGCCGACTCTGCTTCTGTTGTGCACTGTAGATGCCCAAGGGGGGTCGTTTCTCAGTTGAAACGAGCATTGGGAGCTGACATCCACTGGCCCAGCCTTCCTCGGGAGGATGCTCTACCCTTGCACACCCTACCGAAGGGCCTGTAGGTGCCAGGCATCTGCCATTCCCTCTGTATCCGTGTCTGCTGACGCTTTAAGGAAACCCAAGGAAGACACCCGCCAGGTGACCCACATCAAAGAAGCCCGATCATTTCTTCAACAGCTGCATGGCTCTGTGAGAAATGACATTCTAGAGACAGACGGGGCCAACGCCATACCTCCCAGAGCTTCATCACTAAACACCCAACACTTCATCATTAAACACCCAATGCTGACAATGATTAATTTATAAGGACATACTTTTTTATATTTAAAAATATGAATGTGTGTGTGTGTGTGTGTGTGTGTGTGCACGTGCATGTATGCACAGAGGTGAGGTCACTGTGGGAAGTTGGTTATCTCCTTTCATGATGTGAGTTCCAGGGGACAGAACTCATGTCACCAGGGTTGGTGGCAAGCACTTTGATCCACTGAGCCATGTCAGGCCCAAGGGTAATCTACTATACATTAGAGAGAAATACGTATCTTTTTCTTACCAGGAATATTCCCAAAATCAATAAAAGACTGTTGTGGATGTTCCTTTTCTCTATTTCTTGTCACTAAAAATACTCCAAGGAGTGAGAGAAGGCACCTAAGGAACACATCAATAAAGAATATTATTAATAACAGGAATACTGAAACAGCTCACGGTGTTAAATACCCGAGCTCTAACTTCCACGTGACATACATGCCGCTGGTTTTGTATTTCTTATGGTAAACTGCTGCAAACTAGTCATAATTCTTACAGCCAGTAATAGTTATACCCTGAACCAAGAGCTGGGCAGTTTCCAATAAATCTCTACCCCAGGTTTTCACCATCTGGAGGCTAATTCGGGCTCTAAAACCCTTTGGGTAGACATTAGGTCTTATTTTCTATCCATGCATGCCCAGACCCATTACTGACATGCAATATGAGTGCAAAACAAGTTATTCTTTAATTTTCTAAGAAATCTCATTGTCCTTGGCCATAAGAGTAGTCATAGTTTCCAGACCCCAGAAGTTTGGCTGCGCCCAGATGTCTTATGAAATTGAATTTTCAAGATAGATGGTTTCCTATGTTGAAAATAGACTAGGCTCCAGTTTGCATAACAACAGTCATGCTGAATAGCAGATCAAGAGGCAGCTGCACATTCATGGGGTGTACTTGGAGCCAATGGAAGCAGCTATTGATTGGCGGCACAACATGGAGGTTTAGCTCCGTCTGCCAGCAACTTTAGCCGTGATATCCACCGAGTCTCCAGAAGACACCTAACTGGGTGCTTTAAAACAGAAAAGGCAGGTACCAACCTGAAGCTATTGAATTCTAAACTAGGGATCTTCCGCAGTCTTGGTTTTTTATTTTGGGTGATCCAAAAGGTATCCATGTTTGTTAAATAGAGATCTAATCAAAGAGTTCCCAAGGGAGAGGTGGGCCTGATATAGTACTATAAGGCTACGGAGTAGCCACAGAGATAAATCCATGGATTTATTGTGATTTTAGATGGAACTTAAAACCCTCAATGTTTCAGAACTCTCAAAAGGGTACCAAAGCTACAAAGCCCAGGGCACAGTCTTGTGAAGTCAAAACGTGTGTTTTCTATGGTATGCTCCAATTTTTCTATACTTCAGGCATTCACAGCTACAGAGCTGACAGCGTCACATATCTTACCTCTGAGACATGCACTCACCCAAAAAGATATATGAAAACAGTGAGAAAAGCAGCCCCAAGGAATTCCTGGTAAAATATGACACCTATATAAGGTCAGAGGTCAAAGTTAATTATAGATAGGGTAAGGGAATTTATAATAGCAACACATTGTTTTAAAAAATTGTTAATACTTTTTTTCTATATGTGATTTCCCTTAAAATGCACATCCAGTATTTTCATCTAAAGACTTTGTCTGTTCTTCTAGAGGTCCTGAGTTCAATCCCAGGCACCCAGAAGGCTGCTTTCAATTGTCTATAACTGTAGGTCTCATGGGATCTGATTCCTCCTTCTAGTATGTAGATGTGTATACAGACAAAACACATGTCCATAGAACGCACGGATGAGTAAATCTTTGGTTGGGCACGGTGGCATATTCCACTAATCCCACTGCTCAGGAGGGGCAGATGTGAAGAGGCATCTCGTTGTATTTACTCGATGATTACTGATGTTGAACATTTTCATTTGCTTGTTGGTAGTTGAATATTTCCTTTGCAGAACCACTTAGGTGCTTTGCCCATCTTAAAAACAGGTCACTTGCGGTTTTGCAAGTGTAGAGTCAGAGTAGGAACTCTTTAGGGTCCTTGATGTCGATGAAATTCAGTTCTGGGAGAGCAACCCTCCCCCCAAGCCCATGAGGGTGCCTAGAACCATGCCGCTGTCATTGCTGCCGCAATACAGCCAAACCCCAACTCGGTAGGACAGAAATGACACCATTTCCTTACAGCCATGCCTTTTTGTTGTGGGGAGAGGTAGCCATTATAAGGCTCTACTGCCATTCTGTATGCGACATCAGATGGATGGTATTATGTCCAGAAAGTTCCAGCACTCCTAACTCACCAGTTACTCCATGTCCTGAGCATTATACTGAGTCTTATTAGCTGAAAAACCTTCTGTTCAGGGAGCTACAAGGTTTATATACTTTTCTGTATGTTGATTGTTAAACCGAATGCCATGCCTGTAACTTTTGGCTTTATTTTAATTTCCTGATGATTCTAGGATGTACCAACAGACAGTTCTTTCTTACTGTCCTCAGAAAGCATTAGACACTAAAATCAAGATAGAGGCCGTGGGATAGAATCTTTTCTTTTCTTTAAGCATTTCTTTGAGGTTCAGTTTTTTTTTTTTTTTTTTTTTTTTGGGAAACAGAGGTTGTAGGAATTATTTTAAGAAGCTGTTCACTGGGCTGTGCCTCCGGGCACACATCTGTGATCCCAGCACTGGGGATGCAGAGGCAGGAGGTGGACTGTGCATCAGTAGCCTGGCAACAAAATGGCAAATACATCAATAAGCTACCGAGCCAGGACCTATCATTACCAAATCCATACATGATTTAGTTGAGTCTATAGTATCTTGATTTGGACCAAGTTTTAAGTTTGTACTTTGTAACATTGTTATCTCTCCAATAGAAAAAGTATTCATTGAAACACAAGAGCTGTGAGAGAGGAAACATCAAATGTGCGAGTTTGTCACACCTTCCTTTGCAAGGGTGAACTAGGTCAGGGACCCCATCCTTTCACTAATTGATGAGGGGCACAAAGGGATGGGCTTAAAGAATTGGGGGTGTTTGGCCTGGAGACAAGACTTAAGAGGACTTTTCAACCACTTTGGTTAAAAGGAGCAAGCAGAAGACTTGAGGAAGCATAGCACAGTGAGTATCTCGTACTCACAAGGAAACCCATTTGAGCTCCGATATCAGGAGACACTTTCTAGTCATTAGAACGTCCCTTTAATGAGAGTCATCCCCAAACAGCACTGAGCTGCCTCAGGAAGCAGAGAGCACCAGAAAACATTCACACAAAGGAGGGGAGACTGGAGGAGAGACGGTAGTGGCTGGAGGTTGGGGACATGGGATCCCAAGGGCCTCTTGTTCCTTTCTTTGTCTCTGACAGAATCTTGCACTTGTGGTGGTGTGTGGGAAGCCAGGACTCACCTGCAATGACAGCGCTGACTGTAAAGAAAACATGGTTGACCGGCACCACTGTGGTCATTGTGTAGAGTTCTGTGGCTTGATTCAGGAACCTACGGAAGATGGTATTTACCAAAGCTCTGGGTTAGCAGTGCTCAGTCATGGCTAACAACAACTTCAAAAAATGTGTGCTCTGTAACTACAACTACAAAGCAACAGAAAGTGTAGTGAGAGGGCTCTCCAGTCAACAGTCACAGCTTAGACACATCTGATGTATGAGATCAGATGTCAGCTTTTATGGTCTGTTTAAAACCAACAACAGCAACAATGAAAAGCAATTAATCATATTCAGAGGCCACAGAAGTTTGAGTTGGAAGCGATTCAAACTGCTGGGCCAGTATCACACTGGGGTTGATTCATTAAGATGGGTCCCTGAATCTGTTAAATATCATATCTGGGAACGTATAGCCATCCACTGACATGCCACGTGCCAAGAACGGAGACAGAGAAGCAAAAGAATGTTGAACGTTTCAAAAGCAGTCCTGGCTGCCCCAGCTGCACAGCACATGTAGGGTCTGCGGCCACCATCAGGAACTCGAGTCCACACTGGCTGTGCGGCCATGCGGCTCCAGCAGAGACATAGCAGTGCCGTGCACGGGCTTCACCTGGGAGGTTTCAAAAGCACTGCTGTTAGGTAGGGCAAGTGACCTGATCACTCTCCAGCAAGGAGCTACAGTCTAGAATATTTTTTTTTTTTAAAAGGAGGTTTGTGGATAAAGCTAGTGTATATGTGCAGGTAAGTGTGTGTGTGTGTGTGTGTGTGTGTGTGTGTGTGTGTGTGTGTGTGTGAATACACTTGTCTGAACAAACCTCTTCCGGTAATTTTAATGAATAAACGTGGACAGGAAGCAGTCTTCTTCAGTTGTGCCTGCCTTTAAATTCGTGAGGTGTGGTGTTAGGATAGTGAGACTAATAACTAACCCCACAGGCGCTGTTGTGGTACCATTGATTCTGAAGAAGTGAAGGAATAGCAATATTCAAGTTTGATAAACACACTCGGTCTTAGGAAGTGACCCAGGACTCCAACCCACAAGACTTAGAGCTTGCTGCCATCTGTAAGAACAAAGACCCTACATCAGCAACTTGAGCTCTGGCTTCCTTCTGGGCACAGGGAAGATGCTTCTCCATCTTGTTTTGGGGTGAACTCTCTGGCTAACTCGTAAGAGCCAAGCAGGCAGAGGTTCAATCACAATGTGCAACTAGGAAGAGTGGGGACAGATGGAGATGGGGACAGGAATTAAAAAAGGTTTCATGTCACCAGTATTAGGACCCAAGAGAAACATGAAACAATCATTCCGAAGTCCTGTGGGTATGAAGGAAACTCTGACCAAAGATGCAAAGTTCTGGGGAAAGGGTTTTCCTGCAGGTCAAAAGTTTGGTTTTGTCCGTCTCTGGGCAGTTAAGGAGCATGAGCTAAAGATGGAGGGGAAGGGTTTCTGCATCTCTGTATTTAGAATGAAACTGTGGGTGTGGACCCGCCCCTCTGATTTATGGCTAATGACAACCTGTGTGTGGTGGTCGTAATTACAAGCAGGAGAGCATCAAGCACACTTAGCCGGATCACGCTGCACTTCGAATGTCTGAGACAAAGGCAGCGCCCAGCACAAGCCGGTGGCTGGAAGGGAGGAGGAAAGCGCCGCATGCTGGCTCTGGACGAGCCGGAGACGCCATTGTATTTCAGCTAACTTGTCTTCTACGCCAGTGCAGGGAGAAACACAGGAAGTCTGAGAGGCCACGGAGCTTGTAGACGCTGACTTACTTGACTTGGAAAACGCAGGAGGCTATCATGATGACAAGCATGATGTAGAAGATGGCGGACGTTAGCTGCATTTTACCCGTCACGGAAAGGATGATCATGCCTGAGACAGCTCTCACAGAAATCACCGTCAAGGAGGCTGGAAGACAGAAAAACAAAACCAAAACAGATAAAATACACGTCTGAGACAGACACAGGTTTATGTCTTACGTTTACTTGCTGGAGTAACAAATGTGCCAGTTAGGCTTTCAGAACAATATTTGTGAGTGTACAGGAACAGACAGACAGACAGACAGACAGACACACAGACACACAGAGTTCTGCGGCTCACACTGTTCTGGGACCCGGTGTCTTCTTCTGTAGTCAGGTGCTCCCTTGGAGCCCTGTCTGTGCAGAGGTTACCATGGAGACTGTCATTAATAGTGGGTGGGAAAGGCATAAGCAACAAGGAGGAAAGTGACAAAAGACAGGGAAAAGTTCAGAGCCAAAGAAGGGGACAGGATGTGGAAGCAACTTCCTGAGTACCCTGAATTACTGAGGGTTATGCTGAGGCTTTGTTCGTAACGCTTAGACCCTGCTCTGTTCTTTCTGAAAAAGATAACTAAGAGGACTAGGACCAGAGTGGATTGATATTCATTTCTCAGACTGAACCATGATTATAATGTTTACATAGCAGCAGCTCCTGATTTTCTGTGCCGAGGAGGGACTTTGCCTGATCTGTTTACAGATGTCAGATGTCGTATCAGACTGATTAAGACAGTACTCAGATCTTAGCTTATCTACA